>NC_045770.1:16581153-16884184 GCF_008692025.1 Phocoena sinus
TATCGGAACTCAGCAACCCTCGGCTGGGGAGGGAGGCAAAGGCGGTCCCCCCTCCAGGGCCCAGAGCACAAGTTATTAACAGGGATCACAGAGCTGGACAAATGCAGACTGATGGCAGGCTTACCTTCCCTCTAACCTGCGCCCTGGCTAACATGAGTTGTACAGCCAAACCCAGCCTCCTTGACATGTTGTTCCTTCTCATTAATAAATAACTGCCCAAAACAATTACACTTCAGGAAGCTAACCTTACTTTTCTCTTTTCCTCTGAAAGGGTACCAAAAATTAAAAGCAAAGATGCTTAAATCAACCGGAGTGCTTCTGGGTAGATGTTCCAAGTGCAATCTGTCTAATGGGAAAGAGCTTTCGGGGGAAGAGCTGTCAGTCTGCAGCTCCCCCGGAAGGTCCATCCACAGTAAAGACAGAATAAATGGTTTCTCCATGACAGCCTGGCCCTCTGCATATCTGGATCCCACTGCCCAATGAACGTAATTTAACTCTCTATTTTAGCTCCTCCTGGAGCTGTAGGCGCATGTCAATCTTTATTTTTTAAACCATATAGTGTCATGAAAAGATCATAATACAAAATCAAACAGTCCCAAGTTTGAGTCCGAATTGTGCCATTTATTAACTGTCTGTTATTTGACCATTATTTGTCTATTGTTGTGTAACAAAATACTCCAAAACTTAGTGGATTCCAACAACACATTTTAATTATCTTATAGTTTCTGTGGGTCAGAATCTAGATACAGCTTAGCTGGGCCCTCTGCTTAGGGTTCCCCAGGCTGTAATCAAGGTGTCAGCTGGGGTTGCAGACCTCTCGAGGCTCCACCGAGGAGGACACATATCCAAGCTCACTCATGTGATTAGTGCCAGGATGCAGTTCCTCCCAAGCTGTTTGCTGGAGGCCTCCCTCCATCCCTTGCCATGTAGACTTTCCCATCAGGCAGCTCACAGCATGGTAGCAGGCTTCCATCAGGGTGAGCCAGGAGGAGAACAAGATGGAAGTGACAGTCTTTTTATAACCTAATCTCAGAAGTGACAGCCCATCACTTTTGCCACATTCCCTTTGTTAGAAGCAAGTTGCTAGGAGCAACCCACACTCCAGGGGAGGGTCTTATACAAGGACATGAATGCCAAGAAGCAGGGATCTGAGGAACCACTATGGCAGCTACCCACAGCATCTTTGGAACCACGGTTTCTTCATCTGTAAGTGAGCATTGTATTAGCTACCTCGAGGGTTGGAGAAAACCAAATGACACAGCGTTGAGATGCCTGGAAGAATGCATGGCACACAGTCAGTGACTTCCGCCCCACCCCTCTTCTGCCTGTCACATCTCTCTGATAAGTTCAGAGGCTTACATGCAAAGAAGGCTACAAAGCAAGTCTCCACCTCCAAGGATGAAGCAAGAGGGATACAGCAAGCAAGTCAGAGGGTCCAAAGGAAAAAAATGATGGCAAGGGGAACTTTTGAGTTCTCTGGATGGGTCAGAGGCAGGCCTTCCCAGAAGCAGACAGTTGGAGGGAATCCAGCTAAGGGGGCTGAGACCGCAAAGCCTGGATGATGGTGAGAGTATAAACAAGGACCAGACTAAGAGCAAACAGCCTCATGACCCAGGACCCCTGAGTCTGTATCATAGGCCCACGCCACCCCCCTCCCCAGTGGTGTCTGAATATTCATGAATATCCATGAATACTCCCAGGGGGCGTTCCATAAATCCCAAGGTCTCCTCTCTCCCCAAGGTCAGTGGACTGTGGAGCCAGCTCTGAGCATTGATCACTTTCACTTTCCTCCTCTAATTCTCACCAGTTCATTAAAGCTTGACCTTCTAGACTTCTACAGCTACTCTGGATGTCCAGCCAGAGAGACCATTATATTTTAAAGGCTGTTAAACTGTCCAATGATATTTTAGCTTCTTCTTTTATATTTGATAGCAAATCATCAATCACTTGTGTAGACTTCCAAGTAAAAGCTGGGGAGAAAAAGATGGAGAATTATACAAAATTATAGTGGAATGAAGCAGTTAAGTTTCTGTCTATCAGCTGAGGCGAGGCGAGGCGAGGTGAGATGGTGGTCAATTATCTTTTTCCACTCACTGATAGATCGCCGGTACCATTGAGACTGTCAGCACCTGACTCACGACAAGTAGAGAGGGGTGTCGACGTGACCAGAGGACTGGGAATGAGGAACAGCTTTGCAGATGGTGCTGTGGCTTCTTCCAATCCAGATCTTGCCTTGCTAGCTGGGAATATTAGCCCGGGCCCTGACCATGTCCTAGGAGATCCCCCTGTCTCTCTGACCATTGCCCCGACTCTATCCTTCCTCCCCGTCTTTATGCTCAGAAAGCAGCAGTGCCACATGAAGCTCTCCGCCAGAATCTCCCAAATTGACCTCATTATTTTCCTCTCCCATTCCTTATCTGACTTACTGGTACCATCATTCACCCAAGTTATTTAATTAGAAACTCCATGATCGTCCCAAACACCTCCCTTTTCCTCACGTCTCCCCACCAGCGCATTCATCTCTGAATCTGTTCTATTCTCTAACACATTGATTTGCCAACTCCGCCCCCTCTTCACCATCCCCTCTGCTGTTGCTTGGTCCAGGCCCTTATCACCTTTTCTGAAACCTGTGGGAAAAGCCTCTTAATTGGTCTTCATGGCTTTAGTGTTTCTTCACAAATACATATGCACTCACACAAACATGTACACACTCCACACTCCTGCCAGTTTCTTTTTGAAGGCACCTTCATGACTGCATCTCTTTCCCTCTCAGACTTCAGGAAAAAGCTAAGACTCCTCACCTGGCATGTGATCTCACAGTTCACCTGATACCACGTGCCATCACCAGTCGGAGGAGTTGGTGGTTTTCCTCACATGCTCTGTCTTGTGTCCACGGCTTTGTTCGTGTTTGTTCCTATAACAGCGTTCTCTCTCCCTTCTAGTCTAACTGGCCAACTTCTCCCAACTTTCGAGACTCAGATCCAAAGTCACCTCCTCCACCAAGTTTTTCCTGACTTTCCTCTAGCAGTTAGCCAATCTTTTCTCTGTGCTCTCACAGAGCCACGCAATTCCTCCACTGTATTCTGACATTTTTGGACATATTTCCCCCTGCTCCTGGACTACAGGGTCCCTGAGTAAAGACCATGACTTGTCCTCCAGCATCTAGCACCATCCTCGTCATAGGGGTCGCTAAGTGTCTGTCGATCAATGAATTGCCAAGGACTGTGGAGGAAGACAAACCAGGTTAAAACATCACTCATCCACCTACTAGTTCTGTGACCTCAGTAAGATTTCTGTGTCTCTGAATTTCATTCCTTATCCATAAAATAAAAATGATTTCTACAACCCTATGAGCATGGTATAAAGACAAAAAATGAGATTTAGGAAATGAATGACTATTGGGAGTGTAAAGAAAGGGGAGGTGTTTGGGATGAAGCTGAGATTTCTAGTAATAACTTGGGTGAAAGAAGGTACCATAGAGGAGAGAAGAAATAGTAGACCAGGAATAGTGTAGTAAAGAACTCAACATATAGTAGGCATTCAATTTCTCCCTTCCTTGTGGAAGTCTAACAACTGGAGAACAGGAGGAAATAATGTCTCTTAATTGTCCACTGTCTCATTTCTTTCCATCACCTGTTTCCTTTTAATGACCTGGATGGATGCCAAGGCATGTGGCTGGGGCAAAAACCCCTCTATTTGATATCACTGTCCCTGACAGACTCTAAAACAAACACACTGAGGGATCTGATCATCCCCCTAAGTGGCTCTGAACTTGCTTGTCTGGCACGGCATCATGTGTACACGCAAACACAGCTGGACAAGCAGGTAGGGAGGACGCGCCCTTGTAAGCCAGCCTGTGCCAACACGGCACCGGGGGACCCTGCCCATGACAGGGGGACTGGGAAGCAGGCTCCTGAGTGACAGTAGCTCATCCTGGACCCCCAGTTTCTGGCCCTGACACAGCTGGACCTGCCCCCAGTTAGGAGTTGCTGCCCAGGGACCAATGTAGGGTAGAGTAAGAAGTGCCAGCTGGGAAAGCAAGGCCTGAAGGTAGAAGGTTTGGATGAGGCTGGAATGGCCCCATGAGCCAGGCAGCAGCGTCCAGAGGGTTCTAGACAGTGGCGAATGGAACTAAAAGGACACAGTACAGGGCCCGAGGACAGGAAAGAAACAGGAAGACCAGACACCCCTAAGAGTAGAGAGAACCCATAGGTAACATGCAGTATCTGGCAAAGAAACAATCCAAATGCAGAATTGAGCGGGCTGGAATGGAGTGGAGGATGCTTACCTAGGATTGATGTTAGCACAGAGATGCCAAGTCTTCCAGCCTTTCTTTGCAAATCAGACAAGCTCTGCCTGGATAGAGGTGATTCTGAGGCATTGGACTGAACAAGAGAAACCACAGCACCTCCACCCATGAAGGCAGGTCCTGCTCTATACAAACATTCCAGTGAGTAGTGCCTGTCAGTCCCCATTCAGATCTGTTACCCACAGGCGTCAGCAGAACAGCTGGCATAAGAGACTTTGGATCCTTACTGCATTACAGCTTGAAGACAGCAGCTAGGTTTTCTTTTTTAAATTTTTTGTTTTTTTTTATTTTTATTGAAGTATAGTTGATTTACAATATTGCCTTTGTTTCAGGTGTACAGCAAAGTGATTCTGTTATATATAATTTTTTTCAAATGATTTTCCATTATGGATTACTACAAGGTATTGAATATAGTTCCCTGTGCTAGACAGTAAATCCTTGTTGCTTATCTGTTTTATGTATAGTAGTTTGTATCTGTTAATACCATACTCCTAATTTATCCCTCCCCCTCCTTTCCCCTTTGGTAACCATAAATTTGTTTTCTATGTCTGTGAGTCTGTTTTGTAAATAAATTCATTTGTATCATTTTTTTAGATTCCACATATAAGTGATATATGATATTTGTCTTTCTCTGTCTGACTTACTTCACTTAGTATGATAATCTCTAGGTCCATCCATATTGCTGTAAATGGCATTATTTCATTATTTTTTATGGCTGAGTAGTATTCCATTGTATATATACAACACATCTTCTTTATCCATCCATCTGTTGATGGACACTTAGGTTGCTTCCACATCTTGGCTACTGTAAACAGTGCACTAGGTTTTCTTATACCTGGTATCTCTGTTCCAGTCACATCTTGTCTACTAACTCCTAGGTAAGCAGAGAACCTTAGGACTAGAAGATAGCATGTAATTCATCTTGTCTTACAGATAAAACAAAGTTTCTAGAAAGGTTAAATGACTGCTCAAGCTAATATGACTAGTCTTTGGTAGAGAAAGAATTGGAATTCATTCTTCTAACATTCAGTAGCCAATTAGCTAACCACATGTCAAAGGGAATCCACTGGAGACTGAAATTTAACTTTGGGGAAGGGGACTACTCCTTTGTTTGGAAAAAATCATCAAAAGAAACATTTTACCAATGTAAATCTAAAGCAAGGACACATTAAAATGCTTGAAGAAGATCTGGGAGCTATGAGGTAACCTGAAATGTTGATCCTTCAAACTAAGCCTTCAAGATTCTTACATTTACAGTAATTTATCTTAACCACTTCTCTACATATTTGATTGGAAAATTTTTCTTTATCTAAATCTCAGAAGAGAAATGCCTAAAAATTACTGTTTGTTTTTGAGAGATGTATCCCTGTGCTTGTTTTCTTATGCAATGATTGGCTCCCCAAAGGTCAAGTATCAAGACTGGAAGAAGGAAAGTATAGACTTTTACTTTGAGGTGAAGGATAGAATTGGGTTAAATCTGGTACAACACAACCTGGACTAGACGGTTTATGTCAACATATGACATTATCTAGTACTGAATAAGATAGACTTTGGTTATTGCCTTGTGGAACCATTATATTGATGTTGGAGATGATGCAGATAGATACAGCCTTTGGGCTTCCTTCAAAGGGTGCCTTACTCCATCAAGCAAGCAAGGGGAATCTCTCTCTCAGGAGATAGCCCAGTCCCTCTATTAAGAGATTTTGCCTATTGAAGTCAGGACTACTTCCTTCTGATTAACTCCCAATCCACCAATGTATAACCTTAATTACATCTGCAAAATCCCTTCACCTTTGTCATGTTCTGTTGACCACAAGCAAGTCACAGGTCCTGTTCTCTCTTAAAAGGAGGAGATCATACAAGGCATGAGCCTGAAGAGGTGGGAATCATGGAGGCCATCCTAGTGTATACCTGCACAGTGACTTGGAACCAATGAGATGGATAGGCAGTAAGGCTTTGATCTACTTCTTGACATGTACACTCTCTCTCACTACTCACTTTTTTCTCTTCTTCCCACATACAAGCCACAAGGATTCTTGTCTCCTCCACATAATAAGCTCACCAGGGCAGGGCAGCAGTCACTCCATTCTCTATCTATGACTAATTAGGAAATTTCAATTCAGGAGAGAAGGAAAGAAAGCCCATGTTCCAACTTCATTAAGCCTCAGATCCAAACCTTATTTGCCTATACAACTTTACCACCTATGTAACTGATATATTGATTCCTTCCCAATTGTTTCAGAACTCAGGGAGGAGAGTTCTAATTTATTAGAGACTCAAATGCCACTTGGTGTTCTGAGGACTGGCCCCAAAGTCGTGAGAACCATTTTCAGCTAAGCAGCCACCCTAAGACGTACCTCCCCAATGCCCTGACGGTTTGGGTGTAGAGGGAACGGAAAACTGGCATTGGTAGTTGCAGGCACCTGAGGCCTGCGACACTTTAATATAAGGGAGGAAAAAGTACAAAGCATGTCACTTGCCTTGGAGATTTAAAGGGTCCTTTACACCTCATTTTATACCTGATTTTGGAAAGGGTATAGCTGGTACGGCAAACAACTGGAGTGTTTATTAAAGTAAGAAGTCTTTTTCCTCCATCTTCTGTCCAAACGTAAACTCCCTCCCTCTTGTTTTTTTTTTTTTTTTTTTTTTGACCCCTGCACCTCTTCTTACGATAGGGAGGACTAGGCTATGTGTGGCCATGGGCAGCATGACACACACAAGAGCATCCGCCCTTCCACACCCATGTTTGGTACAACTCCAATACTCTCCAGCCTTTCCTGGGGCCACAAATCTCAACATATCACCCTGTCGCACAAGTCAGAAACAGGTAAATTGAGAGCAAAACAGTCCAGACTACAAAACTGCATCAGCACCACCACTCGCCCAGACCACGTTCCAACAAGGAAGAGGCAAATTGACAAGAGCCATCACTTACGAGCATCCAGAAAAGAAACTGAGACACAGAGAGGGTGAGTAACTCTCTCAAAACACACAGGAGTCAGCACCCAAATGGAGAGTTAGACTCTTTTCTTTGTAGTCCCTGATACCTCACTGCTCCCTTAATATAGCGATGTGGTAGTTAACCCCTTGCATGCCCAGCGTCTCCTGGGAAATGGGCTGCTGGTGTAAATAAACCAGGAACCCAGGGGCCCATGGGGGTCAGCTCCTGCGGCACCTCAGTTAAGGTGGTCAATAACCACAGCAACATGATTCATTACTTAGCACTTGAAGGGAATGGGCTGTCACCGGCAGTACCTCCCCACCCAGCCTGACTTACTTCATTTGCATAGGTAATGGTCATGTTATTAACAGCTCATTAGCGTCAGGCCCAGGTGACCAGAAAGACAGAGTCAGTGGACTGGAGGGAGAGAGTTTCTTATATTTCAAAGAAAACCCTACCAGGAGTCTTATTCCAGGGCCAAGAGGGGGCCCGTGTAACCCAGACACTGTTGGGAAGGGTTCTAAATCAGGGGTCCCTTTCTAAAGGAACCGTCAAGGTCATCAAAAACAAGGAAAGTTTGAGAAGTGGCCACAACCGAGAGGAACCTAAAGAGAAATGACAACTACCTGTAATGTTGTATCTGAATGCGATCCTGGAACTGAGGACATAGGTAAAAACTAAGGAAATTCAAATAAACTACAGACTTCGTAATGATAATTTGTCAATATTGGACCATTAATTGTAACAAATGTACCATACTAATAGAAGATGGTAATAATAGAAGTAACTAGGTGTGGGTTATATGAAATCTCTCTGAACCATCTTCTTCTTTAAATCTAAAACTGCTCTAAAATAAACAGCTTGATTTTTTAAGTCTCTTACATGTATGTGGCACAGTCTAACTCATGTCATGTTATTATTCAGACTATCAGTGTTGGTTCTCAATGCCTCAGTAAGGTAGGGAGAATAGGCATATTTACCCTTCCTTTACAAGTAAAATAACTGAGATTTAGAGAAATTAAGTGATATGCCCAAGATCACATAGCTACTAAGTGTAAGAGATTAGTTTCATTCTCAAGTCTTCTGATTCAAAGTGATTGGTATCATCTCAGAGAGAACAGGGATAAAGAAAAAAGACAGTGTAGGTCTCTGGATAACGGCTTGAGCAGTTGGCAATGGGACATGCTAACAGGGACAGATGAGAAGTCAAGGTCAGCCAGGGGATCATGGTCATCCTTGTAGGTCCCCTTGGTGTCATATTACAATCAAGACTTAGAGTGAGAAAAAAAATGTACCCCTCTTTCTTTCTCATCCATTCCCAAATCTCCCCCACATCCTAGATGTGGCAACACAATCCAGAATTCTTGTGCAGTATTTTTGCCCACCCAAAAAGCAAAATGACATGACCATCTTTCTTTCTTTCCCTCCTTACTTGACCTCAAAACCTCACACCCTCACAGAACGTCAGTACCAGCCCCAGCATAGAGAAAAAGTGGTCCAGGCCTACACAAAATGAGTTGATGGGTAATGATGACCCTAAATCTAGCTCCATTTCTGCCTCTTACACTTTCCTCAAGCCCCTGCTGTTTGCTAATCCATCTAGAAGCAAACAGGAGAGAGAAGGAAGCTGTGAGCAAGTTTGGAGAAGTACAGAGAGAGACATCGGTGATCAGGCCCTGCTATTGCCCATAGAAGAAAATGAAGTAAGAGGAAGAAAAGAGACCAACTGTGCATGGGGAAAATACACTGAAATGGTCCTGATTTTAACCCAAACCAGTTGCTGGCCTTGGGGCAGGTCATTTTAATCTCTCTGGGACCCAGTTTCCTCTTCTGGACAATGACAGATCTGGAGGAGGCAATCTCTAAGGGACCTCTGAACTTGGGCCTTCTGTGATCTAGTTCACGATCACAGATCTAGTTGCCTCTGTTAGGCTGGGATTCTCATCAACTGGAAGAGAAATAAATGGAAATGCAATCATAGGGTGATTTAGAAACTGAAACTGAATCAAAGTCACATTGTGCCTATTTCGATGAGTGGAGAAGTCCCTGGTCACTTCTTCACAAGGAGAGAATGTTCAAGTGACCACTTAACACATTGAGGATTATTCAGCAAATACCCACTGGTTTTATTATGCTACACTGTGTAGTGGGTTAGAGACAAAAAGGATATTGGGGACATCGAGAATGCATAATCCATTTTTTAAGCGCTTACAAGCTCACCCCATACAGTCCAATCCAACAATCATAAACATCAAGTTGTCTGCTGTGTGCTATACATAAATATTTTGTAATGGAGATGTACATGAGGTTGGGGCAGGAAAGGACTGGGAGTTTGGGATTAACAGAGGCAAACTATTATGTATAGGATGGTTAAATAACAAGGTCCTACTGTAGAGCACAGGGAACTGTATACGATATTCTGTGATAAATCATAAAGGAAAAGAATATGAGAAAGAATATATATATATATGTACAAATGAGTGCACGCATGAGGGTATGTACGTGGATGTTCGTGTGCATGGGCTTACCTGCCCTAACCCACCAGTATTTCCATTTGCCTTGTCAGGAAAAATCTCCTGGAGGAAGTAAGCTCTGAGAGATGAGAGTTTATCCTCTGGGATGCACTAACCTCCACTGGGGCCAGAAACTGTGGGAAGTCTGAATGTCTAATGAAGTCTTCATCAGATCTTGGCTTCAGGGAGTGCAGGGTCAGCAGGGCGGAATGGGGGTGTTCCCCTGCGCTGCTCCGTGCGCTCCCCTAACCATGCCTTCCTCCCTCCTTTTTACTTCTTCCCCCAGCCTACTCCCTGCATGCATTTCCCTCCCCCTCTAGCCACATACTGCCATGCCCCAGACTCTCCTAAGAGCAGCAAATTACTCCCATCATTTTAAAAATGTAATCAACTGCATTTGATCCAGCAGATGCTTTTGTGAGTATGGGTTTAAAAAAAAATGTTGAAAAAAGTGGATAAAATATAAATTAAAAAAGTAGAATAGATCGGGTTACAATCAATAACCCCAGAATTATTGACTCCTCTTCCCATTACACCGTGGTGTCTCTGTAATCTTGCTGGCAGATTCTATAAAGGACGCATCTGTGCAAGATGAGATGTCCATTGTCAAAAGTTACAATTCTCTCCAACATAACTCCCATAACAGCAGTCAGTCAGTTTCTGCAGAGCGATCTGGTATCTGGGAACAACATGACATCACTCTCTAAAACCCATTTTGTGTCTCTGACCCGGGCCATCTCTGTCCTTAGCAAGTTGGCAAAAGGAAAGGAAGCAGATCCAGAAGCTGAACTTGGCCCAGCCTGGTGTCCTGAGTTCACGCGTTTCAGGCTCTCCTTGACCCTTCCAAACCCCTTCTTGGAGAGGCACATGCCTCTACCCTTAGTGGAGCTGAGGTCCTACTAGAAACAACTGGATTATTCACTCCTAGGAAAAGCCGAAGCTAATCTCTTTTTCCTTGTACAAATTCTCCACGTGAGACTGTTGCTCGGAGGAAAGTTTCAGCTGAGGGGCAGAATCTGGAGTTGGTTTCCAGAGGTTTCTCCAAGACAGTTGACGGCAGCTTGTAGGCTTACATTAACTAGAAGAAGCAACCTGCCTGGACAAGGCCCCAAGAAGCCGAGCCCCTTGGCAGTAGGGCGCCAGACTTACCAGGAGTCAAGGGAAGTCTCCAGCTGGGAGCCACTGACCCTTGGAGGCAACAGCCAGTTCAGGGAGTTCTTTGGAGCTCACTGTTTAATCCCCAGGAGACCGTGTGGCCAAATGTGAAGAGCACTGGTCTGGGAACTGTGCGACCTTAACAAAAACCACCTGTCTCTGAGCCTCAGTTTCCTCATTTGCAGAGTAAGAGCGCTGATGGGACAAGGTCATAGGCCCTTCCGACTCTATGTCTCTCCCTCAACTCAGAGCTGTGGTGGGGAGTGTAACTTCCATCACTCCTCAGCCTTTCCAGCCTTTGCTGGCTGATGCCCTCATTCTGATCCCAGGAAGAGCTCCTCCGTCTCCTCAGAGGGATTTGGGAGTCTCCCTGCCAAAGGAGGAAAACCAGAAAATCTGGGTGGACCCTGCCCTCAGGGACACCCTCCAAACGGAAAGCAAAACTCTGCTGGTTTCGAAGATGAAGATTTACAGCCAGAAGTGAGTTTCCCTGGCAATATTGTTTGCTGCCTTTATGAGCAGCAATTACGTAGCATTTGGTACCTGGGAAGGCAACCAGCGAGAGCTGAAATGGTGAAATGCTCTATTACTCCAAGGAGCACAACGCCTTTGGTAATAAATTTTGACATTCATTAAGACAAAGCCAGAATTCAATCTGTTCTGGGGAATTCTCTGCTTCCGGCCTCAGGAATGGTCCTTATTTACAAGATGTCCCTGAGGGAATGAGACAGGCTGGCTCACCTTGCTCCCCAAGATACATTTTATTCAACCAGCTCGTCCTGGGCAAACATGTATCTGACAAGCCAATTTGAAAATGAATTTGGTACATTTTTTGAGTTGATTATTTATTCTGAAAATGAACGCCCACTCTGGTCAGGCTGACAGCTCTCGGGATGAGAGAACCCTGTGTTCTCAGCTCCCATTTCACGCTTCCTCCCCCAGCAAAAGGGCACAGAATCCAGAGGCCCGGCTCTCCCAGCATTGGGGCTGGCAGGCCCCTCCAGCCTCACTCACCGGCGCCCAGTCCAGCATATTTTCATGCTCCTGGGGGAAAGTGTACGGTGCCTGTGCCTGGGAGAGTGGGGTGAAAGCTTGTGAAAGCTGAGGGGGTGGGGTCCATCTGCTCTGTCTTCCTGATGGTTTGATCAGGCAAACATTTGCCTCCCCCTTACCCAGAGTCATCGTGAGGTCCTAGTACAGGGTGAGAGACCCAGGAGCAGGGTATGGGGAAGGGAGGGGCTTTCTATGCCATTTGACTTCTAGTCTCCCCGTCCCTTACTTTCATTATTTCCTCTTGACCCCTATTAAGTCAAGATGATACCTTGGCAAATTACACGAAAAGGTAACATGCTGGAGGGATGTGCTCAGAGGGCGCACCCTCCGCCCCTCCCCCTCCAGCTTCTCGGGGCACTCAGGGACCCTGGCTTTCTAGTATAGTCCTGGAAGGCTTCCTGCAGGAAAAGGACTATGGGAAGGATGTAGGAAGCATGCTTGGGAAATACTGAGCTGTCTGTGGCTAAAACCTCCCTGAGAGGCATTAGGTCATGGAAGGCCTTGAACGCAAGGCTGAGAAGCCTGGACTCTAAAGTTGCCAAGGTGATTGGACGGCTTTTGTTCAGCAGTTTTCAAATTTCTTTGAGATCATGAGCCTGTTTGTTCTAACGCACACTTGCCTAGAACCTCAATGTACAAAACGAATAAAAGTTAAGCTGCTCCAATCAAACACAGATGAAAGGCCCAGGGCCCTACCCTCTTCCTTCACTCAGAATCTGGTCCCACTGGTATCAGGATCACCTGAGCTGTTTGTTGAACATGCAGGCTTCTAGAACCCCTCACTGGACCTACTGATTCATATTCTCTAGAGGTGGTGCCCTGGAATATGCATTTCCTTCTACGACTCTTGGTGATTGCCAAAGCACACTAAAGTTTGAGCAGGATGCCCCAGGGCTTGGCAGGGCAGAGGGTAAAGGTGGATACACACTTGTGATTGGCAGGTAACTCCTCCCCCTTCGCTTGACTGTAACCCGACCTGTGTTACCTGCCTCCCCCTCCCAGCACTCTGGTGGGTCTGCATTCTGAGAACACTCCCCAAGGGCATCACGTTCACTGTTCTTGGTGCTGAACCTGGAGAGGAGGGGACCAGAGGGAACAGCAGTTATATAAAAACCCGCCAACCCCCCCAAACCCCCGCCCCTCCTTAGGGCCTCTGTGGCGCTAGACACCCCAGGTTCTGAAAGCACATGTTTGTTTTGTTTTGTTTTGTTTTTGCGCAGGCCTCTCACTGCTGTGGCCTCTCCCGTTGCGGAGCACAGTTTCCAGACGCGCAGGCTCAGCGGCCATGGCTCACGGACCCAGCCACTCCGCGGCATGTGGGATCCTCCCGGAACGGGGCACGAACCCTCGTCCCCTGCATCAGCAGGCGGACTCTCAACCACTGCGCCACCAGGGAAGCCCCCTGAAAGCACATGTTTTTAAGCACCTTGAAACCTACATGCCCACTCCCAACTCAGCCTGAAAAAGGTTATCTATTTCCCAGCTCAGCTGCAACAGCAGGTAGTTCAGGACATTGAAATCAGAAAACCTTAAGCCAAAGATCTTCAGAGACCTGCTCTCTGCCAGGCAGGCTGGTGGGCCCAGACCCAGGGGACCCACGCTCAGGGGTATAGCGTGGATGGGGAGCCAGTTTCCAGAGAACCAACCTCCAAGCCAACACACGCCCTGAAAAGACGCAGCTTCTGCCCACTCAGTCATGTCACTATTCTGCTTCCAGATGGAGAGTGAGGGGAAGGCGCCCTGAGCAATTAAGTGTCTAGCCTCAGGTCACAGAACAAGTCAGCTCAGGCCCTCAGAAAGCACCAAGTCCTCCTGCAGATTCAGGCAGCAAGTGGGCAATCTGCCCTGCAGCTGGCTCCTGGCTTATGGCACCTTCCTGTTGCCTGGCTCAGCAGCCGGGGCTGGCTCGGCCTCTGCTCTCACACAGCTCAGCCGGCCCGTCACCACCCTGATCTAAGCCTCCCCTGCCACCGCAGCCTGGAGCCGCTGGAATTCAGGAGACACATACCCACGTAGGTGATGGCTCTCAGGAAGTGAGCCCAGAGAGAGAGGAGGAGGGGGAAGCCTTGGTCTTCAGTTTCATCTTTAGTTCTCTGCCCACTAGTGGGGGCAGTGATGGGAAAGTGAGACATATAGGCACAGTCTCACCAGGGTGACAGAGAAGCCAGAAGCCAAGTAGATGGGGTGTCACTGGACAATCTGTTGTTTGGAACTGACCCCTCACCACCATCACCTACCGACATTCCTCCTTCCTTTGGGAAACTGCTTCACTGCCATGTCAGTCGTGTGATTCTAATGGGATGCAGTTAACCCCTAGGAGCAGAGATGGCCTGAAATCCAGGTCCAGCCAATTATTGCTCCTCATGCCCTTGGGCACAGTGATGGTTCAAGGATGGGCCTGAGACCATGTCTGGCCAATCATTGTTCTTCCCTGGGATTTTTTTCCAGCCCGGGTGTTGGGGGCGAAGGGGAGCTAGAGATGGAAACCTTCCCCGACACCTGGAAAAGACCTCTCTGTAGCAGGAAGTAATGAAGCCAAGCAGAGACAGGCAGAGTGTGGACACAGAGAAAAAGAATCCTGATGACATCACCTGAGCCCCTTAATCCAGTAGTAGCTAAAGTCCCCAGATACATGTGCCAGTAAATTCCCTTTGTTAAAATAAGATAATTCAAATTGAGTTTCTGTTACTTGCAACCAAATAGTCCTGATAAATATAGTGAGAAGGAGAACTATAAACTGTCAAACATAAAACAAGCTGTTTAAGTTGGCATTGAACTTTGGCCATGAGTATAAAGGGATTCGGGCCAGAAGGACAGCAGGCAGCAGGTCTAGAAGAAACTGATTCTGGGCTGCATCCGCTTATATTGCTTGGGTGATAGAATGTCACAGTCGTTGAGGTTTTACCAAAGGCCAATAGCCTTAAGGGCTCCCTTGTGCCCTATGGAATTGGAGGAGGGAGTGGATCTAGCCAGGAGCCAACAGTGGAAGGAACAAGTAGAGTTAGGGCAAAAAAAAGAGAGAGAAATCTTCAAAAATGATGCATATGGATTGAGGACCCCTAGTCTAATTGCGGGCTTCATGAATGGGACTGAAATAACACCCCCATTGCTCATTGAAACTACTCTCTCAAAGGTCAGTGGTGACAACCTAATTGCTAAATCCCTAAGTGCAGCTTCAGCTGCGGTGTGTCCACACTGGTCTGCAGCCTAGAGCGCTGTTCTCGGTGCTTCCTTCTTTAAATGCCCCTCTCCCTTGAATTCCAGACTCTAAATTAGTCCCCACACTGCTAGGAGCATCCTTGTGTCTCCTAGGATGACCCGTTTTTCTTCTCCCAACACTGAAGTGTGGGCACTGCTCTAGATTCTACCTTCCAGCCTATGTTCCTGAAGAAGCCACTCCTCCTGGGCCAGAATTGCTAGCCCTGATCTCTCTTGTAAGCTCCAATTCCCATTCCCATTTCAAAGACTCGTCACCTTTTACCACATCCAGGGCCTCCTCTGACTTTCTTGGTACAGGGAGTGGACCCACAGGTCTCCCAGTAGCTCAGGTTCCAAACTTGAGAGCAAACAATGACTCTTTTCTTCTCTTCACCCTGCACAGCAGGTCATCTTGGTCTGTAATTTCTGCTATGAATGTCACAGACTTCTTCCCTTGCTTTTTATTTCTCATTGTTAGCTCTTTAATGCCTTTATCACCTTGCACCTAGACTTTTGCAATGACATTTTCTTTGCTCTAGTCAAACATTTTATTCAACAAGCATTTACAGGGTGCCTTTTATGGACCAAACCCTGTGCAGTCTTCATATTTTCAAATTCATTCCAAACACTACAACCAAATTAATCTTCCTCAAGTACTACTTTGATCACGTCATCCTGGGGCTCTAAAGCCTTCAATGGTTCCCCAGTGCCTACTAAGTACAGCTCCCATTCATCAGTCTGTCATTCAAAGCCCTCCATAATTTGTCCCCAACCTACCTTTCTGGACTTATTCCCTACTATTTCCTCTACATAGACCTTATACTCTAGTAAATCTGATCTATTTGTTTTTTCCTTAAACAAGCATTGCACTTCTCCACTCCTGAGTTTTTGCCTAGTCTATTTCCTCTGCATGGAAGTGCCCCCCACTTATCCCGTGTCTGCTCTTACCCATGTCTCAGAGCTCAGCTCAAACACGACCACCATCTCCTTCTCTTAGCACACCTGCCAGACTGATTGCTCCAACCTTCAGGCTCCTGTTTTTAGCATTTAGATTTGATGCTTTGCACTGTGGATTGATGACCCGTGCTCTGGTTCCCCATCATCATAGTTCTTACCTGAAGCATCTGTATGAGAATCACAAAGGAAGGGGCTTGTTAAAAATACAGGCTCTGGTGCCTTGCCTGGGGCAGGGCACATTTTCAGCTTGTATCCCAGTGATATTCTTGTGCATTGAGATCTGAGAGCAGCAGTCCTGTGAGAGTGTAAGTTCCCTGAGGGCAGGGATCACATCTTACCTGGCTGTGTAACCATCAGAGCACCTAGAAACTGAAGTTGAAGGGAAGCTCCAAGATCATTGAGTTCAAGCACCAGTCCGGTGCTTGACTATCCTCTCAACATTCCTACTAAGTTAAAATTTGCTGAACTTTTCTAATAAGAACAAGTTTGCGTAAAGAACATTCATCGGTGTTTAGTCTAAGATCGCTGTGGACAAACTGCTTTATTAAGAGAACCTAGCCCAAGCCTCAGAACAGAAATCTGACTCTAATATTAGTACCTTAAATGTTTGTAGTTTTCATGAGAAACTTGGATTCACTTTTGTCTCCTGGATACTGTATTTCCTAAGTGTTCTCATTCCCCTCTTGTTTTGACCGTGGGATACCCATGGTGAAATCCATGGCCACCATCAGCAGGTAGATGGGACTTCACGATGCCACAGGGCACCTCACTCATGGTTCCATCACCTTCTCCTAACCTTGCTTTACTTTTGCTTCTTCTTCTTTTTTCAAACCTATTTTTTGTTTATTTTATCTTGCCATATCGTTTGCATCTTTGCAAACTGTTTTAAATCTTTTTTGTAAGAAAGCAAGTTATAAATAAATAAAATAAATTCCTGAAGCTATAGATGTACAAATGCTTTCTGATTTTTTTTTTTTTTTTTAACCTGAGGAGAGAAATTGGGCTGAAGGATGAGTCCTTGGATTGGCAGTTCTGATGGAAAGCAGGGCCAGAAAGAACAGATGGAGTAAGTGATGATCCAAGGTCAGAGTTGTAAAAAATTAGGACTCGTAGAGAAAACATGGATTCCGAAAGGATGATGAAGTTTTAGAACAGGAAGAGATGAGAGTGGTTTTAGAGTATAGTCATAAAAGGCAGAAGCAAGAAAAAGCTTTTAGAGCAGGAAGAAGTAGTTAAAACAGGGGCAGTTTCAGAGAACTAACTGTGGGGTCTTTATACCCAGAGAAGGGAGGGCCTAATTCATTGTAGTTCTGAGGCTCCAGCGCAGAGGGACTCCTGTTGGGTTCAGATGGCTTCATGGAGGAATGAACTTAGGGTCCAGGGAAAAAAGATCTTACTTTCCCAATGATTACGAAAACCAAAGAAAAGCCTCTGGGCTAGAATCAGAGGCTGAAAGGAGAGTATACAGGAAGGGGAGCCAGAAACCATGATAGAAGTCTGCCCTGTATTGAAGGCATGCTAAATGAACTGAGTATTATGGGTCTGTGTGCAGAAAACTTACCCAAGGTGCATCTCTTTGGTATATTGAGGCCCATAATAAAGTTTAAGTAGGAGAGTAGAGGTGGAGAGACGGGGAGCAAGGCAGTTATAAGACAAACTTTTTTTTAAAATTGAAGTATAGTTGATGACAATATTGTGCTAGCTTCAGGTATATAGCAAAGTGATTCAGTAATACGTATATATTTTTGCAGATTATTTTCCATTACAGATATTGACTAGATTCCATTACAGATTATTACAAGATATTGACTAGAGTTCTCTGTGCTGTACAGTAAATCCTTGCTGCTTATCTATTTTATGTATAGTAGTTTGTATTCGTTAATCCCATACTCCTAATTTATCCCTCCTTCTCCCTTTCCTAGGAGAAACTTTTGACTTCAGAGGGGCAGGCAGTATCAGACTATGATCTGTGTAGCATGGAAAATGCCTGGGCCCACGGGCTACACTGCCATAGGTGCTGGTAACCACTAAACACTTTTGGGCTGCCCCAACTCAGGATCACGATGCTTCAAGGGGGCACCTCGGTGGGCAGGAACTAGCCTTCACAGGAGTATCTGATTCCACCTCAGGATCCAGGGCCCCAAAATATCATCAAACATAAGAAAAGAGAAAAGTATTTATTGAATGATTTTTCATTCTTTCATTCAACACTTATTGAATATTTAACGATTACTGAGCACTGCAGTAGGGAATGGAGATATAAAAGATACTAACACATATTTCTTGCCCTTAATAAGCTCCAAGCTCAGGGAGAAAACCTCCATGTAAACAAACTATTACAGTGTTTGGTATGACTAATGCTGGAGTTGTGCAAAATGCTACAGTATAGATAAGATTACAGAAGATGGAACAACTAACCCTGCCCTGGGGAGGTAGAGAAAGGGGGAATATTTGGTCAGGGTCTCGAAGGATGAGTAGGAGTTGTATAGATAGAACAGAGAGAACAGCATAGACCAAGGTACAAAGGTCTTAAATAGAAGGGAATGTTTTTGAAACCCCGAGAAGTTTGGAGTAATTAGAATAGTGTGGAGTAAGAGTGGCAGGATATGTGGCCAAGGGTTTGGAGCTGGACTGTGACGTTTCCTCATGTGACATCCTAAAGAGTCTGTACTGTCTTTCAGGCAGAACAGTAACCTCAGACATGTTAAAGAAAAGTAACCCTTGAATAATCAACACCACCTGCTGGGAAACTTCCAGGACCCTGATATCTCATGGGGTGTCCACCCTTGAGCTACCGTCAGAGTGACAGTTTCCTGATACTTTAGGAACAAGGGGAGGTGGAGAGGCTTCAAAGGTGTAGGCCAACCGCAAGGTTAACACTGTGGGTATAGCAGAATCACTAGGGTGTGTTCTGGAAGCCCCATTTTACCTGGCTGGGAGCCAGGAATGGGCTGAAATGCCCCTGGTTCTGAAGGCCCAGTGTGGGCCTTCAATCCTTGGGCCCAGTTACTTTACAGAACAGCAAGAGTGAATTTGCATGCCAGGAAAAAAATGAAACGCTGAACCTCCTCCTTGGAATCAAGTTATTGTTCAAATGCATTATTAATGACCAGGGCTGCGATCAGTTATAACACGGTCATCACAAAAGCAGCTGTTACCATTTACACATAGCTCTCTGCGAGTTTGTTATTAAGGTAATATTTTACCGTGCATGCAACTTGCTCAGGGGCTGCATGCCTAATGATTGGCTTGAACAGATCCCCCACTCCCTTCTTAGAAGTAATCACCCCTTCCCTTTCTTAACAGAGATGTCAAATGCCAGGGAAGGGAGGCAGGAGAAGGAGATGAAAACAGGAAGCCCTGAAGAATGGAAGCAGAAATACAGGCCTTATTTCCCCACCCCCACCCCCATCCTTTTTTCTCCCCTGCCTTTATTTGTTTTTTCTTCTTCTTCTTTTGAATGAAAAATAAAAATGCAGAAAACCTCAGGAGCCTTGTAACTTTCCAATTTTTATTTAAAAATAAACCACTGTTGCGGCTGTCACCACTCCTGTCTGCGGAGCGCGAGTTCCGACCCCACAGCCCAATATTTATACACAAGAAAGTGAATGCTCTAAAGAGAACAAATAAATCAGCTTAGATTCTACAAAGGAGTAGTGAATTTGCCAAAAAGGAGAATTTGGTTGCCAGCATAGTCCTTTGAGGCCCCCACCAGCCAGCAGACCCAGGGTGACAAAAGGCCTGGGCGACAGATATAGAAGGAGCAGAAGGCCGTGTGTGGCCTGGCGTTCCTGTGCCCTCCCCAGGCCGGACCAGCCCCTTGAGTTTTTCTTACTCCAGTAGGATGGTCCTGGACATCTGTATCGAGGGTGCTAGAAGCACTGGTTGGGAACAGACTGCAAGACTCAAGAAAGAACTCAGGCAGCTGGGAAAACTCTAGAGGGACCCACACCCCAGGGGCCAAATAGGGTCTGAAAATGCTGAACTTGCCTGAGCTTTCGCCTGATCACTAAGAGGGCAGCCTCTTCACCCTTTCCAGCCAGGAAAATAGGGGCATCACAGGAGGACCTGAGGCGTGACACTCACAGCTGATGGTTGAGTGCACAGTGAATGGGTAGGTCACCCAACAAATGCTACAGAGTGGAATATAGGGGCCAGAGCTATGCTAAGCACTGGGGGAAAGCTGGCTGCATGGCACAGACCTCATCTGATCTGAGAGGTCATGGAAATTTGATGCAAGTCAAGAGCTGGAGTGGAAGGTTAACTTGGCCAAAGGGGAAAGTAGCAGCATGTGCAAGAATCTTGGGGCAAGAGGGAGATTGGATTAAGGAACTGACGGGAGGACATATGCTGGGGTTTGAAAAGTGAGGGGAGAATAGTGTACGATGAGACCAAGGAAATAGCCCAGCCAGGTTGTGTAGGGCCTTGGTAAGGATTCTGGTCTACATTTTAGGAGCAATGGGAAACCAATGCAGGCTTTCAACCTAGAAGGACAGGATGGCCAAATTACAGTTTTGAAAAGAGCTCTTGGACCACAGGGTGGAAAACAGACTAGAGGGGTCAGCCTGTGTGAGGTGAGTTCAGAAGCTGTAACCAGCAGTAGAGGATGGCACTTTGGCCAAAGGTGGTGGCCAAGGGAAAGGGAGAGCCAAGAAATAATGAGGAAGTCAAATCAGCAAGGACTCGGTGATCAACAGGTTGAGGGTTTCAGAGAGACAGGGAGCCCCCCAGTTTTCTAGCTTGTGCGGATGGAAGTCCAGACTTTCTGAACTTGCAGAAAGAGAACAATGGGAGAGGCCAAGATTAAGAGTGAAGAGAGGGATTTCAATTTTGAAAATGTTGAGTTAGAGGCAGCTTTGGGATAGCAAAGTGGAGATTCCAAGTATGCCATTGGAAATGCAGCTCTGGAGAGGAGAGGAGAGGTCTGGATTGGAGACAGGTGAGGGAGCCATTGGCATAGGGATGATGATTGAGGCCAAACGCATGGGGAAGGTCAACTTTGGAAAGAGACTAGAATCGTAAGAAATGAGGGCCAAGTTTTTAGGAGCTCCAATGTATAGATGGCAGATGGCAGAGAAAGAATCCGGGTGAACCCAACATCACAGAGAACAAGAGAGGTGGTTCTTCAACTGGAGAGAGTGGTCAAGAGGGTGGAATATCACTGAGAGGTCAAGGGAAACAAGGGGTGAAAAATGTCCATTAGACAGATACACCGACATCCACTGGTGACCCAGGCCATGGTCGTATCTGTTGTGTATTAAGGCACCCAACACTGTGATGGGCACATAACCAGCCCTCCATAAATGTTGGCTCTTGTTAAATTCCCTCTCTAAGGTTTTAAATCTAATATTCTCCTATACTGTTGAAGGAAAAAAGAAAAGGCGACATAGACTAACATTTTAACAAGAGACCTTTAAGGTTAAACCTAAAGAATTTCCCAATACGAAGGCCTGTAAAACACCCATAAAAGCTGTTAAAGACAATGATAGAATCCTGGATGAAATTAGGATCAGGTCAGATTCCTATGTGTCTGGGACAGGTTTGACACAGCCCTTCCTTGAAGCAGAGGACAAACCCAAATCTCAGGACTGGTCACTTCTGCTCTGGGTGGCCCCACCCTTCCTTCCCTGTCCCCATGGAGATGAAAGCCTTCTCATTTCAATAGGCTGGAGCCCAGGTTAACGTGACCAGGGCCACCAGCAGAAAGCGCCCAGAAGACAAGCACAGAAAAATAGGCTTGAAGGGCCACTGAGTGGCCAGGATTACAATGTAATGCCCGGCCTCGGGTCAGTAATGGCGAGGTATTAGTCATCCCTTCAGACCTCAGCTCCATTATTTTTGCCGGAAATGTGAGAACAGCTCTCAGTAATAACATGTGGAATCACTTCCAACTATTTGCCTTTCAAGTCAGCCTCCTCAGGTCAGGTGACATATCTCGTTTAACAGGAGGTGCCATTAGAGGGAAGATTCGACGTGCAGCTAAAAGCATTTGTAGCGGGAGATGTGGGTGTGTGGCTGGTAACTTGTGAAGACTGCGTCTCTTCCCTTGTTCTGTTGGGTTTTGTTACTGGATGCCTTTTTCTTTTCTGAAGGAGGCTGGTCATTAACCCTCCCCTGCCCAGAGCATCCCCTGGCACAGCCAGGGCAGGTTGAGCAGAAATAGAAATCTCTCCTGCTCTCACCCGAGCCTGCAGGAGGCTCCCCGGGCTGCATGATTACTCCAGGCATCTCGCCATCGTCGTGCTCCTGTCCCTCACCCTGCTTGGGTGACCTGGTGTCTCCCTACACTGACGTCTTGCAGAAATAACTATAGCTGTGCAAAGAGAGCCACAAATCTACTGGCCCACAGAATTTGTATATCTACCCACAAAATGAGTCGTGCCTCTTGCCACAACTTGACAGGCCCAGAAGCCATGCCAAAAACAGCAGGAAGGAAGGGGTGAGACTCTAGAAGAGGAACTTGTCATTTGATTGAACTTTCTCATTTTTACTGAGACTTAATTTTTTTTCCCTGAAAGTAAGGACCCTTTAAGGCCCTGCCTGAGCTTCTTAAATCTTTGTCCTTGAATAAACTTTCCAACTCCTGGAGTCCTGACCTCTCTGAGCCTCAGATTCTTCATCAGAAACATGGAAACAGTAACTGCCACCTATCAAAATAGAGGCTATAATTAAAAGCGTTGAGCACAGAACTAAACGTGTATCAATTACATCTCTTTTGGCTACAGGTTACAAGGGATCAAATCCCCAATCAAATTACCTAAACAAAGAGGGAATGTGTTGGATGGTGTAACTGACAAGTCCAGAGCTGAGCCTGGCTTCAGATATCTAGAGGGTGACTCGGGAACTGTCCCCAGGACAGAGTTTCTCTCTCACCATCCCATTCCGCTGTCCCGGTTCCATGCCATGCAAGACCTGGTGGCAGCAAGATGGTAGCAGCTGCTTCAGAATGGCATTCTTACAATCCCAAGCCCAACAGAGAAGGAGCTGTTCTTCCCCTCGACAATTCACTTAAGTCCTGAGCTGGACACTCACTGGGTGAGTTGGGTCATCCCTGAACCAATCACCATGACCTCGGGCTTGGAATGTGATCACTGGTTTAACCATTTAATCTTGACTCTCAAACTCCACCTGGAGGGGAAGAATAAGCAGGGTGGCCTACCTATCTCAAGGAACTGAGAGTTGCATGAAAGATCATTACCAAAAAAACCCAAAAAAAAACAGGCAGGGAGGATGTTAGGTATCCAAATATGGAATTATCCACTGCAAATAATAATTTACCATCCTGCCCCACATGCAAGAAAAGGGTTATTAGATAGTAATGTGTAATAAAGGAAAGCTCCATGGAGTCTCCCCTAAAACTTTTCAGCAAAGTATCCTTTTCTCCATATACTAGTAATGTATTGATTGTACCCGTTATGGCACTTTTCTCAATCTGCCTTCTATTAGAGTTACTTACTGTAAGTCTCTGTCAGCTCCATTGCGACTGAGCCTCTAGAGATCAAGATTCCCATACCCCACACAGCACCAAGCAGGTAAGGGGAAATCCATTCACATAGGAGATGCTTCCAGACCCATGCTGGCTCCCTGTGTCCAGCTCAATTCTCTTCTTCTTTCCCTTCCCCTGACCATTTCATCTGCGTGGGGGGAGACTCGTAGAGACTAGTGGCCCCAATGAACTCTAAGGCAAGATGTTCCCCGAAACCCCCTCTTCTGCTAGAATCTGCCTCTGTTACAGCTTCTCTCACATTGTATCTCAGATGGATTTCCGGGTTCCCCACCACAAAGAAAAATCTCTGGGAGCAGGTAGGACCTTATCTTTTCATCTTCATTATCCTTGGTGCCTAGAACAGTATCTGGCTCAAAGAAACTGCCCACTTAAGTGGTGTAGTTACCCTAGATCTCACTCACAATCACCCCCAGATTCTCAAAGAAGAGCCTCACAGTCAGAGCTACAGAAAAGGCAGGTACCTGCTCACGTGAGAGGTTAGAGAGCTAGAGGGCTGTACACAAACCATTTAAACAGAGAAAGGGCGGTAGGACTCACTGTCATTCCTGTTCTGTCAAGCTGGAGCAGAAAGATGGTACAGGGAGCCTGACAGGATATAGGATGTAAACTGAGCTAATGGGAAAGGGGGTGACATGGTGGGGGGAGGGGACTTGGCTTGATTCAGGATGAGGTTGGTATCCATAGGGAAGGGGGAAGCCAAATATTTAGTGGGGAGCTGGCAGTAGAGACCCTCCAAGGCAGATGGATAATGTGGCTGTGGCTTTGGGTGGTCATCCTGGTCAGAACAGACCCCACTGGCATCAGGAAGCCAAGAGGAACAGACTCAGCTCCCTGCGATGAGGGTGGGAAAGGGCCAGAGAGGAGGTCAGTCCTGCAACCTCAGTCAGGCAAGACCAGCGCTCTGGGGCAGGAGAGCTAACGAGGAATCCAAGCAGAACCTCAGTGGTATGAATCGGCCACTTTAGTAATGATCAAAGGGAGGGTGTTTGCTGGATCCTCGGTCTATGGGCAGACATCTGAGAACAGCAGTGCCTCTACCGGTAAGATGGAGATGCTGGTACCCTCCCAGCCCAGCTAAGGCAGGGATGTGCTTCTAGGAAAAGGCCTGGGAGACTGTGCCCTGTGGGGCTGGGGAAGGTAGAACTCACAGGCTGGGCCGTGTGAGAAAGATTTCCTGGAAGACTCCCAGACTGTGTGTCTAGGGCCAAGGGTTGAGCCACTGCCAGCAGCATCTGACCTCACGGATCCCCCTAGTCAACAAGAAGCAAGAACAGGAGGCTCCGGAGGCTCCCTCGGCTTTAGAGTAAGCTCTGCAAACAAAACTCAGTTTTTAGGGGTTAATCCACAGCCCCAGGAGGAGGTGGAGGCCTCCTCTGCAGGGCAGAGCCAGCGAATGGGCTGAGACTGAAGGCAAAGCACGGGGCTGCTGGACTGAGGTTACTTTGGCAGCAGCTCCAAAGAGCAGCCCTTCAGTTGCTGGGCTTGTCTGAGCCCTCAGACGTGCTGGCTGCCTCCCACCAGCCCAGCTGCTAGGGCTGAGCTGCAGGGGCCACCATCTCTGTCTGTCTGATGGTTTGCTGCTCTGAATCTCACTTCCCTAGCAACCAGGGCACCCAGGACACTGCCTAGTCTATGTGGCTGACCCCTTGTATGTGTTCTCGGCACCTACTATGTGCACAGCCTCCCACCCCCTCATTCCCCTTCCTCCTGCCTCTCTCCAGCCCCCTCCCCACACCCCGCCCCAAGGAAGGGGGACCTGCAGGCTCAGTCAGCCCTCTGGCCAGCCAGTGATTTGTGCTACAGATTCTACGCATGGTGGGGATGCCGGGGAGTAGGGTGCCCAGCAGGTGACTGGGGAGAGGAGAAGAGAGACGAGAGAGAGAGAGAGAGAGAGAGAGAGAGGAACATGCTCTACATTTTCTCCAAAGTCCTGAGGCCCTGAGTCTGTCTCTGCCTGCTCTGGAACACAGGGAGCGTGGACTCTGGGCATCCCCCATCCCGGAGATCACACACCCTCAGAGCCAAAGCCCCAGGGCAGGGGTGGAAACTGACATTGAAATGTACCATTTGCTCAAGAGCAGGGCTGGCCTCTGGTTTCTCTGGGGGCTGGATTTCTAGAAAGAGAAGGGTCTCCTTCGCCAGGCTGCGTCCCTTATCCCATCCCACCCCTCACCCAGCCCTTCACCACTGGGTCCCATGTGAGGACACCCTGCCCATCTCTGCAAGGCCTGGGGGAGCCCTGGGAGGGGGAGGGGGCACGGAGGCGGCAAGAGCGCGGGGTGGGATTCGAGAAGGGTTTGCTTCGGCGCGGCCGTCCCCGGGGACCTCTCCGAGGGAGGGAGAGAAAGCGCCGCAGAAGGAAAGGGGAGAAAGGCGCCGGCGAGAACACAGTGCGAGCAGAGGCCGACCCGTTCCTCCGGAATCAGCAGGCGGCTCCGCCCAAGCTTCTAATCAACGGCCGCGGCTCGGGCCGGCTCGGGGCCCGCAACCAGTGCCGGGGACGTGTCAGCTCGCTGACACTATTGCCCTCGGATGGGCGAGCAGGCCCCCCGCCGCCGCGGTCCCCGGCTGCTTCCCGCGGGAAAGAGCACTCGGCGGACGCAGCATCCGTCCCGGCGCCTCGGGTGGAGGAGGGAGGCGCGGGGATCTTTCCCATCCCGCGGAGTCCTCGCGACGACGCTCCGCCGCCCAGCCCACCCGTTCCCTTCACCCGGCCTTCTGCCTCCGCTTAAGACCTGGGACGGGGAACCACGTGCGACCTCAGGCCTCCCCCGGGGTCTGCACCCCGCCACCCCGCACTCACACACACAAACCTGCTCCCAGGAGGAGCAGGGAGGGGCCGCAGCCTCAAGCCGCAGCCCAAAGGGCAGGCGGGAGGCGAGCTGGAGAAAGGGACACAGGGAAACTGGAGGGAGGACCCCCAGCATCCTCAGGAGTGGGCAGGAGCTAAACCCCAGCCGTCCACACCGGTGTCCCCACCTGCTCCGGGCCCCTGAAAAGACAGCAGATTATCAGGAGCCCGGGATGGAAGACCCAGCTCCCCTCCCTCACCTGCCCATCCCAGGATCCCAGCTTGCTCTTTTGGACCCCCTACCCCCAGCTCCTCCCCTTGGCTATGGGCGTGGCCTCTCTGCATTCACCAATGAGAACCACGCCTCAAATTCGGAGGGCTGGCCTCAGTGATCAGAGCTCCCAAGAGGTGCACATCAGTGATGCTGGGCCAGGGTGCTACCATACCCATTCTGGATAAGGATAGACAGATGCTCCCTCAAGCTTGGGTAGAGCACAGCTTCTAAATAAATGCACTATTTCCACCTTCCCACCAGATTGCCTGACCTCAGCTCCTCTGTGGAAATAAAGACACCACTGCGATATTAGGCAAGTCTCCCCGCTGGAGAGGAAGGACCCAGGGCACACATCTTTAACTCCACTATCTTATGCTTGCAGTCGGTGTATCCCACCCCAGCAAGTCCCCCACCTGGAGGACTTACCTGATCCACAGGGACTCTCCTCTTCCCTAACCCATGCATTTAAAAATCTGCTGCACACAATGCCATGCTTGCGAAGAGCATGTTCTGGCTTTATTCTCCAATAGTTTCAAGTGCCTATGTTTGGCTCCCCCGGGGAAGGTAAGGTCATCACAAGCGGTAACTATCGCTTTGCTTGTTTTGATTCCCACAGAGCTGAGCTTAGATTGATGTAGCATAAGAGCTCAATGAACGCCCACGGACTTGGCTAATGGAGGGACAGACTTGCAGGGAGCACTGCCCCATTGGGAGAGAAAGATGGCCTTACTCTCCTCTTCCCTACCAAGAGTAAACCAAGGTCCTGTGTCCTGGGTGGAGGGGTCTCAAAAATCAGCAGAGCTCCGCTCTCCCCCTCATCCTTGCTTGCCTCCAGCCACCTTGGCCCTCTGGATCCCTGTGGGTTCAGAGAGGCCGATGCTTGTGGCTCTTACCAACATCAATTTGCAGTCGCCAGGATGCAACTTCACCCTATGCTGTGTTCATAAATTAATCTCCTGGGATTAGATTCTGTGTTTTAGTAACACTCCTGAGGCATCGTATTTACACATTAATAATAAAATAAAAAAGTGAGACAACTTCTGACAACTTTCAATAACATTCCGAAATAAAGTGTGAGGTGCAGAAGTGTCCAAAGTTAATTAAAACCATTTGGTGCTGGCGGGGGTGGGGGTGATGCCTGCCGTTCTCCAACAGGTGCTATTTCTGAAACCCAATTTCCCTGTCTGCAATGTACCTGATGCCTGCAGAAGACAAGGTGCTGAAATAAACAGAACTAGTGGCATGAGCTGGGACTATATCTTGTTGGGGTTTACAGTGCTGTGGACACTTGGCTGGAATTTGTGGAGGGTCTCTAGGAGAAAAAGAGCCCTTTGGCCCTTTCCTGTGATTAGCAGGTGGCATGTCCAGACTGTTCACATCTGCTCCATGCAAGTGGGGTCCTGGAGGAAGTTAAGGGGTGCCCTATTCCTTGGGGAGGGGCTGGCAGCTCACTTTTCCACTTACAGATGTAAGAGCCTTCCAGACCTCATCCCAGAACGAGAGGGGAAACAGCTCTAGAACCTGAAAAGAGGGACTCTGGACAGAATCCTAAAACAGGCTGCAGAGCGAAGCTGGACTTCCCTGCCCAATAAGTAGTATGATTTATTGCACAAATACTTGAATTTTAAGCCTGCATACATTTACGCATTTTTGTATTTTCATTTCCCTTTTAGCTTCTTTCAGTTTTAGAATAGTTCCTTTAAAAGAAATGCAGAGCCTTTCTTTCATAAAGGACTTAGAAGAAGGGGAAGTAGAATTCACTTTGTTTCTTTCTTGAGCCCAAATGGACCACTGGGTGTAGGGCATGACAGGGACAAAAGGGAGAAACTCAGAGGAATATTTTGGGTGCTACCATTGGGGCCCCTCCAGAGTAGATCTTCTCAGAACTCTTTTCTTCACTTCCTCCACAGTGTTTTGTTCATGTAAGGGACAAATGAATCCCTTCCCATCCCACAGGATTTCCCTTGATTTTTATTGGCAGTAGAAATGACGTCGGTAGTACCAAACTCTTCATCCTCATCCCAAATGATATCTAATTCCAGCTCATCATTCTCAATCTTTGCTAGAGTCTATCATCTAAAAGAAAGAAGACAAAGGACAAATGGAAGTGGGAGTTTGGAAGGAGAATGACCATCTGGATTCCCATCACAGCCTGAGATTTCCAACCCTATTAAGATTTTTGGTGGGTGGCCGTAAGTCTTGTTTTCCACTTTGGACATCTGGTCCTTGGCTTCAGTAAAGGGCTTCTCAGTAACCAGGCAGATCTTGCCTCTCTTTTGAGACATGATGTTTCACGGGAAAATATATTTCATAAGGAATGAGGGTTGGGTCTGGCCAGGTACTTTCACTACACCTCCCATCCCAACCCTCTAATCAGGGAACAAGTTCAAAATAAAAAGAAATACCAACTGGGCAAAAGCCCTCACAATACAGTTGACTCAGCTCCTCAACATGGCCTCGTAGAAACCGACTCCTCCCCCAAGTCTTACGTTTGCCGTGATTGCATGCCTGTTTGCTCTAGAGCAAAGGAAAGTCATCTGACCTTCAGATGAAGCTCAGACTGGGAGATATTGCTGATCCATGGCTAAATTGCTAGAGGGAGTATAAGTGTTCAGGAAACCCAGGGATTGGGATCAAGGAAAGATCCATCAGCTAAGCTATACCAGGAGGCTGTCTGCCCAGGAGACTGGCCTGGGGAGAAAACCTGTAAACTGCCTGGTAGTTACAAAACAGGACTTTGCCTGCACCAAGCAGTTCATTCATTCACTCTAAACAGCTCACAGTAAGTGTCAGTATTATGTGGCCCATTGTGGAGAGAGGTTTCTGGAAAGAATAGAGGCAGTGCTACAGGTCCAAGGCTGTTATTTACAGAGATGAGTGCAACAGCACCAACTTTTACCTCTTGACCAATCAATGCAGATGTAACGGCCGCATCTGTGTCTTGGGAACCAGGGAGGCAGATGATGGTGATTCAGAAGTGGAAGCTGCCATGTCCCCAAAATCTACTGTAGGATGTGGCCTGGGGAGCCCTGATTTCATTGCCAGGCTCACCCCCTACCCTGCCACCCTCCTCCAGCTTGGCTAGCCCCTCAGAGGCTCATTTCTTAGACATCAGAATAATTATCCCAGCGGTATCCTCTATCTTCAGTTATCCCTCACGAGGTTTGCAAGGCTTCCTAGGAGGAAAGCAAGACAGGGATGGTCCCACTGAATACCAGGCTCCAGAATTTCAAGGATTTTTAAACCACTTCTATGAAACATTCCTTGAGAACTCAATGATTTTCTCATCATGTTCAGTATGATGTAGACATTTAGCGTGAAGGTCTGGAGTGGACTGTCTGGATTTGACTCTTGGTTGGAACACTAACTAGTTATGGGACCTAGAGTGAGAAGATTAACCTCTCAGCTATGCGCCAGCTTCCTTATCTGTAAAGTGTAGTAGATGATACCCGAGCTCCCAGAGGTATTGTGAGGTTATTGAGTTAATTAAATTAGTTGATTCGCATAAAATGTTTAGAAGAGTGCCTGGCATTATTATTAATAAGAATACGTTTAGTTTAAGTCCTGCCGGCTGAGAAGATTCTACTTCCTGGCCTTCTTTTTTCTGGACTAGGTGACCTCAACTTTTTCTTTACCCTTGCAAAATTTATCCCAGCCTGGTAAGGAACTGATCCTCCACATAGAATTAATAGGGCTACTAGAACACCTGGCAACTGACCCAAAAGAGGGAGGAAACAGTGTTTATCATAATTTATATGTTTATATTCACGAAGCTCCTGATCTTATCACTGGGAGCTCCTGCGTCTCCAGTCCTATGCGCCTGGAGGTACTGAAAACTTTCAACCTGCAGACTCAAACCCTCCCTGTCCCTAACCTGTCCTGACCAAGCCCAGTTGTTCATTAGGGACCCAACCCCACCTGCGGTTGAGGGGCTATAATTGGTCTCGCTTCCTTAAGCCGGATACCCAGTGGGCCCAGAGCTAAACCCACAAGGATGTTAAAGTCCACCAAGCTTCACCTTTCCCGCTAGTGCTCCCCTTGTCCTCCTAGTGAGCATGGCTGGATTCTGTCCAGTTCTGAATTTGCACTCTGATCCTCTTCTGAAACCATCACCCCACCCTAAATCTCTGTTTTAGAATCTTCCAATTTATCCATCTTATATCAGTCCTTTTTCCAAATAAACTGAACTCTATCTCAATACCCTTAGTCCTTGGCCTGGATCATAATGTCCAAAGCGCCACCACCGCCTGCACCAGGAGAAGCAATGTGTCAGCACTAACCTTACCATGACCATTGCCTTGCCTGGAGTCTCCCCGCGCTGAGCTGAATCTACCAGCTTACCCCTGAGAGCCCGCCTTACCACTGGGGCAGACTCCACTAGTCCCTGCCCTGCCTGTAGTTAGTTTCCTTCTCTTTCTTTCCCTGTCGACCCATGAATCTAGTTGCTACATGCCCTGTGGCCAACGCCTGGATGTTATGACAGCTACAAACTAAGTTTCGTACGTGCAATTTGTCTGATTTACTGCTCACCTTACGGCTCCACTAGGATGCTTGCAAAACACATCAAACTCGATAGTCCAAGAAACTCATGATCTCCTGCCCAAAACCGAACCCCCTTTCCACTCTGATGCCCTTCTAATCAGTTTTCCACACTGCAACTAGAGTGATCTTTTCAAAATGCATATCTGTTCATCACACACATATACACTTAAAACTCTTCATTAGCTTCTCATTGTTCTTAGGATAAAGGCCCACAAAAGGGGGCTTCAAGGCTGGCTGCCTTTCCAGCTTTACCTGATCTCACTCTTCCTCTCCCTTGCTGTAGTCCAGACACCAGGATGACAGCACTCAGGGCACCTTGGAGGAAATTAGATACAGGTGCCCCTTCTGGGCAGCCCAACTGGAAAAAGATGCCCTTTCCTGCGGGCTGACACAGCTGCTTATGAGGCTGTAGCTTGGCAATTGGAGCAGGGCTGGATGTTAGCTCCCTACATACCTTCCTCAGCCCAGCTGTGACCTCTGTCCACAGCACAGCCTGTGCTCTGGCCAGGCCAGTCATTCTTGCCAGTCATTTCTTTAGTCTCCTCAAAATACACCACGCTGCCTCCTACCACTAGGCTTTGCTCACCCCGCTTGCTCTGCATGGGACTCTCCTGCCCTCTCTCTTTACCCAATGATCTTCACCTTGCCCACCAGATTCCAGCTCAACCATCATACCCTCACGAAGCCCTCCTGATCTCTCCACCTCTCCAACTTATTAGGATAAATTCCTTTGGGATAAACTCTCACCAGACAGTGTTCCCATGCCTCTTGATACTGATCTCATCTTATAAGCTTACCCTCATTTGTATAACTAATGTCTGACTCTCTCATTGTATTACAATACAAGCTCCATTAGAGAAGGAAACATGTCTTTTTTTCCCTCTCCTTTGTTTCTCCAGACTGTAACAGTGTCAGGCACATAATAGCTGATGATTAAATATTTATTGAGGACCTACTAAGTGCAGGGTGCTCCATGGTAGACGGTAGTGTCTGGACTTTATAATTGGAACAAGTTATGCTTCCCAGAGGCGTGATTAAGCATGTCAAAGAAGAAAATAATCTGTTCCACTTAATTATGCATTTTATTTAAAAATAGAAGTCTTTATTAAAACAACAAAGCATAAATATTAAAGAATGTATTTAAATAACTTGTACAGTTTAGTGCAAGCTTTAAAGGTGCATAAACACTGAAATGCAATTCAATGCTTTTTAAATCGTTTTCAATCATTATCTTGACTTTATCTAATCTTGTCTCAACGTAGGTTGGGAGAAGAAGTAATTCATTTTGACTTCCCTAATTTTGTTTCAAAACCTGCTAAGGCTTGTCCACAACTCCAGCAGGTTTCTGGCCTCCCAGGCAGGTGGTTTGCATCTTTGCTCCTACAGGGAGACCTCCTACAGTTTTTGAGGGAAAAGGTCCTTCTCCTAAGAGTAAGCATTTTGGATATATATCACCCCTGCTCTTTACCTATCCAGTTCACCCTGGCCCTGCAGAAAATGGCAGATGGCTCAGAAATACAAGACCGTGACTTCCACACAGAGACCCATACCTGACTTTTGCACCTGCCTCTTCTTCAGGAAGAAAAGCCCTTTGTGTGCAACCTTGTTTCTCCACTGACAGGATTTCTGATCCATTGCTTGATCTACATACTGGTTAGACACCTTCCTAACAATTACAGCCCCAGAACTTAATGTTGCAAACAGAATTGAACTGAGCCCAGGAGGGTTGTAAACGAGCTATCGTGGTGCCCTACACAAGGTGTGGCCACCTGCCCATCCAAGGTGTGGCCACCTGCCCATCGGGGATTGATGGCTCATGCCACCCAGGTGGATTTGCTTCTGAGCTTAACCTTCCCTATCATCTTTTCCCACAGTTGTATATTTACAGGTGCACAGAGAGGGAAGCCTCCGGGGTGGTGAGAGCTGGAAAATAAGAAGTCCACCCATTGGCAGAGTTGCTAAGAGGTCATTAATGCTAAGCTTCAGCGGTGGAACACAGAAAACGGCATTAAAGGATTTACTTTTCATGACCATAATTCACAGTTAATGTACATTTGATGTTTAATGTATGAACGAGAGGTGACTTCAAACTTGTGGACCTTTCCTAAATAGTGTTTTAATCTAAGTTTTTACAGAAAAAAAATAGAGGTTCATACACTCAGTCTGTCAGACAAGAGGGAGGGCAGAAAAGGCAAAGCTAGGTGTAAGAATCCAATGTGGGAGCAGGCTTTTGTTCAGTCTTTTATTGAAGTTTTACCTCTAATCTCTCCCTTTCTGATGCAATTTAAGATTAAGGAAATGAAAGGCTAAGGCCAACTGTGAATGGTTTTACAAACAGGACAGCCAAGGGGCCCTCAGAAGACAGTTTTGTAAGAGGCTTTGGGCTGCAATCCCTAGAAAGGACAGAGGTGGGAGGGTGGCAGTGCCCCTGTGCTGGGGAATGTGGCCCCAGGACAGCCGGCCTGTCTGTCTGCCAGGGACACTGACTTTCTGGGTCCAAATAGGAGGTGATGGTGGTCACAGCACAGCTCACCATGGGCCAGAGTTAGGCTCGGGAGGCGCAAAAGCATAACTGTCAGAGCAAGAGGTGTCCTGCTCTGGTGGAAAGAGTCCCAGAGTAAACATTCTGGGTCTTGGGTCCATTGTGTGACCTCAGGCAAGTGGTTCACCTCTCTGGACCTCAGTCCCCTCACCTTACAACAAGCTTCTCAGGCTAAATCAGCGATTTCAAAGGGAATCTGCAGGAGCCCTAAGAAGCAGAAGCAGCCTCAGGAGCAATGGAAGGTCAAAGTGGAAGGACCCTGGCCCTCAGCACCTCTTCAGCAAGAGCTCACACTCATCTCTTTCATAAATAATGGTTCTATGTAAAAGGAAGGTTTCCCACTTCAAGATAACACTGAAAGGTACAGTATCAGCTGATCCCTAAGATGCTTTCCAGCCCAAGCCTAGAGAGTAGATATGCAGAAAAGTCACCCAGAAGGATGTCCTCCAAAAAATATTATTCTAAAATGGGCAATGAAATAGAGTAGCAGCTGACAGGACCTACGGATTGCAAAAGCCACATTACTAGAGATCATTGTGGTGTGGGGCAGGGCTGTCTTCCTTGGAGTTCGGTTGATCTGTTTCAAGGGGAGGAAGATGTATTCCAGCCATGCTGAGCTGCTTCAGAGAAGATGCAAAGTGATCAGGTGCATGGAGTTTTCCAGGTGAGTGCAGTGGAGGGAGATATGAAAAAGGGAGTTAGGGGTGATTCCAGGGGAATTTCTTTGTAGAGCTGGGGTATGGAAAGAAAGAAAGGGGGCTTCCCTGGTGGTGCAGTGGTTAAGAATCCTCCTGCAAATGCAGGGGACAACAGTTTGAGCCCTGGTCCGGGAAGATCCCACATGCCACAGAGCAACTAAGCCCGTGCGCCGCAACTACTGAGCCTGCGACCTAGAGCCCGTGCTCCACAACAAGAGAAGCCACCAAATGAGATGCACACACACCACAACGAAGAGTAGCCCCTGCTCGAAGCAACTAGAGAAAGCCCGCGCGTAGCAATGAAGACCCAATGCAGCCAAAAATTAATTAATTATTTATTTTAGAAAAGAAAGAAAGGAAGTGAGAGAATTTAGTGGAGTGGGGATGAAGGAGAAAAAGAAGTCTTTTCAATAAACTTGGGGGATTTCTAAAGCTCTCTTCAGCTAGAATCATTTTATGTTTTTGTGGTTCTTTCCTATCTCTTAACATGGCTGGATAATGGGGAGTTCACTGCAGTAGGAGAAAAACAGTTACAACTAAGAAAGGAAGTAACAGGAGTTTCCAAACAGGCCAATGAATAGAACCCATCAACAGAAACCTGAGGGCAAGTACGGTGAGAATCCACTGTTTCCTTCTTGGTGCATTTATCCAGCCCATGTTTGCTGAGTGTCTCCTCTGTACTAGGCACTGGGGATTAAGGATCATGAGAAGGACATGTGTGGACCCTGCTCTCAAAGTCCGGTGAGAAAGTCAGGATCTGAACACATGGTTACATGTAGGATGCAGGTGAGAAGAATGGAGGTCCAGACCATTCTGGGGTGTGAACAAGGGGCTCTTACTCACCAGGAAGCACGGGCAGGGAGCGGGGGTGGGGGTGTGCTTCTCCCCTGAGGCCTTAGTGTTCCGAGGTCATCTCATCGAGGTTCAGAGTGACTCCCACTTCAGTGGTGGCCCGTGTCCTCTCATCCAGAGCTGCTCCCTCACTCATCTCCCCCCTCCCAAGCCCAGCTCTGGTTCCCTGCTCATTCGAGAGGAAGGCAGGGCTCCAAACACTGCTGGGGCCACCCCCTGCTCCCTCCCTCTGAAACTCTCACCAGCCCCCCCAGAAAGTTATGTTGCTCTGTGATCCTCCCACCTATTCTTCTAAAGGGACCCCAAGGCTTTCTTCCACCCCCTTTAAAAAAATTTCCTTTCTTAGGTTGCATTATAAAACATATGTTTTGGAAGAAAGAGATAGACCTGTTCTACTCTGTGGTGCTCAAACCAGACTTGAGTATTGATGGCAATCCTCATATTCAGAGATACATAAAACAAGACGTGGTTAGAGGAGGGTGACTAGGGTGGTGGGAGTACTTGGAGCCATAACTCGCCAAGAACATGTAAAGAAATGGGATGTTTAGCCAGAAGATGCAGGGTGAGTAGGTGAGCTCTGTTCCAAAGCCTGAAGGACCATCCTTAGGAAGAGGAGCTGTACAAATCAATGCCCCAAAATAAGAACAAAGGTCAATGGGCAAATGTTATAGAACAGATGTTCTTATCTCAATTTTTAAAAGGAATTTTATTAAAATGGCTGGAAATGGAATGGAGGCCTTAGGACATCAAGGAAGGGTGAGTTCCCCAAGGGAGACATGTAAGCATGGGCTTGGTGGCCACAGAGAAATGAGGTGAAGAGCTGGCCCCAAGTTCTTTAAGACACTGCCCACACCCAACAGTGTGTGACTTTCTGTACAACTCAAATTAATCTGCCTTCCTTCCCCAGCCTTCAGTCCTTGTCATTCCTCTATCAGACACTCTACCAAGCGCTCCAGAGGCCCCTCAGGGTCCAGTAAGAAAGGAATTTCTGCCTGGAGGGACTCAGCCTCATGGAGCTCTGAGCCTCCCTGGTCCCTCCTCCCAACACCTCCTCCATGACCGTGCCCAGTTTTCCCCAAGTGAGATCTGCCACATCTCGCCCCGGACACACAGGGCCATCTCTCCCATTGTGCTCTGTGATACTGCAATTTACAGTAAGAAATATACATTTGGTTTTTGTCCCCTTCTGGCACAGAACTCCTACAACACTTGGAATTTCCTAAGTGATGAGCACCAAAAACGTTATGTTAATGAGGTGACTCTTGAAAGCCCCTACTTCACCTAGGGATGGGGGCTGGTTGCCAGGGGAACAAGTCACATGACTACAGGGTTGGAACTTTCAGTCCCACTCCCCTGACCTCCATGGAAGGGAGATGGCTGGGGGCTGAGTTTAATCACCAATGGCCAATGATTTAATCAATCGTGTCTAAGTAGTGAAACCTCCATAAAAACCCAAAAGGACAAGAGCTTCCGGTTTGGGGAACACGTGGAGATTTGAGGAGAGGAGCGCACTTGGAGAGGGCATGGGAGCTCAGTGCTCCTTCCTCATTCTTTGCCCTCTGCATCTCTTCCACCTGGCTGTTCCTGAGTTCTATCCTTTTATAATAAACCAGTAATCTAGGAAGTAAAATGTTTCTGAGTTCTGCAGGCTGCTCTAGCAATTAATTGAACTCAAGGAGGGAGTCGTTGGAATCTGTAGCAGGTCCATCAGAAGCACAGGTGACAACCTGGACTTGTGACTGGCATCTGAAGTGGGTTTCCGGGCAGTCTTGTGAGACTGAGCCCTCAACCTGTGGGATCTGACACTATCACTGGGTAGACAGTGTCAGAATTGTGCTCACTGCCTGGTAAGTGGGGACCACCCCCTCCCACACACACACACACACACACACACACACACACACACACAGGAACTGGGTATCAGAACTTTTACACTGTAAGTGCAAAAAAAGTGGAAATACACAGTCCCTCCAGAAGCCACTGACCTACCTCACCAGCGCACAAGTCCGCCTGCCCTGGGAGTCAATCATTTACCACAGGCTGAAGAGGAACTTGTGTTTTCAGCCTGTGTGTCCCGCTTCTATTCCTGCCACTGCAGCTCTCTCACGTGCTATATAGCACGTGATACTTTTCCAGGCAAACTTCTAACAAAGGCAGAGAGTGAAATGGATTCCTTCCAGGAGAACTAATGCCCCCAAATCAAAATCTTCCACGTGGGGGTGATGATAAACACATGCCCCTCATCTCGACAAATGAAAGGTCACCCACAGACAGTGCAGAGTAATTATTAAATCACTTCCCCCATTTGTTCAGGATCAGTAGCGACCTTATTACCTGTATCTGAAGACAATGTCTCTAAGTCCTGGGCATGGATCCAAAAAGGTCATTAATAACAGGAGAGTCCCTAAATTTGCAGGGAAAGAAAGATCAGCTCTAATTAAGGAAGCCAAGTATTCCAGACCAGCCTTTTACAGCAACAGTTTGCATGGTAATAACAACAATTTGCATTTCTCAGGCGCAGACTTTGCAGCCTCCACAAAGGTAGCCAGGCTCACCAAGGCTTTTCCTCCTCCACAAATGGGATGGGACGGAATGTGTGTGTTAAAGGCAGCCGGCTAGGGGGGGATTTTCTTACTGTCATTTCTCGTGGCTTCAGATAGGAGGCCAAAGGCTAGAACCACGGGCTCAGATTCCTGCCTCTTTGCCCAGACAACTGGACTTTAAGAAGAGCCAGGCCTGTGTGGGTCATCTCTTGGCAAAGAACGACACTTAGTCCTGACCTGGGTTCTCCAAGTGCCTGCCTTGAACGAGGCTACCCAGGACCTCGAGTTAGGAGGGCAGACCCTCTTCCTCAGCTGCCTTAGGTTGACCAGTCAGTGAACAGGCATCTTTGAACTACTTCCTAAGCTGGGTGCCCCCAACTTCCAACTTCCAGCCCCTACAGTGAGATTCTATTTTGCTACCTATCAGAAGAGCACCAGAACCACCGCAATCTCCCCTGCTGCCTCATATCCCTGCTTTCCCCTTCCCCACCAGCCCTGAGGAAGTAGCATCAAGAGTTCAGACTCCAGGGCTTCCCTGGTGGCACAGTGGTTGAGAGTTCGCCTGCCAGTGCAGGGGACACAGGTTCGTGCCCCGGTCCGGGAAGATCCCACATGCCGCGGAGCGGCTGGGCCCGTGAGCCATGGCCGAGTCTTCTTTTCCTCCGACTCAGCCTCCTCCTCCAGCGGTCTGGAGCCAGCCATCCACGTGCAGAGAGAGAGGCAGGTGTACCCTGCGGGACAGGTGGCCTCCAAACCCAGGAAAAGAGGAACAAAGGTGGAGGAGCTGAGAATTTTTGAACTCCAGTCATTCAAGGGACCCTCAAGTGTAAATTTTCCTCCATTCGCCTGGACGGGTAACTCCTATATTCAGAAAGAAATACTCCAGAACGTTATGTGAACTATGTGCTAAACTTCATTGGGATCCCCTAGACTATCGGGTTCTCCCCTAGCACCCTTGCGATACAGTTTAAGATATGAAAGGAAGGTGTCTGAAGACAACCCAGTAGAACTCCAAAACAAAATAAAACTGAATGAAAATTCAAAATAAAATAAAATGCTCATCACAAGCCTTGACTCATAGCACGTATCAGAAATCATCATTGCATTATCCCAGACTGCCAAAAAGTAAAGTGGCCAGGATGGACTGAGAGAGTCTTCTGTTTCCTTGGCCCTTTGCCACATCCTGTAGGCCTGTCACCACCCTCACTCTAAACCCAGTGGTGCTGGCAGGATGCAAGTTGCTGCAGCAGTTGGGGTAGCAGTCAGTTGAGGGTCAGAACAGTTGAGGGTCACGGAACATCCTTGGGCAATGGGCTGACGTCCCTCACCGTAAGTCTGAAGGATCCTCACGTAACCGGCCTCTGGGTTATTACAGCCAATGGATCTGATTAATCTAATTAAACACGGAATATCCCATTTCCACCTCACTCAGCCCCATGCTCGGGGGGCACCAGGCTAGATCTAGGTTGGCCCCCAAACATGCCTGATAATTAGAACAATCTTCGCCCTGGCTGACTGCTTCCCCCATTACTCTCTCCCATTACTGGAGATGCAAACAATAAATAATTTAATAACCCAGGTTGAGTCGAATCTGGTTCCAAAACAAAGTGTTTTAATTCTCCAGTGTGCCGGCTTTCAGTATTACTGTAATTCCATTTCCCTGCACTTGACTGGGCCTTTTGCTGCTCTTTAGGCTTCTTGTGTTTCTCCCCAAGTTTTCCCCACGGGACCCTGACAGCTGCATTATAGTAGGGCTGGGCAGCTAGCATGACATCACTTACTCCTCAAGTCCAGGTTGGAAGCAGCACCACAGCGGCACGTACTCACTAGCCTAGACATCTGCCCTCTGTCTTGATGGCTGTGGAAAGCTGTCTGTGTGGTCACAGGCAGGGCAGCTGGGCCCTCTCTTTTCCCCTCCATCCTTCTTTTTCTCTTGCCCTGTCTCCCTGTGACCCCTTCCAGTCTCAGGCAGCCCTGGCTATGAGGAAAGGACTGGAAGGGGGGGAAAAGCATCAGAGGAGGTGGAAGGGGAATAGCCTCTCCCCGCTGGCCCTGCGGTCTGATCCGTCATCACACTCCCTTGCTGGCTCTAAAGGAAAGAGCTCCCTAATCCCCCAAAGAGAGATTAGGTTTTGCTACCTTTCAAAGGAGAACCAGAACCACAACAAGCCCTCACTCTGACCAAGAATAATCTCCCTGGGCTTCCCTGGTGGCGCAGTGGTTGACAGTCCGACTGCCGATGCAGGGAACGCGGGTTCGTGCCCCGGTCCGGGAAGATCCCACGTGCCGCGGAGCGGCTGGGCCCGTGAGCCATGGCCGCGGAGCCTGTGCTTCCGGAGCCTGTGCTCCACAACGGGAGAGGCCACAACAGTGAGAGGCCCGCGTACCGCAAAAACAAAAACAAAAACAAAAAAGAACAATCTCCCTCCCACCCCTCAGCCCTACCCACAAGGCTCCCCTCCATCCTTTGGAGCGGTAGCCAGAATGCTGATGTGACAGTCTGGTGCCCTTGCCCACAGCAGAGCAGCCCAGGGGTCCGGGGAGCAGCAGCTGCAGAGGAGAAGCAGGGGTAGAGGAAACGTACCAATGAAGCTTTCATTTAAATAAAGAGCGGGGAAGCATTGTGCTCCATTGATTACAATTTTTTTTTTCTGAATATTGTGACATTTGCAGGAAGGCTAATTTATTCAAGCATGGAAATCTTTAAAAACTTAATTAAGTTATTTCTGTGATTTTCCATGCCTTATTGTTTCGAGTTCACATTTACTTTCATCCTTGTTAATAAAAAATAAAAAATTGGGGAGGGGGGCAGGCAGGGAAGAAATAGAGAAAAATGATCCCATAGAACCTCCCGGGACTGTTTCTAGACGCTGCATTCTCCTGCAGAAGGCTTCCGAGCCCCGGGGCGTAGGGGTCCCAGATGTCAGGATCAAAGTCAGGGCCCCACCTGCTCGAGGAATGGTGTGGGATTAATGCAAAACCCCGGCCTAATCCTCCGGTCACTGCAGCACCTGTAGCAAGTTTAGGGCAGTATAAACTCAGGTATGATTTTCCCCTAAAACACTGCTGATTGCATAGTGGTTGATGGCTCTCCTTCAAAGCAAGCCGGATACTCTGCCCCTTGGAGAACATCGAGGAGTGGGAGGATGGAGACGTGAAGGAGGCAAGTTTGGGATTCAGACAGCCAGGCCCAGTTTCCTAAGAGGTCAGTTCCTAGAGCCAAACGTCACCCCAGGCAGCCGTGTTGCTTAGAAATTTTGAGCTTGGGTCATATCAAAGGCTATTTTTTTCTTCAACAGGGGCCCCAAATCCCTAGAAATCGTGTTCATTCCTTTCTCCTGAAGATAGTACCAAGGGTTCCCCCATCCCCTTATTCAGATTAGTTAATGGCCCTCTGTGAGTCACTAGAGTTTGTGGGTGACTAAGATGCTGGGGCAGGGGTAGAGCAATGAGTAGACTCCGCCAAGAAACACAGAGGTGAGGATTCCCATTAGAAAAATAAACCCATGCTGGCAGGAAGAAGATGCGGAAGCTATTCTGTAGTAAACATGAATTCTTACAAATACACAAATAAAACACTCTTTGGTTAAGCTGGTTCCCCTCTGGGGCTAAGTGCCTTGGTGGGTTTGACGGGAGGGTGAGTGGGGAGGCACTGGATTTCATATGGCTTTCATTTTTGGAGAGGTATGGTTGGGGTAAGGGGAAGAAACGCCTCTCAGCTGCTAATCCAGGAAGGCTGAGCAGGCGAGATTTAAAGGGCTGCCTCAATGATAAAGGACAGATGATTTGATAAGTGAGCTTATTTATAGAGAAGGAAAAAATAGTCAAAAAAGAGGCAGTGAGGACAGCTCCAGAGCCCAGTTGAGTTCTTGCAAAGTAGATGAGACCACAAAGGGGAATAAGGATGGAAAGAGAAAAGGAGCTCTTCCCCCAGAAGGAGCAAAGCAGGGAGGAGAGCAGCCATCTGGGGTCCAGGCTGCACTCACCGCCTTCCAACTAGGGTCTTTGCCTGGTCGGAACCCTTCCTGCAAGTGATGCCAACTCTGAGCAACTAGGAATCAGAACCTTGCACTGAGGGTCTCCTTGAATTTCCTTTCCTGGTGCTTCAGCCTTAACCTCCAAACTGCCTCACAGAGCAAATATAGTCCCTTCTCACGTCTCTGGAGTACTTCCCTTTCATTGAAAAGAAAATATTCCTATTGTGTACAAAATGCATCCTGCCCCAACCCCTAAATGTACTCTCTTCTTTGTCCAAGACATCAGACTGGCTTCCCCTAATGGGCCCACAACCCAGGTTATCTGTATATTCTGATGATATTTGCACATATTATTTTTAAGTCTCTGCCTGATACTGTGAGTCAAGAACTTTAATGGGAGAAGTTTATGGCTTGTCTCTTCCATCAACACAATAATTCACGGTTGTTTTGCATGTGCTACACTAATGGAGATTGCTTTCGACTGAGTGTTGGGTTGTTTTTTTTTTTTTTCTCCTCAAAATCATTAGCTAGTTCCTCCTGATCTATTAAAAGGAGCAGCAGCCTTTCCCTCGACCCACGCTGTCTGCTAGCACAGTGGTTCTCCAGGTGTGGCCCTTCAGAGGCCTCCAGGTGGTCTGCCTGCTAATCCAAATGGAAAGTCATATAAAAGTGCGTTTTCTTCAAGTACAATCTCCAGAGAAGATTTGAATCTACATTCAAAAGGCCTCAAATGAATATTTTCGGAATTGTAAGTACAATAATGGTTATTTACCCAGGAAAAAGTTTCCCTGGACCATTATAAGGTTTTTGTAGTAATAAGTGAGTATGAGGAGATGCCTGGAGCTGGGCCTTTCTCTGCTGCTCCGAGGTCAGGGGTCTCAGGAAACGCTGTTTGTACAGAGGGTCATGGCATCAGCTGTAAGTAAGGATCCAGAGAGAAATGTCTCCGGCTACCAGCCCATCCATCTCCTTCCAATGTCAAGAGTGGACAAAGAAGTGAAATAAAAGTGAAATAAAATAAAAATCAGTGAAGATGGAAGAGGCATTCATCCTCTGGTTATATACAGAGACCTGGAAGGCTGGGATTATTAGCCCACCTGCCTTCCCTGAGAAGATTTCTTCTCCTGACGGCACCAGTACAAAGCCCGGGCCCTGTGTTCAGTGACACATCACTCTGTACACTGTAACTCTGGTCATCCACACCCTGGTTCTTAAGAGCTTATCAGAGCCTCCCTTGGTGAGGGAAGAGGAAAAGGTTAATATCCAAACAAAGGGATCTCTGGGCATGTTAGAGTTTGGTTGAATTTCTACCATGGCAACAGGGAAATGGGAGCGGAGACCACTCCTGGAGCCCTCAATCTGATCTCTGAGTGCCCCTCCTGCTACTGTCTCCTTTGTGCACTCATGCTGTTCCTCAGGTTGATGGAAACTTGAGGTCCAGCTCCTGGGGAGGACAGTTAGAACTCCAGCACCGTTAAAACCCTTCCTTGTCCCTTTAAGGGGCTGTTTCATTCCTGGGTTGGCCTGTGTGCTTTCTGCTAGCCTGCCCTCCTTCCCGCATGCCCCATCCTCTTCCAGAATGATTTAGGGTAGCGCGTGCCATCACTGCACTCTCCTTTGATGGACCTCCATGATCCCCAGGCATTGTTCCCTTTTCCCTCTAGCACAAAACGATCGTTCTTTGTCTTTTTTTCCCTCTGACACTTGAACTTGATTCTAGAATTCTACGCCCTCTTGCTCTCACCACCTCATTCTCCCCAATCCTTCTACACCATTTGGTTCTCAGCCTTCAGTGTGTGTCAAAATCACCTGAAGGGCTTGTGAAAACACACGATGCTGAACTGGGCCACAGAGTTTCTGATTCAGAGAGTCTGATGTAGGGCCTGAAATGTGCATTTCTAACAAGTTCCCAGGTGATGCTGAAGTGGCTAGTCCAGGAACCACACTTTGAGAACCACAACTCTACATCTATGAGTCTTTCCTACTTCTCTCCAGGCAGCCTTGGGCATGAAGGAAGCAAGCTTCTTTCTATACTGGATGTTTCTCACCCTTGGGTCACCCCAAGGGGCCATGCTCCCCTCAACTCCAATCCCAGAAGCCAGTCAGGCTCTCCTCTCCCTTTCCTCTGTACTGGCAGCAGCCCAGCCCCTGCTGCTTCCCCATCTCCCGGCCACTCCAAAGCATCTCTCTCCACCCATGCATGTGGCTTTTTGCCTTTTGCTTTTCTCTCACTCCCTGTGTTTCTTCACATCCATCTCTGTCTGCCAGATTCTCACATCCAGGCTTCCTCTGGCATCTATCCATCGTCCCCATCCCTCTAACTGTGCAGATAAAGCCCAGTGTGTTTTTATGATTCCTCCTACTTCAGCCAAACAAGGATTTCCCTCTCAAATCTACTCACAGTTAGACTCTGTGGTGGGGACAGGGTGGACATGGTACCCATTGGAGTAACCCCTCTTGAGGCTGTTTACTCATCAAGAACAAAAGCAGACAAGCCAGTACCCTGCCTTGGACCACCTGTCTTATAGATCCTTTTTAAGCACATTGAGCTGACTTGAGAGCCCCTCCCAGAGGCCTTGTCATGGGTATTTATTTGCAATACTCAAGGACCAAGAGAAAAAAATTATGTATTCCTTCCTGGAGCATAAGCCCTCGATCCCCGGGAAGCAGAATAACAGAGGGTAGAGGTTGAGAGTGTGTACTCCGGTCTGGGATTGCCTGGTTTGAGCCCCAGCTCTGGCCCTGACTAAACATAATCACAAACAAGCCACACACCTCTCTAAACCTCAATGTCTCCATCTGCAGAATGGGCATATACCCCAAGGCAACATCCAGAGAATTAAATAGGGCAACACACGTAGCACTTAACACCTATGACTCATGCATGGCAGGACTCGGTAAATGCTAACATTATTATCCTCTATGTGCACCAAACCTTAGAGCTTCAGAATCTGGGTACAGAGATTGAGCAAAACCATGGATGCAAAACCTTCTACCCACAACTAATCCCACACTGGACTAGCAGACCCTGGGGCTTCTCAGCTAGACAATAACCATCCCCCATTTTGCCCTGAGAAGTCAATCCCCCAGCACTTAACTGAAAAGCTTTGTGCTTTGTCTTTTTGTCTTGCTTTGTTTTTCTAAATAGGAAAAAAAAAAAAAAATCCTATTCTTGTCTGTCCAGTGTTTTTCCAGCAAAAGTGCGAGTCAGCACTAAGAGTTCTCCTTGGTCAGCAAGACATAGGTTGCAGTGGGAGAATTTGGGGGAGTTTGAGGAGGGCCTAATAAGAAGGGAAGTTAGGGGTTGGCTGGGAACTAGCCAATTTCCAGGTCTCCCAGAGATTCCTTAGGAATAATTCCTTCTCTTTCCTTCTACATGGACTCCGCTCCCTGCCACCCACAGAATCCATCCGTAAGACAGGCCAGAGGAATCAAGAGAAGTCAGATACAGGAAGAGCGATTCTCCCAGCCGCAGCCTAGAGTCTGATGACTGGCCGGTTGCAACCCTCCCGTGGACACTGGGACCGTTTCTTTGCCGGCCTGTCTCCCAGGAATTCCGTGCATGTGGCTTTTCACATCAGGGAAAGTGTGGATTAGCTCACCAGCCACCTACCCACCACCAAGGTGCTTTCTGGGAATGTCCTGCCCAGAAGGACTTGGCTCAACTGCCATGGGAAGGACATGCCAAGACCCCCTGGCCATTTGTCACCCTAAGAATGCTCACCCTTCCCTCTGCCACATCACCACTGGCAGGGTGCTGCAAACCAAATAAGGAGCCTGTCACCTCACATCAGCCTGGGTGGCCAGGCTTCCCAAGGCTGCAAGGCCTAGCCTTTCTGGCTCCTGGACTGCACGGGCTCTCCTACCCCCATCTCCACACCCAGGAGTCTGGAAACCAGGCCCCACCCAGACAGAGTGGCCAGAATACAGGCAGTGGGCCAGCGAGTCCCGATTTAAGACCCAGGTTCTGCCACTCTGATAAATTAAGCAAGTGGCTTAATCTCGTTGTGCATCATTTTTCTCATCTGGGATACGGGGATGATGATTCCTGCTTCACAGAACTGGTCTGAGGCTTACATGTGTTCCATAAAAGCAACTAGCGTGAGTGGATCGTAGGCACCTGATCCTCTAGGGCTTCCCCAATAAATGGTGTCTCTGGCCATTATCTAAAATAAGTTGCAATACTGATATGTTTATCGGTCACTGGAGTCAGGAAGAAGGTCAATTTCAGCGCCCCAAGTACCTTCAGCTGAAACTGACCTGAGGGTGCTAGAAAGCAAGTCCAAAGTTATCTGCTTCCGCTCCTGCTTCCCTGGCTAGAGTCCAAGTGCATTTGTATTCCTTTGCTGCCAGCGGCCTGTGCATATGGAATACATTTTCTTTGGGTGTCTCACCATTAATGTTTTCATTTCTGCTTAGCGTCAGGGGCTTTGCAGGTCGCTGGACTTCCAGACCACTAAGCCTGCCTTTGTCTCAGCTTGCTTTGTTCTCTCATTTCCTGATCAGCCCCAGAGCATTTCCGGGCAGGAGGGGCTTTGTATAGCAGTTCAACAGACTTTGGGTTTTTGGAAAAGGCAGGAATCAAGCCCCACCTCATACACGGGTCCCCTCTTTCCCTCCCCAGCACCTAACGCTGCCTGTAGATCAAATGTTCTTTTCTTCCCAAGTTTCCTGACTCTCCCCACATGTGAATTTACTGAGCTCCGCCAATAAACACAAAGGAGTTAGCTGCCATGTTTGAAGCTCATCAGTAAGGGGAGCATGACTGGAAAGATGACCTTCCACTTGAAAGAATATAATAATTCACAGTGTTGGCAAGTGGGCAGTGAAATGAACACTGATTAATGGGAATGCAAATTGGTATAACATTTCAGGTGAAGGGGTGAGGAGGGCAGTTAGCCAACGTGCAACAAGAGCCTTTGAAACACTGACTCCACTTCTAGGAAGGTTCCCTAAGGAAATCATCAGAAATGTGATCAAATATTATTGTGATACAAAGATGTTCATTGCAGTAGTATTTACAATGGTGCAAATTGGTAAGCAATCTAAATATCTAACGATAGTTGATCAGATATATTTACATCCACAGAATTAAATACTATGAACCTGTTTTTTAAAATAGAATAGGGACTTCCCTTGTGGTCCAGTGGGTAAGACTCCACGCTCCCAATGCAGGGGGCCCAGGTTTGTTCCCTGCTCAGGGATCTAGATCCCGCATGCCTGCTGCACCTAAGAGTTCGCATGCCTCAACTAAAATATCCCACGTACCTCAACTAAGATGCAGCGCAGCCAAAATAAATAAATAAAATAAATAAAATAAATTTTATAATATTTAATAGGATGGGAATAGGCTCATGAAATAATCTTAAGTGAAAAAAGATTATTAAAATGCAGATATAATAAGTAATCCCAATTTTACTTTGAAATTTGTATACATAGAAAAAACCAGATTGGAAGGAAATCCTCTGAAATATTAACAGTAATGATCTGTGGTAGTGTGACTGTGAATGATATCCTACTTTTTTCTGTAAGTTTTCTATATTTCCAATAACAAACGTATTATAATCAGAAAAGAATGAAAACCATGTAAACGGAAGGGGTGCTTTCCTGTCCAAGGTTCAGGACTACAGTAAAAAAAGACAGACTTGCACCAGGGAACCCTCTTCAAGCCTGACCTCTTAGGGTGGCTGTGGAGATGCTGGTCCCAGTTGGCCTGGTCCACTCCCTGACAAATGTAAGACCAAACACACCCGAGCCTGCTTGTCCGACTGGACAGAGCTGGACTGGCCGTGATCTCCTGCAGCCCTGCACATCCTGGGAGCCTTTTTTTAAGCCTCCTATTAGCAGGCTTTCCTCCTGTCTATTAGGTCACTGAAGATTGATTCATCTCACTTCACCGTGGTTTACAATTTGCAGTTCTTGACCCTGACATCCTCCCCTGGTGCTGGAGCCCTGTTTCTGCAATAGCAACAAGGCAATGACAGCAATCAGCAGGTCACCTTCAGGCCTTGTATCCTCTCGGCCTCCTCAGCAGGCTCCTCGCCCTCTCCCTTCCTCTCTGTGCCCGTCCAGCATCCACATACACAAGGCTGCAGCTTCAAGGAACCCATGGGGTCCTACCCAAGATACAGGCATAAAGGAAGGGCAGGGTGAGACTGGGCCAATGGGAATTCACTTCTGTGTAGCAAGGGTCCTTAGCTCTGTCCAGGCTACAAAATAAGAGGCTCCATTGCAGGGTCCACAGGTCTGGGACCTTATGCCTTATCTCTTAACGTGGAACAGGGAGCTCACAATTTCGGGTCCAGGTTACCACGCTGGGTGAATTCAACAAGCTGACACACTCTGGGCTTCTGATTTAAAGGCGGGGTGTTTGCAGAATAATCTTTTTTGCAAGTCATATCAGCAGAAACCCCTGGGAGGTAGTTAGAGGAAGTCTATCCCTCTGTCCCTTGTTGCCAATTATGAAAAAAAAAAATTTGTCCACTCAACCTTCAAGGTCTTTGGCCTCCTGGCCCTCCACAAACTTATCTGCCCAGTTTTTCACTTCTCCTCAATATGGCCCCATCCATAAAATACACTCTCCCTACTCCCTGCCTCTGACATCTTTTTCAGTTGGTCCTTTCCCTCTCCCGTTCCAGTGTAATTGTAAGAGCAACACAACACAGAGGGAGGGAACCTGAATTCTACTCCTGGCTTCCTTGTTCATGAGCTTAGAACCTCAAGCCAGCTTAGAACCTCCCTGAGCCTCAGTTTTCTGTCTGAAAATATAGGAGTTGAACTAAAATTAGAAACACTGTTCCAGTTCTCACATTCTATCGTGCTTCTCATGACCATGTCAGAAGCCTTTCCTGAGTGAGCCTGCCTCTGACCCTGAGGTCCACAGGCTCCCTCCACTGTCGTGCTCACAGGGTGGAGGAATTTAGCCCCCCTTGCTCTACTTTCCCCGTTGGTTTGCTCAGGGTTTGTGTTTGTCTTCTGTCTAGGTAGAAAGTAGCTCTGGATCGATGACTGTGCTTCTTCACGACCCCCTTCTACGTGTGCAGAACACAGGAAACAGGTCATGTGGTTAGTTGCCTAACTAATGACTACCCCTCAGGCAGACGAGAAAGAGACTCATTTAAATTTGGTTTCCCTGCCAGAATTGTCAGGCCTCAGTGGCCTTGGGAAATCACCAAGGAAGAAAATCACCATTTATTCGGAAAACTCTGCCATCTGCACAGGCTGCCACCATCACAAAACCTCTGCCTGGCCCGCCTGCTTCAAAAATCTAGCAGGTTCCCAGTTTCACGCCTCTCCAAGGAACTCTGCCCAGAAGGTCATCCAACCCACTTTTCCTTCTCCCAAGAGACTAAGACAAAGATGCAACTTGCCTAGTTGTATATTGGAGACGGAATCCCTCCCCACTAACAAATTCATATGTTGAAGGCCTAACCGCACCCTCTGCCCCAATCAGCAGCCCAGAATGTGACTGTATTTGGAGATTTGGGGTCTCTAAAGAGGTAATTAAGGTTAAATGAGGTCATTAGGGTGGACATCAATCCAATTATGACTGGTATCACAAAAAGAGGAAATCAGGGGCTTCCCTGGTGGCGCAGTGGTTGAGAGTCCGCCTGCCGATGCAGGGGACACGGGTTCGTGCCCCGGTCTGGGAAGATCCCACATGCCGCAGAGCGGCTGGGCCCGTGAGCCATGGCCGCTGAGCCTGCGTGTCCGGAGCCTGTGCTCCGCAACGGGAGAGGCCACAGCAGTGAGAGGCCCGCGTACCGCAAAACAAAACAAAACAAAAAGAGGAAATCAGGACACAGACACACATAGAGGAGAGACCACGTGAAGACACAGAGACAAGACGGCCACCCACGAGCCAGGGAGAGAGGCTGCGGAAGAAAAAAGCCGCGGACACTTTGATCTCAGACTTCTAGCCTCCAGAGCTGTGGGTAAAGAAATTTCTATTGTTTAAGCCACACAGCCTGTGGTACTTTGTTAAGGCAGTCCCAGCAAACACACAGCAGAACAACACCAGGGGCAAATCAGAGGGAAAATGAGATGCATACTCCAAGAGTTCCCAGTGGCAGACTTGGATGGACGTGGTTAAAATACTTCCAGCTCTGAAACAGTGACTGGGCTGCAGAGTTCACCCTTTCCTCACCCTCACACAGGCTCCTGGCTCCTTCTTTGTTCAACCCCAGCTAGCCTGCCCCACCCACCCCTGCCTGCATCCTTGCTCCTACTCGCCTCCAGAGTGGGACGTTTGTCAATTTCATTTTTTTTTTTCATTTTTTTTTTTTTTTTTCTGTTTTTGGCCATACCGTGGGGCTTGTGGGATCTTAGTTCCCCAACCAGATATTGACTTCCGACAGCAGTGAAAGCTCAGAGTCCTGACCAATGGACTACCAGGGACTTTCCAGCTCAATTTCCTTCTAGTGGTTGAAACACCATCAGTTTTTTCCCTTCAAGTGTCCACAAGCTCAGAAAAACTAATAATAGTTGGCAGCATTTTTCGAAAACCTATTATGTGCCAAGCACTGTGCTAGCCAATTCATTTACATGACTTCTGATCCTCCCAATCACATGTATGTGGGAAAGACCACTCCCTTCCTTCTTTTTTTTAATATTTTCAAAATATTTAGTTTATTAAAAAATTATCGTACATTAAAATTGACCTTTTTTGGCATGCAGATCTATGAACATTTCTGGAAGTATAGTTGATTTACAATATTGTGTTAGTTTTAGGTGTACAGCATAGTGATTCAGTTTGTTTGGGTTTTGTTGGTTTGGTTTGCAAATTATATTCCATTATAGGTTATTGTAAAATACTGGGTATAATTCCCTGTGCTATACAGTATATCCCTGTTGCTTATCTCTTCTATGTGTAATAGTTTGTATCTGCTAATCCCAAACTCCTAGTTTTTCCCTCCCCACCTCCCTGTCCCATTTGGTAGCCATTAGTTTGTTTTCTATGTCTGTGAGTCTGTTTCTGTTTTGTATATAGATTCATTTGTATTATTTCTTAGATTCCATATATAAGTGATATCATATGGTATTTGTCATTCTCTGTCTGACTTATTTTACTAAGTGTAATATTCTCTAAGTCCATCCATGTTGCTGGAAATGGCAATACGTCATTCTTTTCTACGGCTGAGTAATATTCCATTGTATATGCATACCACATCTTCTTAAGTCAATTGTTTGTTGATGGGCATTTGGGTCTTCCATGTCTTGGTTATTGGAAATAGTGCTGCTATGAACACTGGGGTGCATATATCTTTTTGAATTAGAGCATCCCCTTTCTAAGGATGTGAAAACTGAGGCATAGTCAGGTGAAGGAACTTGCCCAGGCAGGCAGCTGCTTGGAGGCAGAGCAAAGACAGAAAGTTAGCTTCATCTGATTCTTTGCACTTTCTACTCTCCCCCTCTGATGAGAAAACATACCTGTGAAAGTTCATTTATAATGTGAAGTGCTATACAATGAAAACTGTTGTTTTTGTTTCAATCCCTATTGTTAATAACTGGGAGATTTTAAAGAGAGAGAGAGAGAGAGAGAGAAATCTTCAAAAAACATAGAAATCCCATGACTTCTAAAACTGAGATCTGATCTCCAACTTAAAAACCTTCTGTGTCTTTGCCTGAAGAGAAGTCTAAATTCCTCTGGAGACTGGAGCTGCTCCCCAGTGCCCACTGTAACAGCACTCTGTACCTTTCCTTCATAGCACCTAGCACAATTTGAAGTTATATATTTGGATGATTGATTAATGTCTGTCTTTCTGCCCTGGGCTGAAGGTATATAGTTAGCATGACCATATAATTTATAGTGTAAACAGAAACACTTTTGAAAGTCAAAGGAGTGCTAGTAGTAACTATTCCAGGACAAGAAGAAAACTGGGATATATGGCCATCCTATGTAGGAAACAGAGACTGACTCGGCTTTGCTTGCCATTAGAGTCCAGTGCTGGATTCCATACTTGGCACATAGGACACGCTCAGTAAATAAATCTGCTGATTGATTCAGCAACATGTCTTTCAAAGATTTCTTCACAATTTTGTCCCATTGTTGGGCTGTACCCCACAGGCCTACAAGCCCTGTACTTGCCCAGCTTCAAGACTAAAGAAAGAGCCCAGAGTCAGTGACAGAGACATCAATGGTTTAATGGATGGGGGAGCTTCCATGTCTGAAGCAAAGTGCTGGAGTGACACACTGCCATGTGCTGCAGAAGGCAGGCAGGTTACCAGTTATAGGAGGACTTGACATCATGTTGACTCATCGGTTACCAGGGAAACTAGCAGAGGGGCATGCCCCTTACCGCCCCTTTGATAAGCTATGGTGGAGATACGCTGATCTAAAGATTAGAACAATCACTAGCTGGGCGGGGGCAAGTATGTAGGAAGGTCAGTCATGTGAGCAAGGTGTAGGTATGCAGGCACCGGTCAGTAAGGGGATGTACAGAGAGCAAGAGAACAGTTTTCTTGGTGGCCTCAAGTGACCACATACCCACCATATCCTTCAGACACCATCTACTGCAACTTCTCACATACCCCAACTCTAGACACACGGGGGGTCTCTGTTAAGCCCATCTTGAACACACCATACACTTTCACACCTCCAAGCTTTCACCAGCCTTCTTCTTCTACCCACGATGCCTCCTGTTTCACACTCTACCTACTTGAATCCTGCCATTCTTAAAAGTCATCTCAGCTCAAATATTGCCTGTTCTCTCTGGAGTCTTGCTTCCATTTCCCAGAACACTTGAATATACCTCTCTGCACCCCACTGCATCGTAGTTATTTATGTGTCCTGTCCCTCATTAGACTGTGAGGTCCTCCAGGTTGGAGCACAAGTTTCATTCATCTCCCCAGAATCCATCCTGGTGGCAAACACAGATGAGGCATAGAATAAATGCCTGTTGAGAGAATAAAAGGTTAGAGTTCTCTGGGGTGTCAACAGTAGAGAAAGATTGAAAAGGAGTGCCCTTGCGTTCTGAAAGAATCATGTTTATGTTGCTGAGACTGGACAGCTGATCACTTTGTACATCAAGCAGTACTGGGCACAAAGCAAGCGCATCCTCAATCAACATCATCATCGTCGTCACCATCATCATCATCCCCACTATTCGCGTTGTCAGTCTTTTCCGGTGATGTGTCCCCTCGTCTCCATCTTTCCTGTCTTCTACAGCTCTAATGCCAAGTCTCCACGGGTTCCTCAGCTCACCATCAGCACTTGCTTTCTATTGGAACCAACCTTCTCCCCTGCCTTCTGTCAGCCTGGATATATCTGAGGAGTCCATCCTTGACAGGCAGACTTCCTGGCCCTTCACACCATATTCCTCAAAGTGCATCTGATGTAACAGCTGCTGTCAGACTCCTTGGATTCTCCATCTTCCCCTCTGCCAGGCTGTTTGTATTCTTTAAAGACCTTTCGTGTAACGCTTGTGCTAATATTTATATCCCTGCTTAACTAGGCTGGCCTCTGCTGCCCTGGGCATTTCTTAGGCTCAAGCAAAATGGAGTTGCAGTCTTTCCAAGCTACTCAGTAGCTCTTTTCCCACTCAGAGCACAAAGCATGATAAGAGCTGGAAGTTGTTTATTGTGCAGGCTGCCTGGGGGTTGGGATACGTCCCGCGAAAGATGTGCTGGGTTTAGCCTAGTCGTATATAACTAGGGGCTTTGGAAACAGACAGTCTTGGGCTAGAGCAACGCTCAGCCACTCATCAGCTCTGTGATCAGCCAGTGACTTAATCTCTCCAGAGCATTACTTTCCACGTCTGTAAAAAGGAAGTCATAATATTTCGTAGGGCTGGTGTGAGGATTAAACGGGAGAAGGAAAAGAAAGAGGCACATAGTAATTGTTCACTAAATGGTATCTATTATTTTGAAAGCTAGACAAAAATGTATTGCAGACCTACTATATTTAAGGTGTGTAGAGTACTAAATTCCGGTATTGGAGCAAAGGAGAGAAAAAGATGAAGAAGACAATCCCTGCCTTCCTCCAATTCAAAATCAGATCTCAAAGCAAGCATGATAACAGCTCTAAGAGGTACAAGCAGCTGCAGTGGAAGCAAAAAGGAGAGAGTGGCACTGGATGGGACAAAGCTGGGGTGTAGGCTGGGCCTGGAAAATTGAGAAGCGCCTTGGTTTGCAGCTCTGATGCGAGAAATTCTTGCAGAAGCAATTATCCGTGCAAAATCTCAGAGAAGGTCTGGGGAAAAACAATAGCAATGGCTGCTATTTGCACTGATTGTTTCCTCCAATGTTTCACATCATCTCATTTAATCCGTTCTCTCAACAGCCATGCGAGGGGAGACAGGCGCTACTAATATTTCCATTCTACTAAGAATCCTGGGGCTCTAAAAGGTAAAGGGACATGCTCAGGATTACAGGGCTAGTAAGTGGCCGAGCAGGACTTGAATTCAGGTCCGTCTGACCCCAAAGCCAGAGCCTGTAATCCTATGCTGTGTGTGCTGGGTGGGGACACGTGGGATTGTGGGTAAAACCGGTGCGGCTGAAGCGTAGGTAGGGCATGTACGTGCGCGTGGGCACATGCCTGCGTGCACACGACAGGAGTATAGCTCAGGGGTTAATCTGAGAGAGGAGGCTTGCGGGAGGGAGGTAGGAAACTACTGAAGAAGATTCTGGAGTCCAGGCGGAGGGGGGCCAGCTTCAGTTCTTGCCTCTCTTCCACCCTGGTAGGCCCCGGAGGTTATTAATAACAGCCTTGATCATGCTAATTAGTGCAGTGGGAACAGTCCAGGGAGGGAGGGCGGTGCACCAGGGCAGGTACCGTACCCACTCTTGGGGGAAAAGGCCTCCACCTCCCATTTTGCAGGCTTCCAGGTCAGGCCCAGGGCTCCAAATTGACTTTGACTTCACAGGAGAGCTCAGCAAATCCTGCCAAAGCAAAATACCTGGAGGAATATCTCTCCCTCTCTGGAGTTTTGGCAAACTTATTATCCCAATCAATATCTGAGTAATTACAATCCCCTGTGATCAAAGGGGTGGGGGGCTGGTTTTCCCTTTCTTTGGCCTCTTTACAGGTCTCTCTCTTATCTGGAAAAAAATTTCTTTCTTTTTTTTTTTTTTTTTAATCTACTTTCCCTGAATGCCCTGAAGGTCTGCGTGCCACAGAGGCCCCAGAATCCCCTGATTGCTTTTCACTCCTTAACTGCTACCTGCCCCAGCTCGCAAGCAGTGCTGGTAGGAATGGGCCTTTCAGTTCAGGCCCTTCGGCTCGGGCCCCCCACGTAACCCCCAAGGGAAGGAGTGGGGTGGGAGCTGGGACTCCGGGAGCCCAGAGAACAGAGGTGAGTTTACTTCCCTCTCCATTTAAGAGGAAGTGGGGAAGGGTTGGAGGGCGGGGCACCCAGAAAGAAGGTAAGCCAGCATCATCCCTCCCACTAGGCACCGTCCGGGCTTTCAACTACTTTCGAGGCCTAAATACTAGCGAGAGGCGGGAAGGGACTTCGGGGAATTAGAAGGAAGTAGGTTGGAAGTTTTCCTTTCAGTCCTTGACAAGGGATCACGAGGCTGAAAGGCATTTTTGTTCAGTTATCACAGCCATTCTTCTGCTGCCATGAACCCCTCACCCATGTGCCACCCAAACAAAAAGCCACCTATCCAGCTGGTAGTGTCCCACACCAGGCAGGAAAACCACTTCTTACCTCAGCCTCCCTGGGCCTCTCAGTGACCAGGGTTTTCTCATGTGGGTCAGGGTGGGTCTCTAGAGGGCTGAATGTAACACATGAACGTGAAAAGAGGGGCTGCCCACTATTTACAATAACCGGGACATGGAAGCAACCTAAGTGTCCATCGACAGATGAATGGGTAAAGAAGATGTGGCACATATATACAATGGAATATTACTCAGCCATAGAAAGGAATGAAACTGAGTTATTTGTAGTGAGGTGGATGGACCTAGAGTCTGTCATACAGAGTGAAGTAAGTCAGAAAGAGAAAAACAAATACGGTATGCTAACACATATATATGGAATCTAAGAAAAAAAAAAGGTTCTCAAGAACCTAGGGGCAGGACAGGAATAAAGACACAGACGTAGAGAATGGACTTGAGGACATGGGGAGGGGGAAGGGTAAGCTGGGACGAAGTGAGAGAGTGGCATGGACTTATACACACTACTAAATGTAAGATAGACAGCTAGTGGGAAGCAGCCGCATGGCACAGGGAGATCAGCTCGGTGCTTTGTGTCCACCCAGAGGAGTGGGATAGGGAGGGTGGGAGGGAGACGCAAGAGGGAGGGGATATGGGGATGTATGTATACCTATAGCTGACTCACTTTGTTATAAAGCAGAAACTAACACACCATTGTAAAGCAATTATACTCCAATAAAGATGTGGAAAAAAAAAGTTTTTAAAGAGGGGCTGCTTCATGGCCAACAGCCCTCCAAGGAGTGGGGAGGTGGGCAACAGAGGGGCCTTCGGGGCTCAGCCTGGCCTGATGTATGATTTAGAGACCAGGTCCTTTCTGACTCTCCATGATTTACGAAGTTCCTGCTTTCCAGAAACCTAGTTACCCCCAAAGATTTCCGTTAAGTCTCCTCAGCTTTGCTTCTGAAGAGGCCCTTCCAAGAACGCCGCTGGGTTGGAGTCATCATGCTGCCGACCACTTGCCGGGTCGTTTATTGTATTTTTATGAGCAGGGTGCTGTGCTGCCTAATACATTTCCCAGGAAAGACTCTGAAGAGGGGGCTCTGTTGCTGCAGCTGCTAATGGGGGAGGGGCAAGATCAACATGGACCACAGTCCACATGCATGTCCCCCCGCCAGGAGGAGGGAGGCATGAGCCCGGAGGATACAAATGACACAAGCAGGTCATACACACTTATGAGACGAGATGATAAGCCAGCTGAATACCCACTGCTGGGACACCTTGATAAACATTCCAGAGGCCAATCCTGTCCAGCTCCCTGCCTCCAGGCAGATCTGTTCCAATTTACCCCAGACCGCATGGGACTCTACATCTCTGAGGCAGGCAATTTCTCGTTCCAATGGCAGACCACTCCAGTGTTTAACAGCCCTCCTCCCGTGAAGCATTTTCCTTCTGGAATTAGCAATGTTTGGGCCAGAAGGGAACTTGGAAATCACATAGACAAAGCCTCTCGTTTTAGGAAGGGCAGAATCAGAGGGTCTCCATTCCTGGAGAAATCACTCCATCCTATAGTACAGACATGCTTGGCCTAGGAGGGGATCAATCGCCCTGCAAACCCCTTCAGCTTAGCTCAGAGCCAAGGGGGTGGCCCTGTGATCCAGCCCAGCTCCTGGAAAGGTGCATCAATTTTCATAAGAGAATGACAGCCCTACCCCAGGGTTGACAGATTCTAACAGTTTGTGTGTTTGTAAGGCATATGGGTCCATATTTAATTGGCAACCCAATAGCTGCACTTTAGGTATTTGGCAGGGAATATAGTCTCAAACTCACTGCCATGCAGTGTCCATCAAAAGCCCAGCTGAGAGAAAGAAAATGCATAAAAGTGCCTGAAGGATGTGTAGTCCCTCCCTCCCTCTGGAAACATGAACAACGAATCGGCCCCAGGATTAAACCAGGTGAGCAGAGAGCTGTCTCCTGGACCATGTCCTTCTGGCCTCCTATTTTCCTGAGTTAAAGTTTGGTCTGTGTGGAGGATGACGTTAAGGGGGGCAACCTACAAAAGTGAGGCGCTGCATCTCCTGTGAGGCTGTTGTTGAGGACCTTGATCATCAGGTCACGATGTTCAAACGGTAGAGCTCTCCCTAGGAAGGCCCCCAGGAAAGCGCCTTCCTGAGTCAGCACTGGGAAAGTTGGGTTTCTCCTAAACAATCTTCTTTCCTTTTTTCCTCCCCATCTCCATTCTTTCCTCCCTCCCCTTCCCTCTCCTCCCCTCCTTTCCCCGACCCCTCCTTTCCCCTCCTCTCCCCTCCCTCCCTCCTTCCTTCCCTCCTTCCTTCCTTTTGTTCTCCCATCTTACAGACACTGTAATTGTGAGACTGATCACACTACCTTGCCGAGGTTGGCTGCCAGAAACCCTAGATTCTAAACTCAGGCCCTGGTTACCAGTAGTAGGTGCTTAGGATTTCAAGCTCTTTATGCTTATATTAGCCTCGTTCCTGATCCCGTGTGACATTTCTTCCTTTGTTTTCATATTTTCCTTTCCCATTTGCTTCTAATATATATTATCTCACTCTGTTTCACATATCTGTGTAAGCCACCATAACTCCACTTTGGCACAAGGCAGTATAAGTAAGTACATTAATGAATTAATTAATACAGCTCAAACTGTGCTGCACACACAGATTATATTTACAAAAGAGTGCATTTACCGAGCTGGTACTGGAAGGCCTCCCAGACCATATGGGCCTTGAGCTAAGCGTCTTGAAAGATGTAGAAGATAAAGAGAAGCAGAAAAGAGGGGAAGTCACAGTTCAAATTCTGTCCCTTCACTATAATCTAAGGCCGCATCCTCTCGTCCTTCTCTCAGCACCAGTGGAGCACTTCTCCAGTAACTTTACCCAGTCTAATAGCTCTTCAGGAATTTTTAGGCTTAGAATAAAAAAATAAAAATTATAGTCATAGAAGGTATAAATCAACTATACTTAAGTACAAACTTTTTTAAATTTAAAAAATAAAATAAAATCATAGAAGGTAAGCTCCTGAAAGGAATCAGAGAAATCATCTCATCTCACCCTTTATTTTAACACAGAAATTAATGAAGGCCTTGAGAGGGCAAATCTAGTTCCTGGATCACTTAGAGCGAGTTCTGGGTCAAGCACACTTAGTGGTGGTAGTTGAGGGGGGAAAGTGTTAACTCCTCTATTTTACAAATGAAAAGCAGTAGCCCAGGGGAATTCAGTAACTTGGCCAAGGGAACTAGCAGAACCCCTGAGTGGCCTGCTCCGAAGTGAGACCTTCTCTGCTTGGAACCCCTGAAGTGTTAGAGCATCAGCACTTGGATTTCTCATTTCCCGATCCCTCCATCCCCACCTCCACCCTATCTCTGGCCCCTTCCTCATCCCACTTCCTGCCTCTGCCCACCAGCTAACTCCCTTTGCATAGATCCCATATGCCTAAATACCAGTACTGATACCAAAATGCCTAAATCAAGGTTGACACTTGAGATAGTAACCAAAGGAGGTTGTACCATCTCTTTTGGGCTCTTCTATCTGGCTCAACTTAAGTGAGATCCTGATCAGAGGCAGGAGGATAGGGACAAAGGAATTTTCCAGTAATATTTTCAGGCTAGGGACTCTGTTGGTTCTGTTTTCCTTTGCCCAAGCTCAGGCTGCTGAATCTTGTTTTGGTGCCTTGGGTAGAAATGTGAACATCTGGAGCCCTTGCTGAGTTCACACTTCAAAGCCTTGAAGCTCTGCCTTCATCCTGAACCACTCTTCCTTCCTTCCTCCCCTCCTCCCACCACCCCCCTGCTCCAGACACTGGCACAGGAGGAGGGAAAGGTGTGATGTGGTAAGATGAGTGCAGAGACAAGGGGATATTGGCACCGCAGGCATTTCCCAGGTGCTGTAGAATTGCCGTTTGTCTTTACGATCAGGAAAGGGAGACAGTGAAAATCAGCTACTGATAAGAGACTCTTGTGTTTGCTCCACTGGCACGTATTTTCTCAGAGACTTAGACTGCACTCACCTCCCCTGCTACCCATCCACCTCTCAGAACCTCAGGATCGGTTGGTCGGCAGCTCTCCTCAGATGGTCACACCCAAAGGCCCAGGGCCGAAGCCCAATGTGCAATGCGACCAACCAACTCTCAAGGCTACAATCCATGGCTTATGTGTGACTAAGCTAGACCCAGCACATCACTCAATGGACATGTCCCAACCCCCAGGCAGCTTGCACACTAAACAACTTCCAGCTCTTAGCATGCTTTGTGCTCTGAGTGGGAAATAATTACTGAGTGGCTTGGAAAGATTGCAACTCTGTCCCGCTTGAGTCTAAGAGATGCCCAGGGCAGCAGAGGCCAGCCTAGCTAAGCAGAGTTATATATACTAGCACAGGCATTATGTGAAAACTCTCTAAAGAGTACAAACAGCCTGGCCGAGAGGACGAGGGAGGATCCAAGGAGTCCAACAGCAGCCGTGGCACCAGAGGCCTTAACCTTACCTCACACCATATACAAAATTTTACCCCAAAAGGAAAGTAAAAGCTAAAGTAAACCTTTAGAGCTATAAAACCTTTAGACAGCAATATAAAAACAAAAAACATTGTGACTTTAGGTAACACCAAAATCATGACCCATAAAGGAGAAAATTGACAAATTGGATTTTATCAATGCTAAAAACTTCTCTTCAAAAGACGTTCTTTTTTTTAAATTAATTTAATTTAATTAATTTATTTTTTGGCTATGTTGGGTTGTCATTGCTGCTTGTGGGCTTCCTCTAGTTGCAGCGGGCGGGGGCTACCCTTCATTGCGGTGCGCAGGCCTCTCGTTGTGGTGGCTTCTCTGTTGCAGAGCATGGGCTCTAGGCACATGGGCTTCAGTAGTTGTGGCACGCAGCCTTAGTAGTTGTGGCTCACGGGCCCAGCCACTCCGCAGCATGTGGGATCCTCCCGGACCAGGGCTCGAACCCGTGTCCCCTGCGTTGGCAGGCAGATTCCCAACCACTGCACCACCAGGGAAGCCCCAAAAGACATTCTTGAAAGACTTAAAAGACAAGCCACAGACAAGGAGAAAATATTTCCAAAACACATATCTGCCAAAGGACTTGAATCAGGACTACATAAAGAACTTTCAAAACTCAACAATAAGAAAATAAACCACCCATTTTTTAAAAATGAGCAACAGACATTTCACCAAAAAAAGATACACAGATGGCAAACAATCCCATGAAAAGATGCTCCATGTTCTAAAGTGAGATAACTCTGCATACCTATTAGAATGGCTAAAATTATAAATGAATGAATGAGTGATGATACCAAGTGCTGGGGAGGATATACGACAAGCAGGACTCTCTATCATTGTGGGTGAGAACGTGGAATGATACAGCCATTTTGGAAAACGGTTTGGCAGTCTCTTATAAAGTTAAATATATGCTTGCAAATGATCTAGCAATTCCAATCTAAGTATTTACCATGTGAAATGAACTGACATATACACGCAGCCTGTATGTGAATGTGTACAGAAGTTTATTCATGATCACCAAAAACTGGAAACAACCCAAGGTCCTTCATCTAGTGAATGGGTGTAAAACTGTAGTATATCCATACAATGGACCCCTACTCGGCAATGACAAAAATGAATTACTGACGTATACGACAGCATGAGTGAGTCTCAAATATTATGTTAAGTGAAACAGCCAGACCCAGAAGGCTACATACTGCATAGTTATATTCACAGGATACTCTGGGAAAGGCAAACTATAGGAACAAAAAACAGATCAGGGGGCTTCCCTGGTGGCGCAGTGGTTGAGAGTCCGCCTGCCGATGCAGGGGACACGGGTTCGTGCCCCGGTCCGGGAAGATCCCACATGCCGCGGAGCGGCTGGGCCCGTGAGTCTGCGCGTCCGGAGCCTGTGCTCCACAACGGGAGAGGTCATAGCAGTGAGCGGCCCGCGTACCGCAAAAAAAAAAAAAAGATCAGTAGTTGCCAGGAGCTGAGGTGGGAAGGTGATTGAATGAAAAGGGACTCAAGAGGTATATGGAGGGTTGTTCTGTATTTTTATTGTGGTAGTGATTACATGACTTTATGCAACTGTCAAAACTCATAAAACTATACACTGAAAAGGGTTAATTGTACCATATATAAAGTATACCTCAGTCCAAAAAAAACTGAAGCTCTTTGTTCTTGACAAACATATCCTATGAGATATGTACTAAAAAGTGTTATCCCCATTTTACAGACGAGGAAATGGAGGAATGAAGAGATTGATTAACTTGTCCAAGGTCACAGAGCCAATAAGTGGTAGAGTTGTGTTTGGGATCCAGGCTCTAGAGCTCCAAGGTCCATGCTCTTAGCCATCAGGCCATACTGCCTCTGACACTTGGGAATTTATTCTTAAGTATATTTTGGCTCATCCATTGGATTTTAACCAACTTGAAGATACAGTCTAAATCATTTTATTTGTGTTTCAAATACATGAGAATAACTTGAAGATATTGTAGTCTTAAAAACACTTGAAAACACAGAAAAAGAGTACAGAGAGGAAAGGGTGAAGGGCCCCTTCCATCACTCCTGCCCCTGCACATACCCCTGCTTCAGGAGTGTTCTTGTTGACAAGATGGCCTTCCACCATGGACGGATATACTTACATATGCACGTCATATGTATTTCCAGTATCCCACTCAATCTCCAGTCATGGACACGTACTTGACTTGGAAACAAAAACCATAATAGGTTCGTAATCTTGCTTTTCATAGACTAGCTGTATGACCCACAGGAAGCTAGGTCCTCTCTATGTACCAGTTTTTTTCATTTCTAAAACAGAAGTAATAATACCTACTTTTAATAAGGATAGATCCCTTATCATATAGTAACAGTTCAGTAAATGCTACTTAACCCAAATGTGTGGGTAATTGAATTGCAAGATGGCAGCTCCGACGGCAAATACCAGGTCTCCGTTCAGTCAACTCCACTGGATGAGGGTGATTCACACTCAGCCAGGTCTGAATTCAGCACCTGTTGTTTTTTTAACAAAATCCACTATTCAGCCCCAACAAGCAATCTGGGTCTTATGTCACTCAAGGTATGACTGTAGGAATTGAACGGATGGGAAGTACTTAGCCTAGAGAAGCAAAGATTCTTCAGGGATGTGAGCATTGGTTTAAAATATCTGAAGGCTGTCGTATAGGAAGAGAAGGCAGATTTGTTCTCAGTTGCTCCAGGGCAGAGCCGGAATTAATCTGGATGCAGATTTTGTATTATGGAATAAAACTGTCCAACAACTACTCTTAGCCAGCAAAGGAGGAGCTGTCCGTGAGGCAGTGAGCTTCCCACCACTTTCAGGTCATCAAGCTGTGCAATTATTTGTCAGAAAGCCAAAGAAAATTCCCAGCAAGTCAATTTTGGGATCCCATGCCTCTCGGTACAGGGGTGCACATGCCCAGAACATATGTAGGTGTATATGAACACTGAAAGGGGCCAGTGTGCCCCATCCATCCTTTCATCCTCCCCAGTAATGGGGGTAAGTGGAGTTACATGCATCCAGGAACCAAGGCGATACACAGATACATGGTTTCATCGGCTTGTCTTGCATTAAAGGGGAGCAAAGGAGAGAATGTCCTGCCCTCCAAAAATGCAGACCTATTTGGATCCTAGTTGAGGTCCCTTGGCAGCTGACACACATGCCCATCTGCCATGCTGGCACAGTGCCCCCAGCAATGGGAGCTCTGCTTCCTGCTGGTGGGCATAGGTGCCAGGTGGTTGCATATGCCTGCAGGGGGGGCCTGGGTCCCACACAGCTCAGGGCACTTGCAATCCCCATGCCCACCCCCCATCTTCCCCACCTGGGGCATGGAGGCGCCCCAGAGCTCCAGAGAGTTTAAGTGAGAAGCCAGGCACTGGAGGGGTTGGGGTTACCAGATGAACAGGACTTGCCTCATCCAGCATGTCGTGGAGCCAAGACCACCCAAGGAACAACCAAATGGACGCTTGGAAGGAGAGGCCAAGGCACACATGACACCAACTCAAAGGGCATCACAAGGGGTTGGGCCCTTGAGAGGAAGATGCGATGTTAGAGGATGCCCCGGGCTCTGTCATTCTCCTCCAAGGATGCAGAGGAAGAACTCCAAGGGAGGATCCTTATGTTTTTCTACATCTGACCTTGGTGGAGAAGTTCATCCTCCTCTGCTGTTGAATGGGAGTGTCCGAGCCCGTGGTCACCTCTGCCTAGCTGTGCGGGAGCGTGTCCACTGTGCTGGCGTGTGTGCGCGCGTGCGTGTGTGTGCGCGTGTGAGTGCGCGTGTGCGTGCCCACATCTGAGGGTTGCAGTCATTGCGCATTGCTGATGATGCAAGATCACCTAAAGGCTGGGCAGCTAATCCAATCATTCACGCTTCCCTTGTTCTGACTCTTGGATCTGATAGATAAAAATGCCCAGGCAAATGACCAGTTTCATGGACTGTTTCCTCTTTTGTCAATACAAGGAATTATGGGCTGTCATCTTGTCCCTCCTCTCCAGAGAGAGAACTCAAATATTTATGACCTGCTTTTATAACACTAATTGTATTTCTAATTGTTTTTCCCTCTCAGCAGCATTGCTTCCCTCACCCCGGTGACGGTGGGCAGTTCTGAGGTTTATGAAGAGTGGTTTGTCACAAATGAAATTCAGAAGAGATTTGGAATGAGGCAGCCGCATTTCCTGCTTAGCGGTCCTCCTCCGTTCTGAAGCCTGGGCTCTGGCTGGACACCAAGGCTACACGTCCAACGGGCCCCACAGAAAGGATGGGATTGGCTCTCATCTCCCCGTCCCCAGACATGCGGCTGCCAGGGAAGCATCAAGGGCAGCTCCTTGTGCTGGGTGCCCTTCGACCACAGGGCCAGGCAAGTCCCTGCCTCAAGTCCCTACCTTGAAAATCTCTTCCCTCTCCCCCCACTCCCAAACTGCTTCTTGTATTTCCTCTCAGCAAAAGGCCCATGAGTGGGTTTATTTTTAAGGTCTGAAGACTGATTTTTACATTTTCAGATCAATGAAAAACTGCTGGAATGAGAGTGGTGTCCTGGGCAGTACGTTTGACTAGGAATCGGGAAAGCTGAGATCTGGTCACTCAATTACTCATTCGTTCATTTATACATCAAACATGTATGGGGGCTTCCCCGTGAGAAGCATCACCTGCCTCCTGGGGGCAGAGAGGCCACTGCCTCCTGTCAAGCTCCTGGAACCTTTCACCTCCCAGACCACAGCCGGTTCTTTACCGCCACCAACACCGCCTTCCGAGAGCCAGCGTCACAGCATTTCACAGGACAGCCGGAGGAACAACTCTGCTCAAGTGATAAGAGGTCTGGACCAAGCATTGGGAAGACCCTGCTCTGCTTCTTTCTGGTTCATGACCTTGAACCAATCACCTGGACTCTCTTAGGTCCAGTTTCTTTATTCCTTCATAGGACAGGAATCAAAATAGTCCTGGACCCTACATGGAATTTGAAAACTAGATGAGATAATGTAGGTAAACGCTGTCTGTAAATGACAAGGGAAGCAACCCGTGTAAAATGAGAAATCACTATTAATAATAATCCCAGAGCCCTAGCTATCTCTTCCGGTCTCCCCATGCAGGGTAAAAAGTGGACATTAGGATGTGATGTTGGGCAAGAAGATTCCCTATTGACTTACCCCTTTTCAAAAGAGGGAGAGAAATCTTCTCTCCAGTAAATCTTGGAGGGTCCCCCCTGAGACTTGGCTGGAGTTAACCAGCACTCCACAGGTAAAGGACCTAAGCTCAATCATAACTAAAAGAATAAAAGAGGTTAACTCCAGGGTGGACTCACCCTAGGGAGAAGTCTTTGACTACTGGTGAGATGTGTAAGCCCGGCCTCACAGAGCCCTGGATCTGTTGTCCAATCAGGGTTCCAGGGAGCTGATAGGTTTCCTGAGTTTCTGAGCCAGGGAGGGGCAGGGGTGGGGCAGCAGAAAACCATGATGGGGAGAGAGTATGGCTACTCTCAGGGCTCCACCCCACAACCAGGCCCAGCCTCTCTGTGTCTCCTTCCTGATGCTCTTTCATCTGGAGGCACCAGACTAATTTGTGACCATGGTGGTATATGAAGAAAGGAATTCTCTAAGCAAGTGAGGTTGGAAAAGAAAGTTAAAGTAACACAGCAAAGACCTCGGGTATCAGCTCGTCCCAGCCCTTCCTTGCACTGCTATGACCTGAACAAGCAGTGGCGTTGGCTGTAGTGACTAGGATAATCTGTATGACCTTGGAACAGTCTCTTACTTCTCTGAACCTGGGGATCTGACTTCTTAATTTGTAACTTGGTGGTAACAGTAAGTAACCACCTTATGGGATTAGAGGGATCGTATGAGGTAATACTGTGTAAAGCCCTTCCAGAAATGGTATGACCTAGAGGAAAGAAAGCATATAGGAGAGAGCCTGGATTTATGATTCAATTGTTCTATCTACCTGTGGCCTTAGTGAAGTCATTTAATGTCTCTGAGCTGCATTTTTTTTACCTGTGAAATGGAAATAATGATAATGATGCCCACCTCAAAGGGTGAAGAATATCAAGTAAGATAATGAAAGCCCTTGATGAGCTGTGAAGTGCATCTCAACATTAGTGATTGCCCTTCCGATAAAGACACTAAGGGCCAGGGAGGCCACCTGACTTGCCCAAGGCCCACAGCTAATGTGGAACCTGACCCACGTTCAGAAGCCAGCCAGGCCCTGACTTCCAACAGGTCCCCTGTCCACTCCTGCCCTCCGGGGAGGAGCCAGGCCCCCCTGACAGCCCAGGCTTGCGGCACGGACCTGCTGGCAGCCACCCTATAAGCAAATGCAGTGGGGGGGATTTTACCTCTATTTGATCGCTGCTGTTTATATTTGCCTTCCCTCAGGAGTTAACTAGTCCTTGCAGCATTGATTAGCTCTATCAGGTTTCCTAATGGAGTAAACACAGGGCCCCTTGGATATTGACGAGAATTTAACAAATATACCCCTTACAACTCCAAAGTCGGCCACCGGACACAGCATTTATACGCACAGGCCACTTCTGCCTGAACCCCCAGCTGGAAGTGAGCTGTGACTTCCCCTTGGGCTGCTGCTGCAGAGGCTCTGAGCTGAACTCATGCATCTATGGACTGTTTATAGTTTTTCCTTTTTTAATTTTGAGGCAGAAGTGATTCATTTGAGCCTTGTTGAGGCAGAGGACAAGTATGTGTGGATAATGGCAAGGCAGAAGAGAAGCTGAGTTCCTGCCAATGTCTGGGCCTCCCAGAGCTTCTCCGAACGGGCTGGCCTCCTCTGCCAGCCTCTCCCCACCCCCAGCCCGGGGACCACTCTGAGCAGGGATATTGCAGCCCCGCTTCAAGCCGACACCTGGAGTTCGGACTGAGCCCTTCAACCACCCTCCACGTAAACTCAGTCTCCCGTTCCCCAGCTCAGCCTGCACCCCACTCTACAGGCCCTTCTCCCCACAGCCTCCTCGCCCAAGCCTGCGGTATTCCTGGGCCCCGACCCTCCCCCAGCAGAGTCGAGGCCTACCTTTCAGCTGCTGCCTCCTGACCTCAGCCTGCTCCTCCCGGAAGACTGGAGCGAGGAGGGGCGAAGGCTGAGATCAGCCAGGTGAGCTGCGATGGGGCCGGGATGGTGGGGGCGGGCGGATCTACACTCGGCTCCACGGCTCTCATCTGCCCCGCAGGGAAATTCCAGATTAGGCTCAGGGCCTGTGCTCGGACCCCCAAAGCTTTTTTTTTTTTTCTTTTCCGCGGTACGCGGGCCTCTCACTGTTGTGGCCTCTCCCGTTGCGGAGCACAGGTTCCGGACGCGCAGGCTCAGCGGCCATGGCTCACGGGCCCAGCCGCTCCGCGGCCTGTGGGATCTTCCTGGACCGGGGCACAAACCCATGTCCCCTGCATCGACAGGCCGACTCTCAACCACTGCGCCACCAGGGAAGCGCCCCCCACTCCCCGCCCGTAACTGTGGACAGGGAAGAACCTCTGGCATGACTCATTGATGAGGTCTGGCTGGTTTGGGAGAAAGGGTTCCTGCTGTCTTTTCGGGAGCGGCACCATGCACCCGTTCTCTCCAGGCACAAACTCCTTTCCAGGGCCCCCTCATCTCACTTGGCGCAGAGGTTCAGAGCCAAGCTTCTGAGCATCCCCAAGGGTGTGCAGGTAGCCACCGCCTCCTTCTGAAAAGAGGCCCAGCCTGGAGAGGAAGGGGAGGGAGGGGACACTGCCTTCTCTGCCCACTCCTCCTGCCCCAGCAGGGGTTCCCTGGTCCCTGCCTGGTTCCACCTCCCCAGGTCCCCAAGCACTGACTCACCCCCACGGCTTCCTAAGGAGCCACACAATAGATTTATTGAGGGAAGCTATAAATTTCAGCAAGGTCGACCCTGGGAGGAGCCCATGACCTTCTGAGGGGGCTCCCTCTGGGCTGACTGTATCCAATACAAGAGGGTCTTTCATAACCACTCAGCCTTGGCCACGGCATAGGGCCGGCCCGTGCAGGGGTGGGTGCTGAGTGCACCCCTGACCCCCCTAATCTCCCCACTACCACACCCCCATTCCCAGACAGCAGCCTCGGGAGAGCAGCGGTCACAGGAACAAACACTTCTGCTTTGAAGGAGACTATTCGGATGGCTGCTTCATTGTTTCCCCCCATTTTTGGCCTCAGCCCAAAATCGAGTTGAGGGAAGGATGGAGAATAAATAACTATATCTTGCAGGCCTTTTTTAAAGTTATGACACATCAGGAGATGCCGGGAGGGGAGGGGAGGAGGGGGAAGGGAGGAGGACCTTTTCCCTCTTTATTGGGGGGAAATTGCTACATTTTCCAATACCAAGTAAGTAGAAAACAGCTGAACCTAAAAACTTCAATCAAAGTCACACTTACAGAGGAGTAGGTGGTTTGCAATGGCTAGGAAATAAGAAGAAAAAAAAAAGGACAACTGGTCTGGAATTGATCAAGATATTAATATTAGAAAAGGTAGCAGAACAGACAGGCTGTACCCAGGTGGCTGGGTGTGAAGAACCCAGAGCCTAGGGTCCCCTCTCAGCCCATCCCTTGGCCCTGAGAAAAGCTCATGCGTTAGGGACAAGACCTTGACTGGGGAGACGTCAGGGCAGTGCGAAAAGGACGACCCTCCCAGCCACCGGCCACCAACCACCCCGCCTCTCCTCTGCAGTGACAGGCCAGCAGCATGGGTGGGGACATCTGTCCCCCAGGGCAGGTAGCCATGGGGCAACGTTGACTGACAGCTACAACCTACAAAGGGACTTATTTGATGGGAAAACAAACGCTTGGGCTCCCCATGGCTGTCAAGCCATTCCCTAGCTCTCAACTCATTTAAACTAAAAACCCAAGTATATTTATTCCCTCATAGACCTGATAGAATCCAGTGCTCCTGCCAGCTTGCTTTGCACCTTTGCACACAGCAGATCAATGTGTGCAATGTGACTTCGGTGAAGACCGGGGGCGGGGGGGCGGGAGGGTAGGGGCGGGCAGGCTGGGGGCTCGGCTCCGGCTCACGGCCCCCCATCCCTCCCTCTGAAAACTCTTGCTTTCCCCCGCCCACCTCATAGCACTGATCTCTGGGCCTTTAAAAGGGGGAGAAGGTCTTTGAGGTGTGGACACAGAAAGACAACGCTTCCACGTTACCCAGCACTGGCATCTTTTTTTCATGTGCCTCACGTATAGTACGGGACCGTGATCATAAGTTCATAAAAAAATCCATCCACATGTCCTGTTCTGAAGGGCACCCTGTAGAGCTCAGGTCCCCACTCCCCCTGCCAGCCCAAGGAGCTCCCAATTCCTAAGCAGATATTAAGCTACGTGGGGCAGGTGACATAATGTTGAACAAATACAGATGCTATTTACCCTGCATCCATTTTCCTGACTATTCTTAGGGGACTCAAAAAAAAGTTTCACTCAGTTCTGCTGTGAAAGGAGCTTGCAGAATCTGCTGTTTTTGAGAGAGTGATTCTAGCAGGTTTTGGAAGATCCTTCTCCACGTTTCCAACCTCTCCTATCACGGAGACAACTCAAGGGGAGACGACTCAATTCTGCCAGCTGGTGTTAAAACAACAGACCTGAAGCTCATTTTCATAAGGTCACCAGCAAACTCCCTCAACACCGAAGCAAGGCCTTCTGCCCACTTTCACATACACCCTCAGGCTGAACATGGCTCTTTTTTCCCAGCGAACTTGCCCTTGATGTTCACTTCCAGCTGAATTCACTTGAATGGTGACACCAAGGAGAGGGGCACGGTGAATTTTGCTTTGGGGTGCACAACCCCTGCTAGGAAGGATATGAATGCCTAGTAGGGTTTAGATGAAGCAAAAAGGATTCTGCATCTGCTGAGTACAGGGCTCTGTGATGTGACTTTGTATACATTTCTAGAGTCTTCTACCAGTATCACCTCCCCACCCCTGCCAAAATTCCCCAAACCACAGATGAAAACCAGTTAGATCGATTTACCCACAGTCACACAACATGTGAGTGATAGCACTAGGATTCAAAACCAGGTTTTCTGACCCCAACACTAGGGCCATTTCCTTGAAAGCACCATGACGTGGAGGAAAGACGGGCTCCTGGCCCAGGCAAACCTGAATTCAAATCCTAGGTCACATCTCATTCCAGCACTTGCTAATGGCATGGCCTTGGACAATTACACTTTTTGGGTATTAGTTTCCTCATCTGTGAAATGGAGGACCTAACACCTATCTCACAGGATGGTTGGGAGGATTACATGAGTTAACGCCTGTAAAATCTAGCATGACAGCAGGCTTGAAGTAGGTATAAATAGATGTTACGTCCCTTTCTCCTGACTTTCCTCCATTTTAGGAGAGAAAAATAAGTTGAAGATGTGTTTTATGGTAGTTTAACATAAATGTACAACTCAGTGGTTTTCACCAAATGCACCATGATATCAGACAAAGGAATATTTCCACTTGCCCTACCCAGGGGCTCCCCTTCTGCCTCTTCCCAGTTACCATCTCCCTTCAAAGGTAACCACTATCCTGACTTCTAACACTATAGATTCGTTTTACCTGCTTCTGACTTATATAAATGGAATCATCTAGCATGTTCACGGTTGTGTCTGCTTGCTCTCACTCACCATATTTGTGAGACTCATCCATGATGCTGCATTGGTTATAGTTTGTTCTCTCTTTTCTATATAGTTTCCCAGAGTGTGAATGTACCCAATTTATTTATCCATTCCATTTTTGATAAATATTTGGGTTTTTTCCAATAGTTTGCTTTTACTAAAATGCTACTCTGAACGTACTTGTGTCTGTCTTTTGATGAATACACATATGCTTCTTCTGTTAGCTCGAAGAAATGTGTGCGTTTTGTATCAGTAGAAACCGCCAAAATGTTTTCCCAAGTTTTTGTTCCAATTCTCACTCCCACCAGTAGCGTTTGAGTTCTGATTGTTCCACATCCTCACAAAATACTTGGCATTGTCTCTTTTTTATTTTTAAACATTCCACTGAAGATGGGGTGATATTCCATAGTGATTTTAATTTACATACCCCTGATTATCAAAAGAGGTGAGCACCTTTTCATATGTTTATTGATCACTTGGAGATCTTTTGAGAAAGGCCAGTTCAAGTATTTTGTCCATTTTTTCTATTGAATTATCTACCTTTCTTCCTATTGGATTGTAGTGTTTTTTACATATTCTGAATATGAGTCCTTTGAGAGAGATATATTTTGCAAATATCTTCTCCAGCTCTGTGGCTTGCCTTTTTTGCCCTCTTAGTTGTGTGGTTTTATCTTTTTTTAATTATCAATTGAAGTTATTAATTTTAATATAGTTTAATTCATCAATTTTTCCCCCTTATGGTTAAGTATTTTGTGTCATGTTGAAGAAATCTTTATCTAGCCTGGATCCTGAAGATATCCTTCCATGTTTTTTTCTAAAAGCTTTTATAATTTTACCATTCAATTATAATTATATATTTATCTGTTTGGTGTGAGGTAGGGATTTAAAAAAAATTTTTTTTTCAAATAAGGATATCCAGTTGACTTAGCATCACTTATTGAAAAAGGCCATCCTTGTCCCCACGGCATTGCAGCCACATTTATCGTAAATGAGGTGACTGAATGTGTGTGGGCCTGATTCCAGACTGTGCCGTGTTCAATTGGTCTATTTGTCTATCATTTCATCTGTAGAACACTATCTTTATTATTGTAGTTTTAGGTAAGTCTTCAAGATACTTTCTAAAAAACTAATACCAAGATCTTCCCAATCCAGGAATTGAGGAAATCTGTGCCCCCTTCCTTGTCTCAGGTAGATTGTTCTGGGGCCAAACCATCCTTCCAGTTAGTTGGATGGGAAGAGGGGAAGGAGCAGGGAGAAAGTAGAAAAATTTGTTTTGAACATTTCATCTTCAGACCAAGTGAGATTGGGGTAAATTGCCATGTGTCCTTCAAGGTGACGGAGCTTCAAGCTGAGGGAAAAACCCAAAGCCGTAAGAAAGTTCACAGAGCAATGGGAAGAGCTAGGGCCTAACAGTGAGAATTCCCAAATTCTAGGCTCAAACATGTCACTCATTAGCTGTGTGACCTTGAACATCCCAGTTCCTCTGTCTGGGCCTCTTTGCCTTCTTCTATAAAAAGAGGGGATGGAACTAGATGTCCTCCAATGTCCCTTCTATCTCTGAGAGTCTATAACTCTGACTCTTAGCCAAGGAAAAGAGAAACTGGTGTAGGAAATGACTCTCCAGTCTATAAAGGTATTTTCTATTACAGCAATAGGACTTTCCTATCCTTACTCATCCCCAGTGCAATATCTATTCAAAGATATGGACTCTGTTGGGCAGGATGTCTCCTCGGTATTCAGCATGGGGCTGTTAATGACTTCCTCTGTGCTGAGATTTGGTCTAGAAAGAGACAGGTGTGGTTTTGGTGTGAGACAGCCATGGGGTTCAAATCTTGATTGTGCAACTTACTTGCTATGTGACTTTGGGATAATCACCCCACTTCTTTCAACCTCAGTTGCTTCATATGTAAAATGGAGGCTAAGAATACTTCTCATGTAATTTTTTTTAATAGACCTTTATTGGTGTATAATTGTTTCACAATACTGTGTTAGTTTCTGTTGTACAACAAAGTGAATCAGCCATATGCATACCTATATCCCCATATCCCCTCCCTCCTGAGCCTCCCTCCCACCCTCCCTATCCCACGTCTCTAGGTTATCGCAAAGCACGAACCTGATCTCCCTGTGCTATGCTGCTACTTCCCACTAGCTCACTATTTTACATTCGGTAGTGTATATATGTTGATGCTACTCTCACTTCGCCCCAGCTTCCGCCTCACTGCCCCCACCCCCGTGTCCTCAAGTCCATTCTCTATGTTTGTCTTTATTCTTGCCCTGCCACCAGGTTCATCAGTACCATTTTTTTTTTTTAGATTCCATATATATGCATTAGCATACGGTATTTGTTTTTCTCTTTGACTTACTTCACTCTGTATGACAGACTCTAGGTCCATCCACCTCACTACAAATAGCTCAATTTCTTTTCTTTTTATGGCTAATATTCCGTTGTATATATGTGCCACATCTTCTTTATCCATTCATCTGTCGATGGACATTTAGGTTGGTTCCATGTCCTGGCTATTGTAAATAGTGCTGCAATGCCGTCTCATGTACTTTTGCCAGCCTAGAATATCTCCACAAGGACAAGCTACTATTTACAAGCTACATAGTGTGGCTGCAGTGTCTAAACTCACTGTCAGGTGTCTCATCACTTCTGACCTGTCCAGTTGCTTTCCTGCTTCTCACCCCCATCTGCCATAAGCCAGCCAATAAAGGTATCAGCAAATTAATCATTCACCTGGAGCCAACCCAAGGTAACACACACCTGCTCAGAGATTACTTGGGTTTATTTTTGGTCTGAGTTCCCAGATGCTTCAATCCTGGGGAATGTGGTTGTGAGTGTTTGTGAGGTCAGAGGAGAAGGGCTAAGTCAACAGGAAGAGTTAATGGGGGATCAGAAGTGATTATGTTCACAAACTATTTAGCCCAGGGGCTGATGCATGGTAAACACTTAATAGTGATATCTGCTGGTATTTCTATTATTCTTATTATGCCTGTTCAGTTAAAGGAGACCACAGGTGTTCTTATGTGAAAAACACCTATGGTCCTGCCCCTTAGGTGGGGCATACCTAATGTGGCATTGCCTCTTTCCATGAGGAGAATAACCACAGGATTCCATCCCCCAAGCCAGTTCAGCTTTTGGTTGAAACTAAACCACTGTAGGTTACTTCTTTGGCAGGAGATGGAGAGAAAAATGAAGAGATGGATTGTTAGGGAAGATGTCTGTGTCCTCTACCCAGTGGCTCCTAGGGAGCACTTCCCTTCCCTATAGAAAACAGGATTCTCCTATAGTTGGACTCTCTGAGCTGTCAAAGTCCCCTGTGGCCAGAGAGTAGGCCTCTGGTCACTACTCTCTTAGCTTCCACTGGTCAAAAAAGGGCCACTTTATCTTTCCCACTCCATCACTGTGCCCTGCAGAGGTGACTGCCTGCTGCTCAATGATGTCTCTGTGCTAGAATCACCCCCCAAACCCCATCAGACGTTACAGAGAGGTATTGCCTTCTTCTCTGTCTCTTCTTCTGTGTGGCTGGAGGGGAGCAGGTTGGGCACACAGGCCCTCAGCAGGATATAACCACAGATCTGTGCATTGCGTGCAGTTCCCAGCATATCTGTTTGACCCATGTCCAGGTTCACTCAGACATCTGCTTCTAAGCTGCCAGCTGAACATAAAAGCAGTCCCAAGTGGCTGTTTTCAGGTCTTCAGCACTGGTTAGCCGCAGTTGGGCAATCTTCTCCTTCCCTGTGCCCTTAAGTGAATTATCGCATGTTATCAAGTTAGAGCTTCGGGGTGGCCGAGCCGTAGCTCTGCTGTTCCTCCTCTGATGATCCATCACCCACCGAGTGGGTGATTAAGATATTCTCTGCCTGGGAGTGTGCATCAATCTGCGGCTTGGCTGTCCTTTCAAGGGGGCATGGCAGAGGAGCGCCTGGCATTTCTGTCTCCTAGATGTTTGAGTTGCACGCTCTGTACCTTGAATCCACTGAGAGATCCTGAGTCTGATCACCAATCCACCTCCAGCCCATACTAACTCCCTCCCAGTCATTGCCCCTGCATCCAAGCCATTCAAGGGACACCTTATTCCAGCACCAGCCCTCGCAGAGCACAGGATGCCAGGTCTGCCCCACAGTGCCCAGGGACGTGCCCTCCAGCCCCTCCTTGCCCCTCTGCAACCAGGTCATCCCTGCTGCTCTCAGCCCCCAGGCCACGTGGAGGATTAGACTGCACGTGAATAAGCAATATTCACTTGGCTCTGAAAGCCTAGAATAAATCCCTTGAGCTGCTGTACGGGAGCAGTGCAATATTTCCCATCTCATCCCCATCCCCTACCTCCCCCCTCACCCGGCTCCTCTTCCATTTGAAGGCCTTTTTTTCTGGGATGTACCTGCAGGTGGGTAACTATATTAGAAAAACACCAAAACACCATCAAAACAAAGCATTCAGAGCAGAAAACCAGATCCCTAGGAGGAGTCACTCGACTAACAATAAGGAGAGGTGCTGGAAGAGAGCATCCCCCATCTGACCTCTCTCTCTGCTGGGAGGAGGACGGCGGTCAGTCCTTTGCTTTCCGCACAAACTCCTACTGGTCACCAGCCCCACCTGTGGAAGGAAAAACCTCCCAGAGGCTTCACAGGAGCCACCCACCCTGTGAAAAGCCTGCCCTTCAGAAAGGGCTGGAAATGCAAGGCACCCCTGTGGTATGACGTCTTAGTTAGCTCAGGCTGCTTTAACAAAACACCATAGACTGGGTGCCTTAAACAACAGACATTTATTCCTCTCAGTGCTGGAGACTGGGCAGTCCAAGGTCAAGGTGTGGGCAGATTCAGTTCCTGCTGGAGGTCCTCTTCCTGGCTTGCAGACGGCCACCTTCTTGCCGTGTGCTCTCACGGCCCTTCTTTGGTGCTTGTGCATGGACAGAGTAGGGTCTCTCTGTCTTCTTCTTCTTATAAGGGCACTAATCCCATCAAGAGGGTCTCACCCTCATGACCTCATCTAAACATTGTTACCTCCCAAAGGCCCCACCTCCAAATATTACTATCACATTGGGGGTTAGGGCTTCAACAAAGGAATTTGGAGAGTATGCAAAAATCAGCCCACAGCAAGGTGACTGACACTTTTTACCAACTGTGAATATTCAACACAAATTGTAGGAGTCAAATCCCGCCTACCACTTACCAGTTGTGCTTCCTTAGGTAAGTGACTTTATCTCTCTGTGCCTCATTTTTCTTACCTGTCAAGGGGGAAATAATGCTCTTCATTGTGATGCTAAGTCACAGTGAAATGTTTAGAACTGTGCCTGACCCATATTAAATGCTTAAGAAACATGAACAATTTTTGCACTCCTTTCATCCTGCCGCCTCCACTCCCCATCCCAGGCCAAATTCCAACAGGTATGCCAGGTACAGCAGAAGTAAATAAGAGGGAAATTTTATTTTGTTGTCTTTGATGAAGTATCACCACCCCCTCAATGGTCCTTCATCAGGCCTGGAAAATGTCTGTTAAACTTCTTTGTCTCTAGCACATGATGGGTGCTCAATTAATCTATTTCAAGAGAAGAAAGAGACAGGAAAAGGAGGGAAGGAAGGGAAAGGTAAGAGGGAGGAGAGAGGAGGAGAGGTAAAGAGGAGAGATAATGGAAGGAATTAGTGCAAACCCAGTCTGTACAAAATTGAACTCATCGGCTATCTCCTCCCACCCTGGCCCCAGCCTGCTTTCCCTCCTGACTTCATTCCTATCAGTGGTATTAACATTTTCTATTGTCTGAGGCTCAAAACTTCAGGGTCGTCGTCAACTCTCCCCCTTTCTTGTTCCCCTTATGCATCCAACCACTGGCCCATAGTAACCCTTCTTTTTTTTGAAGTATAATTGACTTACAATATTATATTAATTTCAGGTGCACAACATACTGATTTGACACTCCCATCTATTACAAAATGATCACCATGACCAGTTCCAGCCACCATCTGTAACCATACAAAGTTATTAGTATATTATTAACTGTATTTCCCATGCTGTACATTACATTTATTTATTCATTATTTATTTTATAACTGGAAGTTTGTACCTCCCAATCCCTTCCACTTATTTCACTTACTCTCCCATCACCCACAGCAGCAACCTGTTTGTTCTCTGTATCTCTGAGTCTGTTTATGTTTTGTTATGGTTTTTCTCCTGTTTTTATTTTTTAGATTCCACATATAAGTGATATCATACAGTGTTTAACTTTGTCTGACTTATCTCACTTAACATAATAGGTCCATCCATGTTGTTGCAAATGGCAAGATTTCATTCTTTATTATGGCTGAGTAATATTCCATTGCATATATACACCATATCTTTTCTACCCATTTTTCTATTGATGGGCATTTAGGTTGCTTCCATATCTTGGCTATTGTAAATAATGCTGCACTGAACATTGGGGTGCATATATTTTTTCAAATTAGTCTTTTGTTTTCTTTGGGAAAATACCCAGAAGTAGATTTGCTTGATCATATGGTAATTCCATTTTCAATTTTTTTTAGGAACCTCCATACTGGTTTTTATAGTGATTGCACCAATTTACTATCCTACCAATAAGTGTACGAGGGTTCCCTTTTCTCCACATTCTTGCCAACACTTATTTGTTGTCTTTTTGATAATAGACATTCTCATAAATGTGAAGTGGTATCTCAATGTTTTTTTTTTTTAAATAAATTTATTTATTTATTTTTGGCTTCATTGTGTCTTCATTGCTGCATGCGGGCTTTCTCTAGTTGTGGTGAGCGGGGGCTACTCTTCATTGCCGTGCGCGGGCTTCTCATTGCGGTGGCTTCTCTTGTTGCAGAGCACCGGCTCTAGGTGCACGGGCTTCAGTAGTTGTAGCACGCGGGCTCAGTAGCTGTGGTTCATGGGCTCTAGAGCACAGATTCAGTAGTTGTGCAACCTGGGCTTAGTTGCTCCGCGGCATGTGGGATCTTCCTGGACCAGGGCTCGAACCTGTGTCCCCTCCATTGGCAGGCGGATTCTTGACCACTGCGCCACCAGGGTAGCCCTCAATGTGGTTTTGATTTGCATTTACCTTATAATTTGTGATGTCGAATATTTTTTCATGTGTCTGTTGGTCATCTAAATGTCTCTTTTGGAAAACTATTTGGGTCCTCTGCCCAATATTTAATCAGGTTGTTTGTTTTTTTGATGTTGGGTTGTGTGAGTTCTTTGTATATTTTGGATATTAACCTCTTATCATTGTTTGCAAATATCTTTCTCCCATTCAGCAGGCTGCTTTTCATTTTGTTGATAGTTTCCTTCACTGTGCAAAAGGTTTTTAGTTTGATGTAGTCCCATTTGTTTATTTTTGCTTTTGTTTCCCTTGCCTAAGGAGACATATATTAAAAAAAAAAAAATGGCTGAGACCAATGTCAAAGAGCATACTGCCTGTGTTTTCTTCTACGAGTTTTGTGGTTTCAGGTCTTACATGTAAGTTTTTAATCCATTTTGAGCTTATTTTTATCTATGGTATGAGAAAGCAGTCCAATTTGATTCTTTTGCATGTAGCTGCCCAGTTTTCCCAACACTATTTATTGAAGAGGCTGTCTTTTCATAGTAACTCTTCATAATGTTTCTCAGACATATTTTTTTTCCTTTTCTGGTAACTCTCACTGTAGTTCACAGCTTTGTCATCTCCCCTTCCCCATAATGTGATGGTCCTGCCTCTAATCTGTGTCCTCGCAACCCATTCTGTCTAATGCATCCAGGTTAATCTTCTTAAATTACCATTCCCACTGCATTATCCTCTTTCAGAAACTGACAGTGGCCCTTTCCCATGGGCCCCCGCATCATTCCAGCCTCATTCTCCACTTCTCTTCTGTACAGATGCCCTCCTCCAGCCTGATACGTCTTCTCTCTGTTCAGGATGCATTAAGTGCTTTGCATCATGAAAAATTTCAATTAGGTGCTAGACCTGAACTGTCTGAGATGGTAGCTATTAGCCATGCTTGGCCACTGAGCACGTGAAATCTGGCTAATGCTACCAAAAACTGCATTTTTAATTTTGTTTAATTGAAGTTAAAAAGCAGAAGCAGTGTAAAATATTTTGGCATTAGACACGCGTTTATTGTTTTGATAGAAGCCCATTTCGCTTTAACCATCATATCCTGTGAGCTATCACTGGTGTACCGTAGTACATGTATCAGCAGCGTGTGTCATTTCTTGTACTGAAAACACAGCACAAAGCGGGAGAGAGATAAATTAGGAGTTTGGGATTAACATATACATACAACTATATATAAAATAGATAAACAATAAGGACCTACAGTATAGCACAGGGAACTATACTCAATATCTTGTAACAACCTATAGTGGAAAAGAATCTGAAAAAGAATTGATATAAATATATGTATGTATAACTGAATCACTTTGCTGTACACCTGAAACTAACACAATATTGTAAATCAACTATATTTCAATGAAAAAATAAAAGATAAAAATAAATAAATAAAAACAGCACTGGTTGTGTCAGTGTCAATGGATTGATTCAGTTGGAGTGATTTTATTTTCTATGCACTGATATGCCACCGTAATTTAATTTTTTTTTTTTTTTTTTTTTTTTTGTGGTACGCGGGCCTCTCACTGCTGTGGCCTCTCCCGTTGCGGAGCACAGGCTCCGGACGCGCAGGCTCAGCGGCCATGGCTCACTGGGCCCAGCCACTCCGCGCGCGGCATGTGGGATCCTCCCGGACCGGGGCACGAACCCGTATCCCCTGCGTCGGCAGGCGGACTCTCAACCACTGTGCCACCAGGGAAGCCCCGTAATGTGATTTTTAAAATATTTTATGCAGATAGCACGAGCTACAGTGATACCTATTCCTTTTGGTTTCTTTTAATGTACCTAATAAAACAGGTAAAAATACATATGCAGCTTGTATTATATTTCCATCGAATCGCTCAGTAGTGGCTCTGCGTGACGATGACACACAGGAACTTAATGGTAAGGGAGGTGGGAAACGGGCCTCCTGGAGGTGGTTATGGCAGCCTCTGTATTGATCCAGTCCTGCCTGTGGCATCTAGAAACCAGCTTAGGTACAGTGGGGACCTTCAGTAAATGCTGCAGAAGGTGGCAGAGTGTGGTGAGTAGGAGGAGAAGCTTGGAATGATCAGACGCTGAATTTGAATCCCAGCTCTGATAACGTGATGGATGACTCCAAGCCTCAGTTTTTCCATCTGCTAAACTGGAGTGTTAACATTACCGAATTCAGAGGGTCAGAGAAAAATTACATAAGATAATACCTGCTCTTAGCATGGTACTTGCCGGTAACGAGTGCTCAATAATCGAGCGCTCATAAATTAGTTTTGGAGGCCCTTCGATTCCTCTGCTCTGTGATTCCCAATCACGTGGTTGCTGCAGAGGATGATCTTCTGACTCACAGATGAGGTTCATCGCAGCAATAAAATCACCTCATAGAGAAGTATGTTTTACCCATAGACTCAGCACAAAATGCATTCTCAAATGCCCATCAGCTAACCACAATGACCTGCCCTTGCAAATCCCATGATCAGCTCTGAGCTCCACCTCCAGCCGCCCTGGGATGGGGCGTGGGGGTGGGGTGGAATGGGCCCTGTTTCTATGCAGTTCCTGTTTGTCAAAAAATAATCTTCAGGATGCCTAGCCCTCCTCCCAAAGCACACCTCCAGGCTCTCCCAAGGTCAACTGAAGCCCCAGGCTAGAAGTCACTGAAACTGTGGTATAAGTGACTCTCCAGAGAAGTGCCAAGGAAAGCCTCTTCTCCTTATTCTTACCTTGCTCTCTGCCGATATAAGAGGGTGTGCTGAGTCCTGGCACAGCCCCGCAGACAGACCAATGTCTTGGAGACCTCTCCTGGGGTCTTGCCAGGCAGGAGGAGAGGAAGCAGTTGTATAGCTGAGTCATTGGAGCTCATATTCTCTCCCAGTGCTTCTAAGTGGAGAAGAGAAACAACAGTGATTTCAGACAACACTCGAAGAAACAAGAAAGCAGAAACCAACTCCAAGCTCTCTGCAATGTTCTGGGACCCAGAACCAAGGAGAGAGCCAGAGAGTCTTGGATTTAGAACCAAAGAGGTAGAGAGTAACGCAGAGAGCAAAGCACCACAACCTTCTCACAGTGAACGCACATGGGAGCCAGTCCTCTAGTTAAAGTAACCGATAAACCTACAAGGGCTGTTAGAGTCCCTCCAGTGTCACAGGGAGCTATAAAGGGGTCTTAAAGGAGAGGAATAGCGGGACCCTTGTGGCTGTGACTGACACTTTTTCTAATGAAAGAAAGAAAAGAAGGAATTTATTAAAAGGATCCTGAGTATCTCCCATAATCAAAGCTAAGATTAAATAACCAAGCCATGGGAAATATAGAGATGTGACAACAGACCAGCTTCGTCTATGTGGCAGAATTACTCCAAGGAGCAGAGATTACTGGGAGCCTAGTACAACATGCATTCCTCCTTTCCTCCTTAGAACCCCGGTTTTATTGGGCAGCAATGGTTCCCAGCTAAAAGATTACATTTCCCAGCTATCTTTGCAGCTAGGTTTGGCCAGGTGACTAGGTTTGGGTCAATGAGATGTGAGGAGAAGAGTTAGGCCTTCTAAAAAAATGAGAGCCATGCTCTTTTTCTCCCTTTTGTCCTTCCAACCTCCTGAAATGCAAATAAGACCACTGAAGTTCCTGCACCCTTACTGGAACAGGAGATAACTTGGAGGCTGGAAACTGCCCTGAAGATGGAGAAGCAGAAAGATCGGAGCCTGACCTTGGAGCCCTCAGCTGGCCCTGCACTGCCTACTTCTGGACTGTTTTTACAGAACAGCAACATATATGTCTATTTTAGTTAATTACTATTTTTTTTAGTTGTGCTTTTTTGTGGCATGGGTGGGATGGGGGGTTTCAGTTAAATGTAGCAAAATCCAATCTTAACTGATATACTACAATTAGGCTGTCTCCTATTTACTGTATCTTTAAGCAGACATGGTCTGACTAGCTTCCTCAGTTCTTAATTCAAAATCCTGGGAAAGCTCAGATTGGCCCAGCCTGGGTCAGCTACCTTCCCTGGGCCAAGCAGCTATGGTCATGGGAGCATATCCTGAGAAAACCAGGAGCTGAGGGGGGAAAGGGTGGAGCCCATGCTGACCTCTGCCCACAGAGGGAGGGGTAGCAGGTCATAGAGGTAAAGACAGAAATGAGTAGACAATGCCCGCAAGTCCACTATAAGAAGAGATGGGTTTAAATTACCTTAATCTTGGATGGACCTAGAGATTATCATACTAAGTGAAGTAAATCAGACAGAGAAAGACAAATATCATATGATGTCACTTATATGTGGAATCTAAAATATGACACAAATGAACCTATCTATGAAGCAGAAACAGACTCACGGGCATAGAGAACAGACTTGTGGTTGCCAAGGGAGAGGTGGCTGGGGGAGGGATGGAGTGGGAGGTGGGGTGAGCAGATGTAAGCTATTATATATATAAAATGGATAAAAAACAAGGTCCTACTGTATAGCACAGAGAATTATATTCAATATCCTATGATAAACCATAATGGAAAAGAATGTAAAAAAAAGAACGTATATATAACGGAATCAGTTTGCTCTATGGCAGAAATTAACAGAAGATTGTAAATCAACCATACTGCAATAAAAAAGAAAAATAATCCTTTAAGGTAGTTGTGTAATATCCCCATTTTACAGAAACAAAACTGACACCGAGAGAGGTTAAAGTCACTTGTCCAATGGCTCACAGCCAGGGAGTATTGGAGCTAAATTTCAAGTCAGGGTACAATTTCTATTGCATTAATTATTTGTCAAGCTCAATTCATTATTGAGCTTCCCTTACAGAGAGAACTGGATTAGAGATGACATACCTCCCCTCCCATCCCTACCTCCACCCCCTTAAAAAGACACAGCTCTATAGTCATGTCACTTAGAATCTAACTGGGGGGAGGGAGCAGACAACAGTGAGCCTATGTAAAATTACAAAGCAGAAGAGTAACTGTAAATTAGATAATGTCTCCAGGAGGGATGGATGTGTAAGGACTGCCCGTCAGACCCTCCAGGAGAGTCGGCCATGATGCTGGTGTTAGCCAGAAAATCTGTGAACCTGGCAGCAGAGCTGTGAGAGCAACAAATATCTTTACTGGGGCTTTTTTTTAAGAGCTTTTGATTAGCCTGAAACATTAGTGTGACTTATTTTCTCAGCTCTGGTAAATATTTAATTATCAAAAATAATGGTGTCTTTTTTTTTTTTTAACCTTTTTGAATCTAAATCACAGTGAGAATTTTATTAAGGCTGTCTTGGCAGTGAATGGCATCCTGGTGTGGCATCTTTTAACTGACATCCCTATAATTAGAAAGAATTGTCTTTTCATACCACAAATTTGAACTGGCTAATTACTCAATGAATATTTAGCTTCTTACGTAGGCAAATATTATGTGAAGAGAGGAACTTTACTGAATAAGTTTTCAACCCAGAAAACTTCCCAGCAGCCAGCTATGACCCTGTCTATCTGAGGTCTTCTCCACTTCTCTTCACCCCAACTATTCACCACCCACCTCTGCCATCTCAGACTCACATACATGGATGTACACACCATACACAAACACACACACACACACACACACACACACCACGTCCTGGCACTTCTGAGGAAAGCCGAGGGGGTACTTAGTTGTTTGGATTTTCACATTTTTATTTCTTAATACTGTAAAATATTTCTGAAAATATTTCAACCACTCAGAAACTTTAAGGAATAGTATGATAAATACCCTTGTGCCCATATCCCAGCATCAAAAATAAAACATGACCAATAAGGTTGGATGCCCACGTACTGCAGCCCCTTCCTCCCAACCCTCCCTCCCACTCCCTATTCCCATGCTCCTAAATTTGACCATCTTTGAATTTGGTGTCTATATTCCTATGTATCATTCATAAACAGTACATGGTTTGGTTTTGCATAGCTTACAGCTTTTGTAAGTGGTATCACAGTGTATATACTCTTCTGCAACATGCCTTTTTAGCTCCATGGTGTTTCATAGAATCATCCATGTTGATACATGTAGCTCTACTTCATTTTTATTGCTGAAAAGAACTCTATTCAATGAGTATTCCACAACTTACTCAACTTACTCATTCCATTCTCTTGTTAATAGAAATTTAGGTTGTTTAGGTTGTTTATTATTAGAGCCTGTGCCTAGAGTACAGTTGCCCAGTTGTAGGGCAATGTATCTTCAACTTTACTAAATACTTCCAAATATTTGTAGCTCAATGAGCAACCGATAAACCACTCAAGAAAAACTGATGTTTTTAACCCACCTTACAGTTTTTGGCCTGAAGGACTGTGTCAGCATTCCTTTCCAATACTCTCCCGTGGCTTCAGTAACTTTCCAGAAGCCTCTTCTATGTTCCTTTCTCAAAGGATGCTGGTGTCAATGAACTGCCAATCACAGGCCCAAAGCCATGGCCCCAGTGAGAAGGCTGAGAAGGCTTACCTGCTTCATGTTCAAGCTGGTCTCCTTCGAGCTCTCAGAGATTTGCAGCAGGCAGGGCGGCGTGATCCCCAACTCTGTCTGACACCCACCAGCACCAGAAGTACAGAAGATCAGTGACATATACCTCAGCTTCCCAGGGCCTCAGCAGGGACTGCAAGTCCTCAGGAAACTAAAACACAGCTCCAGGGGAGGAATATATTGGTTCTGTTGTCCTAAGGAGAAAGCTGAGAAGTCTTAAGGACTTACCTTGTCTGGGGCTCCATTGCACTAGGAGGATTTCAGAGAGGGACAAGCCCTCCAGATCAAAGGAATGAGTGACTGTCTTCTGAAGGATGAACAAGCACTGTAGTGATGGGAACAGGGGAAAGATAGAGGGAGCACAGGTCGGCCTGATCCCCCAGGAATCTCCTTCTATAAGAAGCTGCTGGGTCAGTCCAGCAGCTCTGAAGTGTGGAGAAAAGGGGCCCGTGTCTTGAGAGCTGACCTCTGGTCTCATCAAGGGCAGATTGAACCAGGCATCCAGGAGGTGCTCTGGCAGTATCACCACCAGCCTCATCCAAGAAGAGTTCCCTTCATCCCAGGCCTCCCAGCCCCTTCTGGGAGGGTTGCTTCCTTCCCCCTTTAAGCACACTGCCAGGTCAAAGTCTACCGGGGATTAGGGGAGGTGAGTGCCAACCTTGAAGGAAACTGTGTTCTCTGCAGCCCTGCAAGCCAAGAAGGAAACGCCCAGGGCAAACTGCACCCGACCCCGGGCGACCTGTCCACATAAGGTCTCCAGGTAGCTTTGCAGCCCTGAGATCCTCCGTCCACCTCTGCCACCATATAACCCCCCAGCACTTCACAGGACCTAGTCCCTCACCCTGCAGCTGGGGGGTGGTCTCTTTACGGACCTGGTGGTCTCATGTCTCGCTGCCTCTTCGTAAACCTGGGGAGGCCAAGGCACAGCCCTCAGTAACTGAGTACTTCCTTCTGCCCTGAACTTCATCCTCTTCCTCCTTTCCCACTGGGGCAGGAACAAGCCCTTCTGACAGGCCCAGTGTGGCTCAAAACGGAAGGTAGTTCCCAAGCCACTAAGCCAATAGCAGAGCTGGAATTTGCCATTGGAGTCTCATCTAGAGGGAGGAAAGTTCCCAGATGCTTGGAGCTGAACCCCAGGAGGACCAGGGGAGCCTTATCTCTGCCCCCTGGCTGTACAGTCCCCACTCCCACTCAGCTCCGCAACAATGCCTGGACTAATTTCATCCAATTCTACTTTAAAAAAGAAAACCCCGGAAATAATTACTTTAGTCAGCCATTATTTACTTAAGTAATTCTTTACTCAAACGTCTTTAGGCTTTATTTTACTAATACTACATAATTACGTAATTGTGTAATTAGGAAGAAATTAAATGACAAATGTTTGCTGAGAACAAATGGAAAAAAAAATAGATCCTTTATTTCCCTGAGTGCTCTCCGCTCAGTATGTTACATCTCCTTCCCCTCCTCCCAGCTTTCCCCGGTCTCCCCACCCCCAGCCTCCCGCAGTGGGGATCAAACAGGAGGGGTACCTGGACACGTAGCAGCAGGTGTGGGCACCCTGAGCTGGAGGCAGAAAGCAGACACCTGTTAGAACTAACCTGTGTATCTCTCTCTACAGCCCGACCTCCCTCCCCGGGTGGGAGGCAGGAGTCAAGCCTCCTTTGGTTTCAAACCCTTACTGGCCCGGGAGATCCACGGAGCTCCATCCCACGGCAGCCCGAGAAAAGTAAGCACAGCTGGCCCTACAGATTATCCTCCTGTAAGCAAGTCCAGTTCAGCTCGTCCTGCAGATTCCCGGGGCGGAGAGCTTCCCTGTCTGAAGAAGAGGAATGAAGGGTCTACTAGATTGAGAGGGAGATGGGAACACATCTGCTTTGCCACCTTCACAGGGACCCACAGTGTCTGCCTGGCACTCTACCCAAGGAAGAGGCGTGGCACACACCCCAGGACTGAGCTGCTCATAGGGGGACCCATTCCCGTGGGCCACCACGCCTCCTCCCTCCTTTCCTTCTCCAACCTCAGCAGCTGTGGAAGCCAGTGGAGCTTCCTGCCAGTAAAAATCCAATCAACCACCTACCCAACACCCATGGAGTGTGCCTTTTGTTCAAGTTCTGAGGGGGACACAAAAGAGCAGGCAGGCCACAGCTCTGCTCATTAATACGTCAGCTGCTCGGAGCTTGGCATGTAGATCAGTGTTATTCACAGTAGAAAGTTTCCTAGGCCAGCCTGCCAAAAAAAAAAAAGAAAAGATCACTTTAAATGTCCCCAGCATCCAGTACAAATAAGGAGAAGTCTGAGCCGCGGACTCGGTTATGGAGGTTCACATCTGTCTCCAACACTTCCAGGCTGTGCCCCTGAAGAGGTCACTAATCTTGCCGTGCCTCCATTTGCCCATCAGTAAAATGGGAATGGTGCACACCCTACCAGATTACTGGGAGGATTAAATGAATTGGTAGCAACAAGGCACTCAGAACAGCACGAAGGGTTGTTAAGCAGGAGCTAGGAACTACAGAAGCCAACCCAGAGTAGAAAGGCTGCGGGGGGGTGGGGGGGAAGCTCCTCCCCAACCCCACCAGCTCGGAGCTGATGATGACTCAGGAGCTGGGGCAGGGCCAGCAGGGCAGGAGGTTGGGTAAAGTTGAGAAAGGTCTTAAAGGGACTCTGGTCCCCAGGGGCAGTGCCATGGTGCCCTGTAGGAGGGACTTCCTGCTGACTGAATGCTCCAGAGAAACTTCTGCCTGGGGCCTCTTACTTCGGGGCCGACTGTAGGAAAGAACACAGGGCCCCACTCTGTGACATCCTTGAAGGAAACACTTTCTGAGTTTGTCTTTTTTTTCCCCTCAACAAACGGGATCAAGGGATTAAAGTGACTTCCTCCAATGTCTCTATTCATTAGTTTCATATGAAACAGACAAAGAGCCTGTCCAAACACTAATGGTGGGTCTTCGGGTGTCCACCGAGGTGAAGAAACCCTTCTTCTGGCCATCTCAGAAGGGATCGGAGGCGGGGAAGGGGGATAATAGATGGGGCTGGGCACCCTGAGCCCTTGCGACAGCAACAGAGGGAGGAACCAGGGGTTTTGCCTTCCCAGCTCCCCAGTTCTCTCTGGAGAAGAAAGAACGTCCCCTTCAGAGTCTGAATCCCAGCGCAGCAACTTGCTATCTGAGTGGCCCTGGAAAGTTGTGTGACCTCTCGGAGCCTCAGTTTCTTCTTTTATAAATCAGGTCTTATAAAATGATTAAATGATCCTTCATGAGATTGTTAGAAGTATTACATGAAATAATGCATTATAAAGCACTTAGCTCAGGGCCCTGGCACATCATAAGGACCTAACAGATGGTCATTCATTCCTTCATTATTATTACCATTCTTATTTCATGGCACGACTACTAGTCCTGCCACCACAGATCAGATCTTAGAGGGGTATCCAGAGCGGGTGCCTAGGGAAGGGGTGGGTTCCAGGCGACCGCAGGCAGCCATGAAGTCCGTAGAGGAGAGGGGAGGGGCAACCAGGAAGAGAGGGGAGTAAAGAAAATTCTAACAGTTGGAGAAGACGGGGCAGTTCAGAGCCAGGGCTTCTGTCCCCATGCACTGTCCAGATATGAGAGACAGACTGGTTGGTAGTTCTCGGCAGAAGACAAACATACACCCAACAGGGAAGAAATTCTACCCTTTTCTTTCCAGCATCCTCCATGAAGCTTCTTATTTCTAGGAGCTCCTTTAAATTACAATCTACTGGGGTTAAGAGTCACTTGTTCTCTGTCAGAGGCTAGCCTCAGAAAACTGCACTTTTTAAGATTTTCCCATATTGACATTCGGCAAAGCAGCTGCCCACACCTCCGTCACCCTACTCAGTCTTCTGGGCTTCTGTTCATGGGGCTCAGCCTGGATATGTTCTGTGTGATGCTAACCAGGGCTCTTGCTGTGGCCACGCTCCCACCCTGCATTTCCTTGAAGGCTGAGCTTGGGGTCTTGTCTATGCTGTTCCACCCCTGGCTGCCAGCCCGGCTCCTATATTTCCTTTGCTCCTGCCCTCTCATGGCCTCAGCCACCCCCTAGCTGAGGCAGGTCCTCCCACCTCGTTCTGTGTTGTCCTTTTTTCCAGGCAGCTACAGGGTCAAGCAGCAAAGGAGCCAGGGAAGCCAGAGGGAGAAGAGCCACACCCCTTCTCTCTGGGTTCAATTTCAAGTTTAATTCAATGCAACGGATATTTATAGACCATCGAACACCAGAAGGCTCAGAACCAAGTGTGTGTGAGTGTACGTGTGTATGTGTGAGAGTGTGTGTGTGTCGGGGGGTCCTCTGATGGGAGAGATGGAAACTCATCTTTGTTGGTTCAACTCATGTCTTTCAAAAAAATGAAATTCGGGACTCCTTTGAATGTTCTATAGAACACATTGCAGCCAGCCAATACTGACCGATACATGAGCTGAGTTTTTGAATCCCAGGGCTTTCTCACAAGTTGGGTCCCCAGGGTAGGGACGAAACTACCCCAGCAGACTTCAGCTGCTCCAAATCTCCCCCACTAAGCCTTGGCTTTGCCTTCTGTGGCTCGTTGGCTGAGAGCTGGTAGTAACCAGGGTAAGTCTGCAATTAACAAGGTCTCCCCCGTCATCTAACCTTAACAAGGACAGAGACAGCCAGTGCACAGCCTGCCCTCGCTGCCTCCTCTGTGCTGTTTGTTAGCCTCACAGATTATTATTAGAGAAGCCACAGAGCTAATCACCTCCCTGGTGGACATCCTGCCTCCCGCTGGCTCCGGCTCCTACATCGTCTGCGTTTGACCTTACTTCCCAGGGCTCCCAGGCTGCCTGCTGGCGGCTCCCAGGGAGGAGCAGAGGTGAGCCCACTGGGGCAGGACTGGAGGATCGTCTCCCCCAGGAGGGTGACCTCTGCCCTGAGCCCCCAAGGACAGGGGCTGGGGAGGGAGACGGGTGGGGGAAGGAGAGGGAGGAGGAAGTTTGGGGAAGTACTATAAACTAAAAATGCCTTGGCACTTATTCATCTCTGGTTAAGCCCTTGTTAGTACATCCAGAGGGATGTGCACAGGGAAAGGCAGGAAGACCAAGTTACGGCAGAGCTCCCCTCCCACAAATCAATGCCGGGTAATGGAGGAAGGTCATTAGCAATTCTCTCCTTCCCCCAAAGACTGCAGAGGAGAAAACAAACTTCAGTTCCAGCAGACGGAATTTAAGCAGCCAGAGGAAGAACCACCTCACTGCGAGGAGGCGTTGCATCCTTGGATAATTTCCATGCCTTCTTCTGCAGCCCAGCTAGCCCTCACCAGTTTTCACCTGGCTTTTCCCCTGCTCAAACCTCCTGGGTGGCCTCCACTGGGCAGGAGGAAGTCTGAAGACAGGAACCTGATGTTGAAGCCATGCCCTTGCCACTTCAGGGCACTCTCTTGGCCTATCTAAGCCCAACTCTTCCTGCAAAGCCAGCTCAGGGTCACTCCAGCCTTCTTCTGGCCTCAGTTCACCTGCCCCCCAGCCTTGTTCCAGGGGTAGGACCCATCCATGCCTTACATATTTCTGAGCCTCCTCCCTCCTACGTGCAGTATCTCACACAGAGACAGCAATCAACTGATACCATGTGCTTAACACGAGGGACAATGTGAGTCCTGGTTGTTCTGGTCATTTGTAGGATGTTATAATCAGAGTTTTAGAATCACAGGGAAGAAGAGCAAGAAAGGGAATGATCAGTTACAGGACTTTATTACCCTATGTCTTCCTTGTGACCACCCTATTTGGTAGGTTTTTTTTTTTTTTTTCCAGTACGCCGGCCTCTCATCGCCGTGGTCTCTCCCGTTGCAGAGCACAGGCTCCAGACGCACAGGCTCAGCGGCCATGGCTCACAGGCCCAGCTGCTCCGCGGCATGTGGGATCCTCCCAGACCGGGGCACGAACCCACGTCCCCTGCATCGGCAGGTGGACTCTCAACCACTGCGCCACCAGGGAAGCCCCTGGTAGGTATTTTTATTCCCATTTTATGTATATGCAAACTGAGGCTTAGAGAGGTAATTTGCACAGGCCCACATAGCCAGTAAGTAGCAGAGCTCTGGGATACGAATTGAAGTCTATCCCCAAAGCCTAAATTTCCTTCACTATAGGATGTCCATCTTGGTCAAAACTCCCTTAGATGTGAGGTCAATTTGACCTAGGCTTCTATTACAGAACTCACACAGGATTTGCAAAAAGGAGGAGTAAGTGAGACATCACATTTCATATCACGTCCATATCCTCACCACCCCTTTGGAAGAACCCCATTTCATTTAGTGATTTCTGAAAATGAAAGGTACTCACTAATTCAACAAATGTTCAGTAAGGAAACTGAGTGCATGCAATATGCCAGGTTCTGTTTTAGGTGCCAGGAATACGGCAGAGAACAAGACAGATAAAAAGCCCTGCCCACTCATCAACAACAAAACAAATAACCTGATTAAAAAATGGGCAAAGAACTTGAATAGATATTTCTTCAAAGAGGAAATACAAATGGCCAATAAGCACATGAAAAGATGCTCAACATCACTAATCATTAGGGAAATGCAAATCAAAACCACAATGAGAAATCACTTTACACCCATTAGGATGGCTATTACGGAAAACCAACAAACAAACAAAAACAGAAAACGAGTGTTGATGAGGATGTTAAGAAATGAGAACACTTGGGCTCTGCTGGTGGGAATGTAAAATCGCATAGCCCCTATAGAACACAGTATGGCGGTTCCTCAAAAATCAAAGATAGAATTGTTACTGAATCCCGGCTTATACTGCTTTACACACGACAGACCAATAAATCGAGGGACAAATTGTTGGGGCAAGGGATAGCGACTTGATTCAGAAATCCAGCACACCAAGAAGATGGGTCTAGCATCCCAAAAGAACCATTTTACCTGAGTTAGAATTCAGGCTTCTTTTATACTACAAGGGGAGGGGATGTGGTTGGTTTGGTGCCAATTTCTTGGTACCAGAATCCTTTGTTCTTGCAACTGTCCACGTAGATCTGGTCACAGTGTTCCTCCAACAAGACAAATGTTATTCTCTGTTCTGCAACTTTTATCTCTATATGAATGGGAAAGTGTTATAGCCTTTAAAGGTCAGAGGCTTGAGAAGGGGCTATCCTGTATATTTCAGGCTACAGGCAACATTCTTTTACAAAGGTGCAGAGCCAGCATGACTCACAGGCAACAGAGCACAAGGGTTAGAGCTAAAGCAACAGATCCAATGTGGAGTCAGGTTTGTTCTTCTTTGTTACAGAATTATCGTATGATCCCTGCACTTCTACTTCTAGGTGTATATCTGAAAGAAGCAAACGCAGAATCTTGAAGAGATATTTGCGCTTGCATGCTCATAGCAGCGGCATTCACAACAGCCAAGAGGTGGAAGCAACCCAAGTGTCCATCCATCTACAGATGGATGGATAAACGAAATGTGGTATTTACATACAATGGAGTATTATTCAATCTTAAAAGGAAAGAGGGCTTCCCTGGTGGCGCAGTGTTTGGAGAGTCCGCCTGCCGATGCAGGGGACACGGGTTCGTGCCCCGGTCCAGGAAGATCCCACATGCCGCAGAGCGGCTGGGCCCGTGAGCCATGGCCGCTGAGCCTGCGTGTCCGGAACCTGTGCTCCCGCAAGTGAGAGAGGCCACAACAGTGAGAGGCCTGCGTGCCACAAAATAATAAAAATAAAATAAATAAATAAAAATTAATTAAATTAAAAAAAGGAAAGAAACTTGATTCATGTTACAACATGGATGACCCTTGAGGACATTATGCTAAGTGAAGTAAGCCAGTCACTAAAAGTCAAATACCGTATGATTGTACTTACGTGAGGCACCTAGAGTAGTCAGCTTCCTAGAGACAGAAAGTAGAATGGTGGATGCTAGGGGCTGGGGGAGGCAGGGGATGGAGAGTTGTTGTTTAATGGATACAGAGCATCAGTTCTACAAGATGTAAAACTTCTGAAGCTTGGTTGTACAATAATGTGAATATATTTGACACTACTGAACTGTACTTAGAGACAGCTAAGATAGTAAATTTTATGTTATGTGTTCTTAACAACAATTAAAAATAAAAATAAAAAAAATTTGAAAAAAGAAAGAAATCCCCTGCTCTTGTGGAGCTTCCATTCCTGCACTGAGTTCATGCCCTGCTGGCTTTCTCCTCCCAGGCCTCCTTCCCCTTCCAGGGGTGAGAGGGGCCAGGCAGGAAGTCAAGTAGCCAATAGGGTTCATACCCCTGCACTGCACACTCACGCCTGACACCCCAGCATTTCTTTGCAAGCTGGGAGGCTCAGGCCAGCTCCTCTCCTGACCCACTGTGGCTCGCCTCACTCTCACTGGTGCCCCCTGGAGGAGGGTCATGGTAGTGCTCATCACAGGCCAGATGGAGGCTCCTTGAGGGCACATCTGGGGTTCACCTCTGGAAACCAGAGGCCTTCTTGGTTTCACCCCCCCGGACTCTCCAGGGCCAGGAGTTTCTTGACTTGTCACAGATCACCCGAGGGGTGTGCATGCGGTGTATGTATATGTGTGTGCGTACACACAGAGTAGGGGTAGGAAGGTGGACGCGGGAGGAGTCCTTCCAGTGGGACCACAGATGTAGCCAGCCGCAACGCAGGCCTCCAGCAGCCGGCCCTTTCCCCAGAGGGCCCACCTGGCGCTAATTGTTTGTTGTTCTGCCGTGGATGCAGCTTCTCCCCCAAAGTCCTCTCTGTCCAGATGTTGTCATCCGCAACCCCATCAAGTGGGGGCCGGCCTGGGTCTGGCTGTCGCCTGTCAGCCCTGACATCTTCAGTGGATAATGGAACGCAAGGATGTGAAGAGGCAGAGCAGGTGCATGCTAATGAGGAGATCAATTTTAATTATGATTTAATTAAACACCCGATCCAGTAGGAAATATGACAAGAACTGGGCTGGGGCTATGCAGCCGGGAAGGAGGGAGAGCTGTATGGGGAGGGAAGGAGCCTCCAGGCAGCCTCAGGACCTTAAAAGAATAAAGGGCGGCACAGTTGGGAATACGGAGAAAAACCTGTGCCGCTTGAATTTTGCACCTAGTGAGGCTCTTCCTCCAAAAGAGTGCTCAGGACATCTCAACTCCTGCAGAGAGGGTCTCGGCCACGAGGAGGCCTCGGAGAGGGCCAGGCCGCCCTCTGTTCACCTGGGGAAATCGAGGCCCCAGGAGCGGGGAGCTGTGACTGTCTCTGCTCTGTCCCCATAACATGTTGCCCAGGCCTCCAATCCAGTGCTGATCATACTGCATCCTCCTCAACTCCTCCAAGCCCCCATCTGTTTATATCAAGTGTTTATAAAGTGAGGGCTGTTTGTGCGATGCAAACCCTTCAGGGGCAAGGCCACAGGTGGACACTCAGAGGGTCGCTGATCCTCCTGGTGGCCGTGCCTCCTACCGCGAAGGACTTCACTGTCATAAGGGGTCATCCCCAAACTCCACATTCCACTGGTGCTCTGAACAGTACCTGGCATGTAGTAGGCATTCAGGAAATGGTGTACAACGAATAATTACATGACAAAGAAAGTCCCTAAAATGTAAGGACAAGTCAGGCGTGCACCCAATTAGTCAGTTGTTCTCAAGTCAGGCTATCAAATTTCTCAACACTGCCCTGATTGGAAGAAAGCATTGTGTGCCCTGTGTGTGTGTGTGTGGGGGGCATTGCTGTGTTGTGTGCTGTGTAAGTGGTGGCAGATGACAGCAGCTGGTGGGGAGGAAACTCAAGGGGGCAAAGGAACTAATGCTGCAGGACTCTTGATAGCAGGCAATTCTAGAATAACGCAATAGCAGAATTGCCAGAGATGTTATGGATGAGCGCTGCCCACCAGAACTTTCTGCAGTGACGGAGATGTTCTATACCTACACCGCCTGATGCAGCAGCCAGTGGCCACGTGTAGCTATTGAGCATTTGGAATGTGGTTAGTGTGACTGAGCTCCTGAATTTTCTATTTAATCTCAATTCATCTCAATTCAAATAGACACACGTCGCCAGTGGCTACCGTATTGGACGGCACAGTTGGAGATCACCTAATCAATTCTCTCTTGGTCCAGCAGAGGAACTGAGGCCCAAAGAAGTAGTCCTTGGACATCACCCAAGCTCATGCAGAGGCCTTCACAGCTGGCGCATTAAGGCTCCATCCTCTATGGCTTTCTGGTGCATAAACAGAGTGCCTGTCAGGGGCTTCCACTTCTGGGAATGTTGATAAAGTCCCTCTATAAGGCCTAAGGGCCAAGTGCAGAAAGATTCCGCCAGTTCCCCAGATGAAGTTGCACTGGGAAGAGCTGGAGGCCAGGGCAAGACTTGACTTAATAACCCAGCTACTTCTTCTGCCTTGTCTCCACCACCACCGGTGCCCCGGCAGGCAGGGCCCTTCTGGTTGTTCCCACCAGGTAATGTGGGGTCTTCCCAGCCTGTCGGCCCTGCAGCTGAAGTCTTGTCACTGGCTATGAACAGAGAAGCTGACATTGGAGATGGTGTGCAGAAGTTAATTGGGATTAGATGCGCATGTTCCATGCTTAATGAATGCGCAGATGGTCCAGAGCTACTTCTTAAGCCAGGTTATCTTCTAATTACTCTCCCCTCCTCCCTCTCTGCTTCCTCTTCACCCTACCTGCAGCAGTCTGCCTCCACAGGTGCTCTGGAGAGGTATCGATTGGGCTGTTTCTCCTTCTTGCAAGTTAGGACTCAATATCTAAACCTTTTCCATAATAAATGAGGTAATTTGCAGGAGGAAAGGAGAAAAACAGGGACTCTGGGCCTCACTCTGACACACCCATCAGCCCCTTCTTTCTTCCCTCTTGTCTCCTCTGCTGTTTGCTTCGTTCTCGGGCTGCCAATGAAAGAGACAAAGGCAGGGTGCCCACGAATCGCTCCTATAGTCAGAACACAAAGGATGTCTGTTGTCAACACATTTCAGACTCCCAGATTGGCAGTGACTGCAAATCAGGGAAAAGCATGGGCTACAAATCCCCAGAGAATTCCCCCAGCCTACCCCAAAGCCCCCCACTGTTGGAGCAACTGAATTCCAAGCTTCAGATGAACTCTGGTTCTCAGACTCTGGGAGCTAGCTTACCAGGAGCACCTTCTTAGAAAAGACCAGCTCCGAATTCTCTCTTCCTTTCACATGAGGGAAGAGATGGAGAGAGGACAGAAAGGTAAGCAATTTGCATCTGTGATTCAAATTTGCTCCTTCCCAAATCTGAGCAGGTTCCCTAGCAGCCAGAACCCTGGTGTGCGGTCACACTGTCCTTAGCCCAGCTCCGCTTGGTGAGTTCAGGACCCTCAAAGTAAGACAGAGGGCAGCCTCGCTGTGGACACAGCAGTCCTCCTGGTAAGGAAGGACCCTGCCTGTCAGAGACCTGTTAGCTGAAACAGACAAAAACATGAGAGACAACCTGCTGACCTTCTGGGCACAGGGGTAGAGAGGTGCATGCAGGGTGAGAAGGCAAGCGCGTTGTGAGACAGGCTATGAAGCCGTCAGCGAGCGAAGGGCCAGGGACAGACACAGCGTGTAACCTTGTACATTGGCCCTTCTCATGCTAACTGCGGTCTCCGTAGGAGAAATAAATTCTCTCTTTAAAAGAACTGACAAAGTGGTTTTGCAACTCCCAATCAATAATTCCTTTTGCCCCTTTTTTTTTTTTTTGGCGGTACGCGGGCCTCTCACTGTTGTGGCCTCTCCCGTTGCGGAGCACAGGCTCCGGACGCGCAGGCTCAGTGGCCATGGCTCACAGGCCCAGCCGCTCCGCGGCATGTGGGATCTTCCTGGACCGGGGCACAAACCCGTGTCCCCTGCATCGGCAGGCGGACTCTCAACCACTGCGCCACCAAGGAAGCCCTCTTTTGCCCCTTTCTTAAAGAACTCCTTCCTGAGAGCAGTGTATCTGCTAAGGGAACCAGCCAGTGCCCCTCTGTTTGCTGGTGCCCAGCCCTCGTGCCTTCTTCAATTCATTTCAACAAAGTCATTGAGCATCTACTCTGTGCTTTCTTTTGTGTCTCCCCGCCCCCCCAGAGAACACTGGCTCTGGATAGTGAAGTGGGGGTTGGGGTGGGAGTGGGGAGCCAGTGGCAGGAGCAGAAATGGAAGCAGAGGGGAGCAGTGACGGACACCATGTCTTACCTGGTATTCAGATTCTTGCCTGGCTTGGTTTTGTCCCCAGCATTAGCCTGCCTCCTAGGGTTCTCCTTGCCTTGGGTGACACCTTGAGCCTCCCCCAGCTCACTTACATGTACTCAGTCAACTGGAGATGACACCAGGCTCCAGACAAACTCCAGGTGGGAATGCCTGCCACCCATCTCCAGGGTAGTACATTCAAAGCCAAACAAATGCAGCATTATTTGAAGCTGCACACCCACACGGCGCTCCTAGGAGCATCTAGGCAGGGAGACCAGCAGAGAGATGAAGATTTCAGCCTGACAGCCAGAGAGACCCACATCTTGCCCCTGACCCTGAACGAACATGTTCCTTCTCCTGCCTGGGACTGTCTTCCCATTACTGCGCTTTGCAGACAATTAGTAAGCCCTGACGAAGAGACAAGAACTTTATTAGCACTGGTAACATCTCACATCATCCCAGGCCTTTCTGTCCAAGATCACCATGTACCCTGTAGGCAAGAATCCTCTTCTGCCCCCCTCCTCTGGGATGAGGGAAGTGTGGATGGAGTTGCTCCTCTCTCAAATTGACGATGTTGCAACCAGGGCTCAGAGCTTAAGGAAAACGCATCCAGTTAGAGAATAAATTCAGGTGGGGCCTTGACATCCTCATCTTTGGGTTTTCTCACGCCTACTGACTGTGGCAAATCCATTAACAAGTATTTAATGAGCAACTATTATACGTGAGGCATCACAGGACACTTGCAGATGTCTAAGATAAGACACCTCTTCTTACTTGAAGAAATTTACACTTTTCTTGAGGAGATACATCCAGGGACACTGGTGGCTACTCTAGTGCAAACTGGGGAATCCACTCACACAGAGCACAGCAGAGGGGCCCTTGGTGGTGATGCCCATGTCCATGACTATGTTACTCACAACAGGAGGAGGGATGAACCAAGCACTGTAGGAATGGGAGGGGGTCATTGTGGGATGAAGGGATGGAAAGGCTTCACCGAAGTCATGGGGCTTGAGTTTAGCTTAGAAGGATGATTTGGGTTTAGTTGAAAGGAGACAGGTGAGGAAGACATTCTGATGGGAAAAATCCCATTAGGTAGGAGATCTGGTCAGAAAGACCCAGAAAGAGTTCAAGAGACACTGAACAGAACAGTTTGGCTGGAAAGGAGAGCTTATGTGAAGCAGAGATGGGAGACCTGTTTGCACAGGTAAACTGAGGGCCAAACACCACTAAAAAACCCCAGGCTGAACTTTGTCCTGTTAGAGACCCACATCCCAGATCTTCCTAGTGAGGACAGAGGGATCTTGGGTTTGAGTTACTGGATAAGGTTCAGATCTGGATTTGTGGCTGGATCCCCCGAGTGCCTGGCCATGCTTCATGGGCTGCAGGGCTCCATTCAGCCTCCATCTTGAGGACCTCTCCCCCACTTCTCCTCACCCGGAGCCTTGCGTCCAGCATCTAAGGACAGCAGGAGTGATTGGGCCTCTCACTGCTGTGGCCTCTCCCGTTGCGGAGCACAGGCTCCGGACGCGCAGGCTCAGCGGCCATGGCTCACGGCCTCAGCCGCTCTGCGGCATGTGGGATCTTCCCGGACCGGGGCACGAACCTGTGTCCCCTGCATCGGCAGGCGGACTCTCAACCACTGCGCCACCAGGGAAGCCCAGCAGGAGTGATTTCTTAAATCACTTAAGATTTATGTGACCCCACAGAGTATATAATATCTGTAAATTCCCTTGAAACCTCTGTTTCCTTAATTGTAAAGAGGGGGTAATAATAATACTTATCTTACAGGCTTGCTGTGAGGATCAAATGAGCTAAATCACGCAAAGTGTTTTGGCATATAGTAATTGCTCTATAAGATTGGGTATTATGATTATTATACCAAAATCCCTAATAAATTGTAGCTGTTCTTTGTTATGATGGCACTTAATTTCATTCCTTTATCTAGCAAACGCTCAAACCTCAGCTGAAGTATTATGTCTTCGGGAAAGCCTCCTCCATGTCTCCCAGCAAGAGGTAGGTAGTTATTTCCCCTGTGCATTCCTATAACGCCCAGCCCACGTTTCTATTACGGCATCAGTACACTAGATTGATTTAAGTGTCTGTGTACACCCCCACTCCACCACAACCACACATGCAGGAGTCTGAGCTACTTGAGAGTAGATTCCATGCCCTGTTCATCAGCATATAGCCAGCGTCCACTTCAGGGCCTCAGCAATACAACGTTTAAGAAATGTCTATTGACTGTTTAGAAATTACCATAACATAAAGTATTTGTTAATTTATGTGTCTAAACACACATAATAACACTTTATTCGTATTCCAGTTGGTGAGGTGCATGCTTTGTTCCCTGGGAGCCGCATTCCTTGGGGTTTGAGCAGAATTGGACCACCGAGGGAGCTGCAGCCGGAAAGTAGGATTCCCGCGTGTCTGGCCCCACTCTCAGAGGAATCCTCTGTAGCGTTGCGTCCCTGAGACCACCATTCCCACCTGCAGCTTTGAGGCTTCCCTTCCCTGCTTCAGCAACTAGGCCCTGCAGAAAAAGTCTGTCCCAAGCAGAACAGGGCTGAAAAGCGTATTTTCATGGTAAGTCAAACCTCCTCTCCTACCTTAAATGAAAGGTATTATTTTTGAGAAGAGAATGTCACACTCTACCACCAAAATTCTGCTTCCTCAGCGGAAACCCTGGCAGTTTCTCTGCACAGCTGGCAGCTCTCCACCCAAGGCCAATGCTGGGAAATTCACCAGGCCTAACGCAAATCATGGGAGCACAAGCTCCTCTGTGATTAAAACAAGGGAAAGCAAAGTCAAGGAGCCTTCACTTTGCAGAAACAGGGCAGGGGTAGGAGATACTGTCCAGACACTCCACCCCAGGACCCAGAGCAGGTCCTAACTCTTCTTGGGAAATTCACCCATCACTTTGCCAAGTAAATAAACTATCCCTCCCAGCTCAGCAACCTCTGTGCCTTTCCTGTAATAGATGATATCCTTTCACCTTCATCTTTGGTATCGTATCTATAAAAATATGCCCTTCTTAGCTGCCAACAAGCTATCAGTCCCTCATCTCTAAGCAATTCATTCTAGAGACAGTGTGATTCACCCACACTGAACCTGTCCTGGGTTAAAAAGCTTTGTACAGAGCTGGGAGGGTGGAAAAGGTGTCAGGCAGTGAGTGGGTTCGAATAAATGGGAAACTGTCTCTACTTTTTTTTTTTTAAACATCTTTATTGGAGTATAATTGCTTTACAATGGTGTGTTAGTTTCTGCTGTATAACAAAGTGAATCAGCTATACATAAACATATATCCCCATATCTCCTCCCTCTTGCATCTCCCTCCCACCCTCCCTATCCCACCCCTCTAGGTGGACACAAAGCACCGAGCTGATCTCCCTGTGCCATGCGGCTGCTTCCCACTAGCTACCTATGTTACATTTGGTAGTGTATATATGTCCATGCCACTGTCTCACTTCATCCCAGCTTACCCTTCCCACTCCCCGTGTCTTCAAGTCCATTCTCTACATCTGTGTCTTTATTCCTGTCCTGCCCCTAGGTTCATCAGAACCATTTTTGTTTTTTAGATTCCATGTATATGTGTTAGCATACGGTATTTGCTTTTCCCTTTCTGACTTACTTCACTCTCTATGACAGACTCTAGATCCATCCACCTCACTACAAATAACTGTCTCTACTTTTTAATGAGTGAGAAGGCGCTTGGAGGAACAGGTCAGAAGCAGCCTTCTGCCCCTTGAGCTTCCTGTTGTGTCCGCTTCTGTGTGTGTGGCCTAGGGGCTGATGAGGTTCCAAGTCCCCAGGCGTCCCAGAAGCACTGGCTGCTTACCTAGCCCCCAACTCTAAGTACAGATGCAAGGGCACCGTGGTCACATTTTCCTAGACCTGGATGATTTGTGCCCTACTTAACCTCTCCAGCCACTCCCGCAGGCTCCCGCTCCCTGACAGAAATGTGAGTCAGCTCTGGGCAAAATCCAGATGTTTAGCTCAGGTGTTCTGTGTCTTCTGGAGGCCCTATGACTGCGCTCAGGTGCCGACCTATTCCATCCTGGCACCCTCTGTATGGATTCAGCTTCTCTGAGGCCAGGAGGCCAGATGTTTTTGCCGAGATGGATTCAGGGGCACAGGTGGTGACCTATGCGTGGCCTGCAAGGTCTCGTGGCAAGGCACCCCCATCTGGAAGTTCCCCCTTGCAGGCACCTTGGCCGGCAGGGCGCATCATGTCATCGTGCAACGCTTTCCAAGGGGCCCATCTCCTCCGGAAATCTCCCAGTGACCACAAGTACCCTCCTTACCAAGGACTCTCCACTCAGAAATCTCCGGCCTGCTCCTCACTCCATCTCGGGATGGGGCTGCATGCAAACATTTGCTTTGATTTGTAAAATGATCCATATAATTAGGGAAAAGAGTTAAACGAAGGGACTGATTTCAGAGAGCAGGCCCTTAATGACACTAATACCTGACAAAAGGGGTCATTATGATGGGCTAATGGGCCTTGCGTGGCAGCGTTCAGCTCTCTCAGGACACAATCCAACACACACTCAATTATCTGCTAATCAGGGCCATTTTGTCAGAGGTTATTGCCCTGAAGTATCAATTATAGGAACATTATTAATACTTTATGGAGAAACCGCTTGCATGAAAGTGTTAAACTCATGGGGCGAGCACTTCACCCCTCCCCTCCCCACTAGGACCCATCAGCTGCCATCTCTTTTCGCCCCCATTTAATTCCCCAACTGGGTAGTTTTCCCAGACCCCACCGGTTCTACTGGGAAGGAGCCAGGGCCATGCTGATGTTCCCAATCCTGTCACCTGTGACCGAACTGGCACTCCCAACTCTTAATGCCACCAGCTGGCATCAAGTGGCTTAACCTGAAACCAAGGCATCACTGCCCCAAGATGAGGGAGGGAAGCTGAGGGCCGTAGGGTTGTAGGAACAAGGGGTGTGTGTGTGTGTGTGTGTGTGTGTGTGTGTGTGTGTGTGTGTGTGTCTTTCTCTCTGTCTCCCTCTCTCTCTCTGTCCAGTGTTGTCCTCTCAAAGAAATGGAAAACAGATACACAGGGACCCTCACTTCCGGATACAGCCTGTTCAGGATGCCATCTTTGCTGTTCCCTAGAATCTACTGCTCCGTGCCGGACACAGGAATTTCTCACCACTATGGAGGCACCATCAACACAGAAACTGGAGGAATAACTCTAAAAACATGCAAAGGACTTTAGAGTCAGATCAATGAGAATTCCAATCCCGTGACTAACCGGCAGTGGGATCTCAGGCAAGTCACCTAACCTCTTGGAGCTGCGGTTGTCAGATCTCCCAGGACAGAGCGTAGCTTAGAATACCAGCCGGGCCACTTACTAATTGTGCAGACTTGAGAAAGTTAAACCTAGTTTTTCACACATAGCATAGAAATAGTTCTGTCCATATGCTGGAGCTGTGACGAAGGTTAGAAGAGAACGTGCACATAAGCACTGGTCCTGCGCCTGACACGTTCCATCCACGGCGAGCACGATACTTACTCTGCAGTGGGGCTCTGGGGTTGAAATACTTGCTCCTAAATAAACAATGGACATAAATGCTCAATGGAAGTAAGTTCTCTCTCTTCCTGCACTCCTGAATAATTAGATAATGGCCAGGAGGGGGAGGGTTAAGCGCTTTTTCCAGCTAGAACAGAAAGCAGGAGTGACCCCTTGAGACCCCTCCCAGTGTTCTGGCGTCATGCAGAGGTGCCCAGCCCACTTGAGAGAAGCTGGCTTTTGGGAATGGGTGAGAATCTCCACTGTCATGGCCCAGCAAGTCTAGACCTGCCCCTCACAATCAGGCACCTAGCCAGCAGAAAGGAGATTCGGCACCGTGTGGGAATCTCCTATAATCTGGTTTAGAGGCAGAGTTCAGACTCATGAGAGAAAAGTAAGAAGGAGGGAAGGGGGAATTTGCTTTGGCATTTAATGGTCTCTCTCATCACTGTCAACCCTACTCTGTGGTTTGGAAAAGAGAAGTAAAAACATGGCTGTGCTCATGCCTTCACCAACTGTTGTTGAGGACCTGGCATGAGTTGAGCAGTGTGATCACAGTCTGAATGGGAAAGGCCAACTCAGGAACAGATCAATTCTACTAGAGTTTGATCTATGTGCTAATATAAGCATTTATCTATGCATGTATAAAGCTTCCTGTAACTCCTGGTTAAGCCAAAGGACTGTGAGTTATTCCATTTGGGAAGCAAAGATCAAGAACAGGAATGTAGGGCTTTCCTGGTGGCGCAGCGGCTGAGAGTCCGCCTGCCGATCCAGGGGACACGGGTTCGTGCCCCGGTCCGGGAAGATCCCACATGCCGCGGAGCGGCTGGGCCCGTGAGCCATGGCCGCTGAGCCTGCGCGTCCAGAGCCTGTGCTTCGCCACGGGAGTGGCCACACAGTGAGAGGCCTGCATACCGCAAAAAGCAAAACAAAACCAAAACAACAAAAAAACAAACAAACAGGAATGTATAAAAACATTCAAGTGGTGGGAGAATTGGCACAATTGGTGATCATCCTCAGCTCAACTGAGTACAGACATCGAAGAATGAATTTCGTTCATAACTGTGAGATCTGGGGTCAAAAGTGTGAATCTGAACGTAGTTTAAAATGCAGAAAAAGCCTGCCACCTCTTTCCTGGAGACCAGAAAGCAGTCGAGGCGTTTCGTTGACTCAAGGAGAATCCCATCCAGTGGAGAGAGATGGTCAACATTAAAGTCAGTATCCTCCAGATGCTGCCGGAAAGGAGGAACAGACACTTATAGACAAAAGGTCTCCACATCATGCTCAGGGCAGCCTGACGCAGGGCTCAATGGCGAGCAGCGTTGGTTGAAGGTCTGAAGGTGCTGAGAATCAATCCTTCCGCTCCTTGATCATGGGGTATAAATGTGCTGTTCAGTGAGCCTGGGTAATTAGCGTTTGCGGTAAGAAGTTATGGGGTTAAGTGCTACCAGGGGTTTGAGCTGGGCTGACAGAGCCTGAGCCGCAGAGTAGGGTGGTTGCCTAGCAACAACACCTGTAGCGCATTAAGCAGCCAGTCAGCTTTGTCAACTTCTAGCAGGGGCTTTGTAGAGCGGAAGATGGGGGTGGAGGAAGGATAAGGGGGCACAGAAGTGGAAAGCTGGACAGTGGCTCTCAAGATGAAAGAGGGGACAAAATTGAAGGTCCCACCAACAAGGCTTTATGTCTATTTTCCTCAAGCAGGAGGCAGGAAGGCAGCTCAGGTGGGAGTCCAGGGTACGCTCTTGTCTCTTCCTAAGACCCTCACATGAAGGACCGAGTGAAGCTGGAACCCTCTTCCTCAACCCAAGCTCTCTCTCAGAGACGGCATCTCAGGTTTGCTGACTTGGGGAGGGGGTGGGAGAATGACAAGAAGGAGGCGCTTTGTGGTTCTGTTTCTGGATTTGGGAGGATTGAGAGCTCTTTCTGCTGACTCATCTTCGAGGAAGGGCCACGGAGAACAAAAGCAAAGACCCTGAGAGGGTAAACTCTTTCTCACTGCCTTCCTTTCTCACCTTCCCATGCATCCCTCTGGACTGCATCTCATGCACACCTGAGATCTGACTGAAAGAAAGAAAAGATTTGGGAAAGGGCAGAGACCTTAACAGTATCGTTGCCACTGTCTTCATAGAATTCATGGTCTAGCTAGCCCCTTGACTTTTCTCAGAATTCCCAAGCTGCCTCTGTGAGGGGGGCAGGGGGGAGCGTGGAAGGGCAAAGAGCCGTGTACCATATGGGAGGGGCCAATTCAAAATGTAGCCCCAGCAATCAGAAGACTTGGGGTCAACTCCACTGTGTTACGTGTAAGCGACGTAGCTGTTGGCCAATACCTGTACTGAGGCTCAATTTTCTCATCTCTAAAGTGGGTGATAATTATATCTGCACTACTTACCTTATGGGGATCAAAGAAGGCATGTTACAAACGCTGTAAATCCTCCTATGTGTATGATGTATTCGTAATACAAAGAAGACACCGATGTATCTGCTCTTTGGGACTGGCCTGAGCTATTTGCTATCTGGCCCAAAGCAAAGAGAGAAGCAGCCACGTGACTGCTGCTGGGGAACTCAGTGGCAGAAGGGCTCTGAGAGGAGGCCTACTTAACTATTCTATTGTAGGTTCACTGGTTCAAATCCAGCCCTAGGCCAACAATTATAGTAATCATTGGGTTTGGAATTCAGAGAGTCTGACTTTCAGAAGACCTTTTGCTTATCTATTACCCACTGAGTTTTTACCGGAAGCTTATGCATGAGGTCACGAAGGAGGCTGGAGAACCTGACTCATGGCCCTAAACATGCATCCGCCCACCCTCCCCTCCGCAGATCAAGCTTCTCCTTCTAGATTATCTTAAAAGGCGGTCCAGTGACAAGGGGCACGCGTGTGTCCTCTGGGTTTGGAAATCCACATCAGCATGCCAGCCGGACCTGCCGCCACCTGAGCGTCCCCCTCCTAACTTGATCCTCCCTTCATGTCTGAAAAAGCAGGAAAGTCTCCCTTTCCACACATCACTTAAGAGAGATCCTCCCCAACTCTTTAGGTCACAGCACATCTGATTAGGAAAAAGGAGAATCTATGCAGAAAGCAGCAGAGAGAAGGCCCACCCAGGCTAACGTAGCTAGCTACTCACCGGTCCGGAGGGCACCAGAACTCTGTGGGGTTTTGTGGGCTCTCTGCCTGGGTGGCCCCGGGGTCTGCAGTTGCCCTGCCACCCCCAGGGTGACAGATAGTGTGACAGTGTGTGAGCTGCTCACTCCATGGCTTCTCCGATCCCCATGTTGTGCTGTTATTTTCATGCTCTGGGTTATATTTAACTCAAGTCATAATATTTGGGGTGGGGGGGGCGGGTTGGAAGCCTGCTGTTTCACCAAGACAGGCATTTGAATATTCTCAGTTCCAGAGAATTCCAAGGGCTCCGGGAAAAGAGTGAGACGGTTGCCCCAGATTTGTCTGACACATTGCGGTCACGTGGACTCCATTAGCGGATGACTGAGGCGGTGAGCAGGCAGCCTAAAGGAATGTTGTAGACACGATGAAGAGGAGCTAGGGAGTGATATCATCAGGAGGCTGATGCCTCTGGGGGTCCCAGGGCACTCGCCCCACACATCCCCAAAGGGAGGGAATCTCTAATTGGCAATATGGCCCGCCTTGTTACCTCCCCGCCTCTTACGGCTGTTGTCAGTCTGATGCAGAGGCAGAACTCGAGTCCCATGTGACGTGAGAGGCACATGCAGCTCATCCCCTCCAGAAGCTCTCATTCCCGATGCCTCTGATAAGAAAAGAAAGCATCCAAAGGGAGCCCATCCTCATCCCGGGAGTCAGTGTTTCCCCCAAAGAAGCCCCGGCAAGGTTAGCACGGGGCAAAATCCAGAGCTGTCCAAAAAAATGTGGAAACACACATAATTCTATTTTGTTCCTTACAGGATAAAGATATCCTTGAGGATACAGATTCACCTGTTTCCAGATTGTATGGACACTCTGCATGTACTTTTAAATTCTGAATCTCTATTTTCCAAAAGTTCTTTCTATGTTACATTATACAACACATTTCTCTGAGCGACTCCAACTTTTTTCTTTTCTTTTCTTTTCTTTTTGGCATCACTTCCCTGAGCCGGCAAGGGCAGTTCAGGCGCAATCCCAGATGCACGGAGGTGGCGTCTCTGAGTAGATGGAGAGTGAGGACAGGCAGGCTCACCACGTGTTTCTCATTATGGTGTCTAGACACAGGCAGGTCTCAAAGCTGCAGGAGAGGAAAGGTGTCATGTCCCAGGGCACCAAACACTTTCTAGTCTGAGCAGACACCAATCCCCTCACCAGTGAGGGCAGCTGGCAGGAGACCCAGAGTATTCCAGGAGGACAGGTCCTACTCACGCCTGTGAGTGGAGGGGTCCAGGAGTCAGTGACTCAGAGGGCAGAAATTAAGGAGGGCCTTGCAGTCAGAGGCTATCTTGGTCCCCAGCCGTGGAGAACACCATCTCATCTCCAGTTGGAACTAAAGCACTAAAACCAGCCTTTGCTTCACATTCATGGAAACTGACATATGGTATAATTTTTTTTTTTTAAATCTTCCAAGTTCCCTAGGCAGCTTTGACGTGAATATTAATACTAACATAATTTCATGATGATTAGAGAACACAATTAGGGGCTATTAATAATGACACAAATAATGACATTTAAGGCCTCATTTTTAATTTGAGTAATATTCTGTCTGGTGGTATTTAAACAGTCCTGTCTGGCACAATTAGGGCAGTGCTAGGGTACAGTCACTGCTCACAGAATCTGTCAGACCCCCCTCCCCCACTCATCTGCATGGCAGAGGAGGTAGATGGGGAACGTTGCCCCAGACCTGAGATGCTCTAGCCGAGGCCCCTTGGACAGAGGGCCTTGTGAGCGGATTGCAACAGAAGAGTCCAGCTCGAGGAAGATGGCTGGTGGCTGGATTGGAGCCCACTGAGAAGCTGGTTGCTTCCATCCCACTCTCCTCCTCAGAGTTGGAGGGACGGTGCAGGTTTCAACGTTCCCATATCAATCATACTTGAGCTGCAGAATGTAGCTCCCATTCCATCCCAGAAAGAAGCCTCTCCAACCCTTTTTCCATCACATTACCCTACTCCTATCATAGCGTCTAGTACATTCGATTCTAATTATCTGTTTACTCATCCACCTCCCCAGCACACTGCTCACTTGTCGAAGGGCTGGGCTGTCTATTTGCCTTTAAACCCTCAGTTCTCAGGCACATAGTAGGCTCTCAGTGAGTGTTTGTTGAATGACTTAATGACCAAATGACAGTGTTCTACCTTCCATCCACAGGGTGCATGTTGGAAGCTGAAATCCCATCACAGCATTATACCTGCAGGAGCTCTAAACTGCATCTTTGGGGCATTTCTGACCAACAGCAAACATGTGGAAGATGACTGGACTGGTCGAGGGGGTACAGAGAGAGGAAATGTCCGTGAAGTACAAAACTTCAGGGGCTCAATGGGTAGAAGCCAGGGATGGTTAGGACTTAACCCAAAGACCTTGACCTTGGTTAAATGGCATTAACCCATTGGGGAAAGCATACTCTAGTTTCATAATATATTTTGGTGTTGTAGACTCAATTCTGTCTGAAGAGAATTGATAGATAAGCCTGGACTAGCAACTAGGTTTTCTCTCAATCCAGGATTCTATAGCAGAAAGAAGGAACCAAACCAACAAACTCCCTGCTAAGTGAGGATCTTAGATGAATAAGTAGGAAGAAGAGGTGGCCAAGAGGAGGAGAGGAAGGAGGGGGGAGTTGAAAGAGGTGAGGGCGCGGGGAGGAAGGAAAGAATATTGGTGAGCATTTACTCTGGGCAGGCATTTCAGGCACTTTACACCATCTTCTCTGATCCCCACAATAATCCTATGAGATATATATTATTATTATTTTCACTTCACAGATGGTGGAACTGTAGTTTAAAGAAGTTAAATTAACGCGCCAGGTCCCACAGCGGTACGTAGCTGATCCCAGCTTCAAACCCATGTCTGTCCTACTGCAGAGCCCAGATGGTCACCACCCACTGAACTGGGATAGGTGACCGAGGAGGAGGACAGGTAGGGTGCCGATGCCTCACAAGAGGGACAGGACAGCCCCTTGATGCCCCTCCCACCTAAGGATCCTGTGGGGTCTGCAGGGGGGCCAACGGAAATCCTCTGGCCAAGAGCCAGAGCAGGCATCCCTGGAGCCAATGAGGGCAGGACACTAGACTCCTGGATCCGGTGGCCCTGGACATGTCCGAGGACACAGCTGGCAGGGAGCCGGCTCCAGTGCAGGCCGACGGTGCTTTGGCCGAGGCCAGCGAGGCTGCAGAGGCCGGGGCAGGCTGCAAACAGCAGGGGAAGTTAAGTGGAACCTTTCTGGGTAATTGACTCTGCCTGCCCACAGGACCCCCTGTCAGGCCCAGGCAGGCCCGGGCCTGATACACTGCAACCTGTCTGGCGTCTGTTCTGTGGGGCAGGGCGCCTGGTTGACAGCAGCCTGGTAATTTCGTTATAAGGCTCCCCCTTCCGTTGCAAGCCTCCTTTTGTCTGAATCCCTGATGCCCACAGGCATGATGGGATTGAATGGAGGATGGAGGACTGGGGATGGGGGGTCCAGGCTGAGCCCCCGTACTCACCAGAGGCCCTCCAGCCTCCCTCAGCATCCCTTCCAGCTAGTGAGCTGGTACCCACACCCCTCCCAATGCCACGTGCACACTATCAGACAAGCGTGGGCAATTCAGAAGGGCACTGGGTCCCCATCAAGGGATTCTTGTAGCAGCAGGAAGCCCTTGAAAGCCCCCAAAGCTGGTCACTCACCAATTTTCTCCTCCTAGGGCAGAATACTTATTTCCTGCTGCTACTTACCACCATCCCCCAAATCCTTCCCTCTCCCTCCTGATCCGCACAGCCTGGGCATTCTGCTCACCCATCCCTCACACCCAGGCTTCCCAAAGCAACAGCAGGAGATGTGATCTGCTTTGACAGGGACCCAGGGTCCCTGTGCCCTGACCATTTGGGGAAGCAGCTGCAGAGGGCATGTCGGGGACTCAGGAAGGGCTCAGAGGAGACGGGAGCACAGGAATCAAAGGTAGCGTGAGGACAGAGCTTCCCAGGACCCAGGTGGGGGGACGAAGAAGCAGAGCAGCCATGTAGTAACAAGCCAGGGGCAGGGCTAGACCGACCCCCCCGACCCCAGCTCCTCTTTTGGCTCTGGGGTTGCTTCTCACTCTAGTTTCACATGGGTTTAAACCAACCTTCTCGTCTTCCCCTACTCACCTGCAGCTTCTCCCAGTGCCGAGGTCTAGGACTGACACTGCCATTCTCCCAGCTGCGAGTTACCTCAGGGGGCTCCTGAGTGCACCTCCACAGCCAATCAGAAGCAGAGTAACACTGATTCCCCCTCCCGGTGTTTCACTACATTCCATGGGTACCAGTCAAGGTGAAGCCTTTAGACCCTCTTGCCCAGACTGTTACAACTGCCTCCTAGCTAACATCTGGGCCTTCTATCTCTCCCCACGTCACCCCCTGCTATATATACCATTATCAGAATTAGATTCCTGAAGGGTAAAAGTTATAGCCAACATTTACGAAGACCTTACTGTGTGTCAGGCATTATTCTAAGCACTCCACAGACATTTACTTATTTGATCCTTACAACGGCTCCATGGGGTAAGTACTGTTTATCATTCCCATTTTACAGATGAAAGAACTGAGGCACAGAGAGATTAAATAATCTGCCCAAAGTTGCATAGCGAGGCAGCGACAAGGCCAGGAATCAAAATCTCCACTCTTTCTCCTATGAGTAGCAATGCTTACATTCAGACTCCCTCTTTCTTCAAAAATGTTTAGGGTTTTCTCACTCTCTATCCCACCCCAAATCCACCTCAGTAGCTTCCACGCCTTCAAAACCCTGTCCTAACCTAGCTTCCTAGTCTCATTCTCGACCCCGGCTTTCCAGCCTGAGCTGCTACGTTTTCTTCCCCCAGAGCTATTGAGCCTGGGAAACTTTGCTCTCGGTGTACCTTCTATCGCCCCATTTCTGCCTGCCCAAATCCCTCCCTTCTCATCCCCTAGCCCAGCCAAGTCGGTCTTTGCCCTTTTTGAACTCTTCTTAGGAAAGCCGATTGTTACAATAGCAAGAGAATTGGCCCGGGACATACTGGGTTAAAATACTTATTCTTAAATACCTATTCTCAAATACTTATTAATGGCTGTGGCACCTTGAGAAAGCAAATTCACCTGTCTGAAAATCAGTTTCCTTGTCTATAAAAAGGGGGTGATGACAACAGTACTTATTTTCCAGAGTTGCTGTAACGATTAAGAGATGTGATTTGGGGAAATTACTACAGGGCTCCTAATGGATCTCAGTCAAGGTTAACATCCCCACCCGGCCCCACCCCCCAGCTTCCTGCCCTCACAGCATTTACCATGTCTCCCTGGCAAGTCCTCAGGAAGCTGTAAGTTACTTAAGGGCAGGGGTGACCCATCAGTCTCTGAATTCCCCTGTACAACTTGCCGAGTGCCAGACATTGCTGGGACTCCATCAATGAATGAATAAGTGTATGACTCCATCTAAATGCTTGACCAGGGCCAATTCAAATGTTAGAGAGAGGATCCACCTACCAAAGAAGCTAGATCCAGACGATCTCTGAGTCCCCTTCAACCCTGAGAGTCCATAACTGGAACAATCTCCTTCCTAGACAGAACTTGTGCAAAACACAGAATTCTCTCCCTATCTCACTAACGACATCAGTGTGAGGTCACATTGACTCTTCAAATCTGTTTCAAGCCCACTCATTTTTCTCCTCCAAATTCTTTTTTCCAGGGGTCTGGCATTTCCAGTCCATACTAGGAGGCTGAGGTTCTCTGGCGGCCTCAAAGCACGGCGGCCCCTGGCGGAAAAGTCAAACCAGCAAATAGAAATGTCACTCAATCATTTCCCCGTGCTTTCCTCTCATTGGCCTTCTCCACCGCATATAATGAGAACTGCTTTTTGCCCAAATATTGTTTGAATTTCAAATACACAATTTCCCCAGGGTGACCAGATGAAAAGAGAACTCGGGTTTGCAGCGTAAGACCTCTATGAGGAACCTGCCTTGAATGAACACCGAAACGAAATTTTTATTGAGTTCCTTGAAATGATAGAAGCACATCAAGGCAACCGGGCTCCCTTCGCACTGTGGTGTGCTAAAATTATTTTAAATGAACACCACGGAAGCACCCCTCAAGGGGTGAGGGAAGTAGGAAAAGATTTTAAACGCAGTGGGCAGAATGATATATCCGTTCATTGTGTCTACCCCATCCCTACCAGCACCCCAGCATGTGCCTTCCTACGTGCCTCTCTGTACAGGCATTGACTGTCCACAGCTGGGGTTCTTAATCAGAGTGGGGAGGAGAGTCTAAGGGGCCCTAGGGCAATGGTTCTCAATCTTGGCTGCATTAGAATCTCCTGGAGTGTTTTAGAAAAAATACTGATGCCCAGATCCCACTCTGGACTGTTTCAATCAGAGTCTATGTGTGTAAGGCCTAGACCTCAGAATTTTATCAGAGCTCCCAGTTGATTCAAATGTGCAGCCAGGATGGGATGTATACATAGATTCAGAGGGTGTAACCCCCCAGAAATGGCAGCTAAACTTTTGTATGCATGAGAATATGTGTGTTTCTGGGGTGAGGGGTCATAACTTTCAGACAATTCTTTAAAATATCTGCAACTCTCAACGGGTTTTAAAAATAGATCTATTTTGGGGCTTCCCTGGTGGCGCAGTGGTTGAGAGTCCGCCTGCCAATGCAGGGGACACGGGTTCGTGCCCCGGTCCGGGAAGATCACACATGCCGTGGAACGGCTGCGCCCGTGAGCCATGGCCACTGAGCCTGTGCGTCCGGAGCCTGTGCTCCGCAACAGGAGAGGCCACAACAGTGAGAGGCCCGCGTACTGAAAAAAAAAAAAAAAAAATAGACCTATTTTTAGGTCTACAGCTTGTGTCTTGGGTTCCTTCCAGCTGGAAAATGATATGAACCTAAGACGTTGTTGAGGGTTAAGTGCCAATCAGCAAACAAAAGTTCTCTGGTTCCTCGAGGGGTGAGCTTGTTGATCAAGATCCCACATGGCAAGAAGCTGTCAGTGAAGGGCCCAGGGACACTGACAGGGGTGCGGGGGGGAAGATCCACTAAAAAACAGAGGGGAGCATTCTTGCAGGCAAAAACTGGGCACTGGGCACTCGGTGTAATTTACTATTTCAGCAGCCCTGCCTGTGGCTCAGCTGACAGCTGTGCCCAGCTTGGCCTCCGAATCTGGACATCCGAAGCCAAGACCATAGAGAGGGTCGAATGCCCAGGATCTCTTATTTTGGGAGCTCCAATATGTCTGGCTGACCAGTGCACTCCATAAAACTGTCCTGAGAGCCAGCTGGTAAGTGTGTGTTGGGGGCTGGAGAGAGGCAGATGGAGGTGGAGCCCCTGAACAGCATTCCCAAGACCAAAGAGGTCCCTTGGAGCCTACAGTACCATCAGAACATGATTTCAGTAAATCCGGGAAGGGGGCAGGGGGAAGGTTGTGCAAGGAGGGAGGGCGCTGGGCTCATCAACACCCCAGGAGCCCTCCATCAAGCCCTGGAGGCCGTCCTATCATCAACACCACTCACCCGCCCTCCTCCTGTCCCGCCCCCACCCCCATCCCCCAGGGCCTGGTGGGACCTCAGAATTTGGGCTCTGCCAGGGTACAGCCAGGCCTGCCTGCAGCTCTGCCACTGGCAAAAGGAAAAAGGGCCAGGCTCAGGGGCTTCCCAGCTCCAAGTCAGCTGCCTAAGTGCTCAGCCCTGCTCATGAAAGGGCCCCCTCTTCCTCTCTTCTCAGCCCTGTGCTCTAATTTATCCTCCCCTTTGATAACCAACTCCAAACACATTCAGTCAAGGCCGGGCCATCAGCGCACAAAGGCCTGTGCTCTCCCGGCTGAATGCGACACTTCACTCTTGGGGGGATTTCTATAGAAGGCAAAATCCACCAAACAAGCTATTACACTTAAATCAGACAATGCCCGAGGTGAGGAGACCAGCGTTAATGACTCAACTAGCAGCGGGCTTCTCTATTTGGAAGCTCTACCCCAGCATGGGAGAGCACCCGCTGCCCTTCCCAGCCTCACGGCCAGATGCCTCTCCTGCTGCCGGGCTAGAAAGTTGACCCTCTGTGTCCGCTGGTTCTCTGAATCCTGAGGGTTGATTTTCCCCAGGCCTGCATAGACTGACTCTTGATTCCCTTTCTGCCTAGGAAAAAGAACCAAGAAATGAAGTCTGTCTGCCCCCTTCTCTATCCTTCATCCTGAAGATGAGGAAACCATGGGAATCATTGAAAGTCACACGGGCAGCCAGAGGCAGAGCCAGGATTAGAATCCCTTGTTCTCACCTCATTCAATTCATACAAGAACTAATATCAATTAGGTGATGCACAGAACGCACTTGGCATAGTTTCCGGCAGAGGAAAACACTCAATAAGTACCGGTTGCTTTTTGCTGTAGTGGTAGCAGCATTTTTATGTGTCATTCAACTACTCAGGCAGTGCTTTTCACGAGCCAGACAGTCTTCGGGGTGAACATGACGCAGTGCTGCCCTCCTGGAGCTTACATTCTAATAGAAGATTTGAACTGGTCAACAGACAATTGCAATACAGAGTGGTAAAAGATAGCACCGGGGAAGTGAAGGATGCCTTAGGAGCCCACAGGAAGCGCACCTAATCCAGACTGTGGGGCTTGGTGAAGAGAATCTGGTGTTTTAGCTGAGACTGAAGGAGGAGTGGGATCTAGCCAGGTGAAGGGGGGTAGGAAGGAGGGGGACAGGTTGGGGAAGATAGAGATTTCTAGGAGGAGGGTATAATTGAATGTGCAAAGGCAAAGGAGGTATGTAAAGGTGAATGAGGGTAAGATGCAACGGGATAACTGGGTTTGATGGGGTGAAGACAGGGTTGTGCAGGGCGGAAGGTCAATGGTTGTGAGATGTGAGGGTGGAGAAATAGGCACAAGTCATCTCATGAATCACATGATAAGCCCTAGAAAGGAACCTGGGCTGTACCCAGAGGAGTAAGGGGATGACAGGATCCACGGGCATGGTAGAGATCTCAGGATGTATTGGGGGAAATGAGCTGCGGGGGAGCAGGGCAGGGAGAACACTTAGCAGGTCAAGCCCCAGTTTAGCACTTGTTCCAAATTCCATTTCAACCCATTACGTGGTTCTAATCTTGAGTCACCAAATAAGGCCCACCATTAACAAGACTCAAGGAAGGGGGAGTAAGCTTAAAGTAGAGAGCTGTGGCCCCAGGGACAGAGAAACCGAAAGACAGGTTTCACTGGCCACTTGGCCCATTATCCAAAGCCTGGAGCGCTATATAGTGAGAGCAAGTTCTTCCCCAGCAAACAGATATGTGACCTTGGGCCACCTCCATTTCCCCATCTGTACAATGAGGATATTTACTAAGTGAGTGGTACGCTGTCTTGCAGTTCTCCCATTGTGTTGTTCTATTACTTGAAATATATATCATATATTTTTATTCTAAGAAGCGTTGCTTTGCATTTTAATGTTTATAAAAACAAGACAAAATGGTTTGCATATTATAATAGAGGAAACACAGCTCATCAAAATCAAGTACCCTGCATAACCATCCGACATTTCCTCTTCAGGGTCCAAGAGAGGCCCAGATTTGACATGGACCAGGAAAAGCTGGTTGGGACCTATGGTCCTGAGTTGTCCCAGCTTCTCCTTGCAGCCTGTGAAACCCTCTTTCCCAGGCCCATTGCCCTGAGGACTGAGGTTCTACAGAAGGCCATAGCACTCTCGTCCAATAGCTCCGGCAGCTGCTAAGGTAGAGGCCAAAGCTCCAAGGATTTGGGGCAGGTAAACAAAACAACAAATTCAGGCTGGGGTGAGAAAAGAAAAAAACACATTAGAGCTGTTTTTGGCTGGAAAGTTGCTTTCCATCCCGTAGCTTTAGGACGCAGGCAGCATAGTGGCCAGAGGCACACAGCTGTATAGAACAATTCAAAAATTGCCTTGTTGGACTACAACATGCCAATTTTTCCAATCTAGAGCCATTTTCACTATTACAGTCTGTGCCGTCTAAGCCGGGAGAATTTTCTTCTGGGAGGGAAAACTGATTCCGAGGTTACCATTAACCCCCATTAGCACAGCACGCCCCATTCCAAAACTATTCTTGGGAACCAAGGGGGCCAGAGGAAGCTCTAGAGGCCCCTGGCGAGGTGGGTGCCCAACATCCCGGGTGCTAACAGCCAAAGTCCATTAGCCCCATGTCTCAGGGGGGCAAGAGGTTGAGTGAGGTGGAGAGAGGCGGGTGAGAGGAGTACAGAATCTGGGAACGCGTCTTTGCAGGAATTCCTAGGCTTCGGAAGTTTTCTGGCACAGCTCACTTCATCTGGGTGGACTGGGAACTTCCATGAGCCGCACAGCAGGAACCAAAGCTAAACTCTGCAGAGACCCTCTTTATTTTGACCTGTAGCTCTCACCTGTGACTGCCCTCTCTAAAGGGGGCCCATCCCATCCCCATTCCTTGTACCCAGCTGCTCAGGGCCCAGGTCTTTGCCAGATAACACAGCTATAAGGCAACTGGCTTTGTCTGCCCAGGTGATCTATATGGAAAATCACTCCAAGCCATTGTAAGCACAGTCAAGAGCCAGCAGCCTTGATCATGGAGTGTCCTGTGACCTCCATCTTCCTAAACATAGAGCAAAGACCCACCAGCCCAGCAGAGAAGGCAGTGGTGACAGCGGCTGCTACAAAACAAGTAGAGAAAGACAACTGTGGGAACAAAAGGGAACAGCAGGCAACGGAGGAAGGCAGCACATCCACTGACCTCCCAAGCGTTATTTTTTGCATGCCTATGACAGAGCAGTCGGCACTGGTCTTGGATCCAGCAAGCCGGACTCTGAATTCTGGCTCTGCCACTTGACCTTGAATAAGTTACTTAATCTTTCCCAGCCTCTGTTTCTTCTCCCTTAGCCTGGAAGTAAAAATAACCACCTGGCAAAGTTGAAGTCAGCATTAAATAAGATAAGATAGCAAAGGAGTGATTATATACTAGTTTGCTCAGCAAATATATATGTATGTGTGTATATAAACAAGTAAGGAAGCCCACCATCCACTCTAAAATTTCTCTTTATTGTCTATAGAATGACATAGTTTCATTCTTCTTGCCAGAGTTTGCTTCAGCGTCTGAGATTGTGGCTATGTGGATGACCTGCTCCGAACTGGTCAGAGAGCTTAGAAAGGAGGCCCCCTTAGTGCTGGGGGCTCTGGAGAGAGGAAAGCGCTCCGATACAGCTCGTCTTCCTTCCGTAAACATTTAGAGCATCTGCTACATGCTGGGTCCTGTACTAGGCACTGGGGCTCCCCAGTGAGTCGTATTTGGTCCAGTTCCAGTCCCCTAAATGCCAGGGAAGCCAAGGCACCAGACCCATAAATAGTGCTCATTACAACCCTACACGGTGAGGGCAGGGCAGGCTCACTGAGAGGGGGTCATGGGACCGAAGGCGCGAGGAGAGCCTCCCAGGGGTGGGTCCGGGCACAGCGGCTGCTTCCGTCCCTGCAGAAACTGGGAAGTTGACCTCTCTTAGTCATCGGGTGATTTGTGTGGGAGGGGAGGGGAGCGCGCGCGCAGGTCTAAGTGCTGACGGGACGTCCCTGTCAACACAATGTTCCGCCTGGCCGGGCCTTCATATATAAAGATATTTAATGAATTAGTTAATTAATGAGAGGAGTTTGATTGATAGATCATATGGCGTTCGCAGCAGGGTGAGTCTGACCCTCGATATCGCCGCCTCGGCTGCAATCCGTCCCCCTCACTGGTCGGGAGAGCGCGGTGGCTCCGGCAATTTGCATGCATTTAATGTAGCTCTTTAATAGGATGTAATGTTAGCGAAAGCCAAAAGCGCAGCAGCTGTAACTTAAAAGACAGCCCCATTACTGCAAGTCTTATAATTAGGGTAAGAGGGAGACTCGGTCTGCCATATGTTAAACTCTTTTGAGGTTAATAGCTCTGTAAGATTTTTGCAATTTAAAAAAATTACACTTGAAGGATGATGACAAGGCTCATCAATGAGGAGCTTCTCCACCGGAGGGAAGGGACAGAAGGAGCCCATGTCCCCCAAGGCCCTCTTTCCCGGGGACGTGGCCAAGTGGCCCCTCTCCCGCCACAAGTCACTCCTGTCCCCACCTGCTTCCCGCACCCCGGCCCCATTAGCGCCCGGCCGCGGCTCAGCTTCGCGGAATCAGAGCTCGCCCACCTGGCTCGGCGCAGTCGCCGCAGTCCCCGCATCCTCCAGTCCCCGCATCCTCCGAGGGAAGGAGGGAGGGCGCCAGGCGATCACTGCGCACCGTGCCGGGAGCAGCGCGGCGCGTGCTTACCTTGCAAAGTCCCGGGCAACTCCAGAGCAATTACGGGTCCCCGCAGGTTCCCGGGCGCTGTTTGCACATTCCCGGCCTGAATCAGAGAACACGCAGCAGGCGCTGCCCCGGGGTGGGGAGAGGAATTCGCTGGGAATTTGCTTGGTAATTACCGGGCACAAGGCCCTGGGGGTGTTTGCCATCTCTGTGCCACAGCCCACGCGGCAGGGTTGGGGATGGGGTGAGGGGCGAGTGTGATGCGGAGCCCTAGCTTGGGCCCGATGGACCGTGGAGCGCTGGCCCCTGCACCCCGACCGCGATGTGGAACAGGAGGGCCTCCCTCCACGCACCAGGCCCTTGTGAGCCCGGCTGCACCCTCCCAGGCTCTGGTGTCTTTCCCCAGGGTTCCTTCCCAGCGACCCAGAGGCCCCGGGTGGCGGTGGGGGGCAGTCAGCGGGAGTCCGTCTCTGGAGACTGGAGTAGCCTCCTCCCGCGGTCCAGTCCCACAGCCTGAGCCCGGCGGGGAGCCCGGGAGGGGCAGCCCGCCAGGCACATCCTCTTCCTCAGGAGTTCTGCCGCCGGCATCTTTCCCCTCCCCCTAGCTGCCACGCGGAGTGCGTGGGAGTCGGACCAAATTCCTGATGACAGACATTCCAGACAAAACAAGGGGGAAAAAAAGAAAACCCTCTTATTTTATTATTATTTTTTTAAGGGGACTCTTGTTAAAAGGAAATTATGGGAGCGATCAAATTACTGCTAATTGCACTATCACCTGATTATCTCTGGTACCAAAAATACACGCGATCCTTTTCCCCTCCCAGCCACTTAAAGAATTCTCAGGGACATCTCTTGGGGAAGGACACAGCTCTCTCTGGCCAAAACACCAAAGAATATGAGGAAAGGGGGCTCGTGGGTGAGGGTAGCAAAAGGGAGATTCAGAGAGGCCAGGGTAGATCCCCAGAGAGGAGAAGGAAAGGTTTAGGACAGGATTAGGGAAGAGATGGAGTAGAGGAGAGAGGTGGCGGAAGAGAGCAAGAATGCATCTTCCGGGGAGTTATATGTCAGAGCTCACAGGGCTCCAAAGAGGTGAGACCCATGGAGGTTAGGTCACTTGCCCGAGGTCTCTGGAGCTCGCTGCCTGAGTGTGGGCTGCCTGAGTGTGGGCCGGTGTTGGGTGGGGCCTGGGGGAAGCTGTTGACACCCTCTAAACCCTCATTGCATTTGGGGGCAGAGGCTATGGTGGGCTTCTGCAACCCAGGTACAAAAACCTTTGTTCATATTACAGATCTTGATTTGAAATGCTGTTTATTGGGAGCTACTAAAATTGAGCACAATAGGTAAATCTTGTTAGTGCTGGTTTATAAAGCATTTTCCCATCTGCTTTCTCACATAATTCTCTCACCTACCCGTTCCATCGGAATCCCCATTTTCGAACGAGCTAACAGAGACTCAGATGATGTGAAGAACTCCTCAGAGGTCATTGGAACACGTAAAACTCCAGGCCCCGCATCTTTGCCCTGTGTCTCAGAGCCCGTCTTGGAGAGATGAGCCAAGGCTTAAGGGATTTTCTCTGTGTGGGTCTGAGGCCGTGTAAATAAGGTGCTGAAGTTAGGTTTATATTATCTTCTTTACATTCATTATTTTTTTAAGTCAATGGCCCAGGCAGTCTCTCTGCTTGGCTGTGGCTCAATCATCTCGAGCTATTTTTTTTTTCCCACGGGAAGGGACTTCAGTTGACACGCCAGCCTGAAATGTCACTTTCGGGTCACCAACGATGCCTCAGCTCCTTGATGGGAAAAGGCACGGATAGAGCCTGGTTGAAGAGCCCACTTCCTGTTCTCCCCCACCCATTTTGCCAGCCAATCAGGATGAAGAGAGAGACCTTTCCCCCAGTTCCCCATCCTCTCTGCTGCCACAAACTGGGGAGCAGAAGGCTTAGAGGATGCAGCCCCAAGAACCCTGTCAGTGCCGTGCAGACACGAGGGCCACTGCAACTCCCCGGAGACTCTTTGGCAGTCAAGACCCCTCCTCCATAGGCACCACATCCCCACCACTCGTTTCCCCTCGAAGCAGCCATGGCAGATTCAGAATTACCATCTACAGATCAGTAACAGGCCAATTACGGGCGCCTTGCCTGCAGCCAGCGGGACCTCCCTCTGGAGGAGCAATGGGGATGCATGCAGGAACATAGGTTCCCTTCATTAGGGCAGCTGGCCTCCAAGTGAGACCAGAGCAAGGCTGAAGACTCCCAGGACTGGGGGCTGGGAGGCATCTTCCCAGGAAGGGCTTTGAACTCAGGAGAAGTGAGGAAGATGTGGAGGTGAATTGGCCTAAGAGGGTCTCTCAGGGGAAGAGGCTGTCCCCAGGCCTGTCCACCCATCCAACCAGCTCCCAACATCCTCTCCCCCTACACACAGCCCACTTGAGAGAAGTTAATAAAAAGTAAACAAGCCGATTCTTCCCATCAACTACCCCTGGGCAGAAGGTCCCACGGCCGAAGGGGTCAGTGGGCGGTCAAGCAGGCTATCTGAGGCCAGAGCAGGCAAAGGGCTTGAGCTTAGGGCTATTTCCCAATAAAGCCCTGCTTGACAACGTCCCCAGGCTCTAGAGAGGCCCCTTCCCCTAAAACCAAGCCTTCCATCTATTTAGGAAACGTGGTCCCTGTGATATAGATGCTGAGGGTTAAAGATGAATCAGGCTTGCCCTGCTAGGAGGCTAGAGTCTACTGGGAAAGACAGACACGTGGCCGCTTGACTTGGAGAAATCACATATCTCAGAGTTCAACACCCTCAAGTCACAGAGAAGAGGAAACAGAGGTTGGGAGTGAAATGCCTTGAGCCAGGTTTCCCAGTTAGCGGCTGGATCTCGGTGGGAAGCAGCTATCCCGACTCCCCGTCCAGTGCTCTTCCCATCACTAGGCGGAGCTGAGTGGGAGCTGGTACTGCACTCAGCCCCGTGGAAGAGCCGCAGCCACCGTGCTCACCTGCCGCTCTCTTCCAGGTGAAGATGCATGATTAGCAGCCACTTCTCAATCCTTCCTGCTCAGCCAAAGGTCTGGTGTTTCATTTCTACCCAGCAGAGGAGCTGGTAACATTTAAATTATTTCATTTAAAAGGAAATTTCCTCAACCCCATCTATTCTCAGGCAGGATACCTTGGCCAGGACAGGACACAGGGAGACTGGGGACACGGGGCCGCAAGAGGGGTGGTGGACCACAGCTGGAGTCCTCTCCTGGTCAACCAAGGGGAATGCATTTTGTATTGTACTCTCTTGTTCGGTGAGAACAAGGTTGGGTACTCGCTACCGTTCTGCCATGCCAGACCCCCTCCAGCCTCAGGGCCTTTGCTCTGACTGTTCCCTTTACCTAGACTTTCCCAGCTATCAGCACGACTCACTCCTTCACCCCTTTTAAGTCTTTGCCCCAAGGGGACATGGTGAAGGACATCTCCCCTGACCTCACTAAGTAAAAGCGAAATACCCTCCTCCCCGTGTTCAGCATCCCCACCCTGCTTTCCAGTTCTCCATAGGACTTCACGACTTCCAGCTTATTATATAATGTATTCACTCGTCATATTTTGTGTATGTCCCACTTCTGCCACCACTAGAAATCAAATGTCAAGAGGCCAAGGGCCTCCTGTGTTTTGTTCACAGTAGCTAGAACACTACTTAGCACGTATTAGATGCTCAGTAAATAATGAGTAAAGGAATGAATCAAGAGTCTTCAAATATGAGAGCTGGGAGAAACCTTGAAAATGAGCTAATCTCAAACCCTCAAATTGTGGGTGAGGAAAACGGGAGCTGGAGAGAGTAAGAGAAGGAGGAGGTGGTGACATTTGAGGTAGACCTCCTTTCCCTTCTTCCTCTTTTTCTTCTTCTTCAACTAGTTCATTCCATGCATTTGTTTATTCATTTATCCATTCAGAAAGTATTCATTGGACATTTACTACTTTCTAAACACCGTGCAAAAAATAATCATAATGTTAGACACATATTAATCACTTTGTTCCATTTGTCTCATTTGAACAACCCTGTAAGCTTAGTTCTATCAGTATCCCCATTTCACAGATGATAAATTAAGGCTCAGAGAGGTTAAGCAACCTGCCTAGTCACACAGCTAGAAAACGGCTTAGGTGAGACACATACCAAGGTCTGTTTGACTCCAAACTTGTGTGTTGCACCACGACATCTTTTTTCCCCCTTTTCCTTTACCTTCCTGTCTCTTGGGCCAGACTAAATGGCCCAACTAAGGTGGCAGCCAAGGTCACCCAGAGCTGGAGCCCTTTTGAAGTGGCACAGTCCTGTTGCTCCAAAGACCCCCTCGAAGCCACCTCTCTCCACCCCATCTGCCCTCCTCCTCCTGGCCACACGCTCTGAGCCCCACATACAGGCACTGGTATGATTCACAGCACCAAGATCGGTCCCTGGGAGGGAAAGAGGGCCAATAAAACCTTACGGCAGTTTTATGACGTATTCTTAGCTTTTACAGGCAGACGTGGCGGCCGAGGCTGGCGAACAGCAAGTGTCTTGGGCAGATGGGCGGGCTCCATGGACCAAGAGCTAGTGAGAACAGCTGCAAGTTTTTTGTGAAGACAGCACTGTCTTTTAGCCGCCCGAACGGGGAAGGGCAATACAAGAAGCAAACATTTCTTCAGACCTCTATAGTTTAAAGAACGCCGACCAGGCAAAGCAGGTATTATTTCAGATTCACAGATGAGGAACCCTGCAGAGAGGTTGTGGAGACTCCAGCTTTCCTTCCTGAATTCAGATCTGATGCTATGCTCCTGGGACCGCCTGGCACAGCACTAACTCTCAATGACCCCTGCTACTTCTGCCCACAGAGACAGGCAGTACTAGGCAGTCACCCCTTATATGGTCTCAGTCCAGACTCCATCACCAGGACATCCCAGAGCAGCTCCCGAGTAAATTTCCGCTACCAACATCCAAGTATTGGGGAACATTTTACCCATGTCTGTGCCCCCGGAGCCCTAGCTCGACTCCTCCACCTTCCTTCGTACTTCTCCTCTTCTATTCTGCAGGCCACCCCCATCTTGTCATTTCCAATGCACAGCTTATATCAGCACCAGATGCGGGGGGTTCGGAGAGATGGCAGTGCCTCATAGATGTAATCACCTGCACTCTCTGATTTGTTCGGATCTTTCCTGAATTTCTAATGAAAAATAAATAACGTGGGTCTGGTTGTGCCTTTTGGACAGATGAGGAAACAGGTTCAGAGAGGTCAAGCAATTTTCCCCAAGTCACACAGCTGGTGATCGAGAGAACCAGGATCTGAATCAGGTGTCCTGACTCAAGTCCAGGTCCCCTTCCCTTCTCTTCGGTAAGTTTCGGAGAGTCCCAGGTTGCTCCTAGTGGTTCAGCGTGGCACTGTTTCAGATTCAGTGGGAGTATTGCTTCCTCCCTAGTTGAAAGCTAGGACTGGCTTTCTTAGCTACTTTGACCCAGCATGTCTGGGCATATTTTAACCTGTGGTTTTTCTAGTACGTGGGTGGTCTTCTTTAGTTATCAAATGCCAACGCCAGCCCCCCGCTGAACACAACTGGCACCTCTAACATCCCCTCACGTGGCCTGAGCTAGGGACCCAGTTAATCATCCTTAGGCCAGGGATCCTGCATCTTTGGATTACTAAGTTCAAGAGGTGTCATAACTGAAAATCATTTGTCCAATCATCTAGCATGGTTTAAACTCCTCTTCCATGGAATCTTCTTAGTGAGGCTTTTCCGGGCTTGGCTCCTTGACAACACCCTGAAGTATGGTGAACAGGACCCCATACTAATCTGGGCCCCTCCTGTCCCTGAAGCCTCATCTCTCTCTATGCCTTCTTCCCCTCTCTCCCCTGCTCCAACCCCCCCTCCATGTCCCAGTCACCGGCAGTGCCTGCAGCCTCTCAGGGGCCGTCCCACCCCTCCAGCCCACGCTGCTCCCCCACAGCTGTGCAGCCCCCCTGTCTGGATGCCCTCCCAGTCTCCTTTGCCTGCCAATCACCTACTCATCTGTCAAGAGATAGCACAAAGGTTGCCTCCTCTGTGAAGCCTTTCCTGATACACATGCCTGTCTCTCCCGCCAGAGAAATCAACCACCCCTCCTCTGCACAGCCCTCGCTGTACCCTAATGAAGGAACTAGCTCCCTGCTGGGTCTGTGAGCATTTGGAGAGCAGGGACGCTGTTCGATCTCTCTCATAATCTTATCAGAGATCCTGGTACACTGAAGATGCACCACGTGTGCTCACTGAATACAGAAAGACGTTAATGGATGACCATTGGCTGTACGCGTGGAAAGAGAAGAAACTACGCCATCACAGAGTTTAAAACTTCACCTGTGTGTCCATCGATGGATGAACTAAAAAACAAAATATCACCTATACATACAATGGAATATTACTCAGTCTTAAGCACGATAGGAATTCGGACTTGTGTTATGACATGGATGAACCTTGAGGACATGATGCTGAGTGAAATAAGCCAGACACAAAAGGACAAACACTTGACGATCCCACTTCTATGAGGTACTCAGAGTAGTCCAATTCAGAGACAGAAAGCAGATGGTGCAGGGCTGGCGGTGGTGGTAGGGTGATCACGACTCCCACAGGGGAGTCTTCCCATGTCCCCTCAAAGCCCTCCCTGGTAGTGGAGCAGTCTGCCTCTCCCCCACAGCTACAGAACATTTCATAGCAGTGAGTCTGCCCCGGTGGGATTAAGCTCTACCCTAGCCCTCCCCTTCCTCAGCGTAACCGGTGAAAAGTTGCATCTGGACTCTGCCTCAAAAACCAGTGTTTGGGAGATATATACCTATACACACACACTTTTGTTCCTTGATTTACACAGAGGTACCACTGGCAGGCTTTGCATTTCTGGGCTGTCTTGCTTTGCTCGCCTCACACCCTTTGGCTCCTGAGAATGCTGGGAAACTCAAACGATGGCAGTGTCCCTGGCCTGAACCCTTCAACTCTTACCAGACCCTCCTCACGTGTAGCTCTGCAACCCTCTGCAGTGGATTGTCGGGTGCTGACAGCAACGTGGTGGGAAGCAGGCGAGCATCTATCCAGGAGCAGCAGGGGAGAGCTGGCGTGAAGCCTCCCTTCCCCGCACAGGCCATGAGGAGGAAGGATAGTTAAGGCTGGAACCTTAAATGCAAACTGCTTTCGAAGAATCTGTCACACACGGAGCGCCTCCTAGGAAAGTCGGACCCTGAAAACTCAAGTCAGTGTGGTACCAGAGGACTCGTTTATTGAGCACCTATTATTTGCAACACGCTGGACTGCACACTTCGGGCTGTGCCTGCTGCAGCACCTCCAGTCCAGAAGGGCAGATGCCAAGGGCCCAGGCAGATGCTAAGTTGTAATACAGGGCCGATGCACGGTGTCAAGACATGCATTTCAAGTGCCTTAAGGGTTCGGAGTGGAAGCGAGATGCTCAAACCCTGGCAAGGTCTCCAGCGAAGCCAGCCTATAAACACAGATAGCCTGCGGGCCTGCGTTTCCAGGAAGAGTAGGGAGCACATTGAAAGGCTGGCAGGATCCGTTATTCTTCTGGAATAGAAGAGGCTAGGGCCATACACTGACTACTCCTCCCCAAGCAGGCACCTGGTGTTTTCCCAAGCCTTGGAATAGGAAGGAGAGAGATACTGAAGTCCCAACCAGTCCGGAAAACAAGATATAGGTTGAGCAGAAACAAAGCCAGTCTTCAGGATCGGATAGACCTGCGTTCAGTCTTGGCTCTTTCACTTACTGTGTGGCCTCGGGAAACTTACTGAACCTCTCTGAGCCTTAGGTTCTCCATCTGTAATATGAGGATGACAATCCTTTCACGTTATGAAATAAAGAGGTTGTTGGAAAGCCTCTAGCATAGACCTGGGAAGGAGCTGGCACTCAGTCAATGAGAGTTGGTATCATTGTTAGTATCTGCAAAATTTGCCTGGGTGTTCCTTTGGGGCCTTTGACTGATTTATCTGGTATCCAGGTAGGCCACATAGCCCTAGAAGTTTCCCAGTGCTGTTGGGAGATTCCTTATTTCTGAGCTTGAGACGTTGGTGAAGATGTTGCATGGTCCAATGTTAATTAGTACTGATACAGGGTTTTGGTGAGGATGAAATGAGCTACCATACATAAAAGAGCATCTAGCAGCATCTGGCACAGACTAAGTGGCAGTGTGGTGTAGACGTGCAGAATGGACTCTGGAGGCAAACTCTGGGGTTTGTTGCTTGGGGTGTGAGCCTGAGCACATTATTTTTAAGTTCTCTGTGACTTGCTTTCCTCTTCTGTGAATCGAGGATGGTAATAATGGTGCTCATCTCACAGAGTCGTGGGATTTTCATGATATAATAGGTACGGAGAACATGGAGAAGTCCCTCACCCTCGGTAGGGCTCTGTGAGTGTTTGCTCTCATGATTATGAGGTTCTGTGTCCATCTTTGCCACTGCTGTTGTTTGGGCCAAGAGCACTGGACTTGAACCCAGGAAACCCACGTTCAAGTTCTGGCTCCGACAATCGACGGCTGCCTAACAGCGGACAGGCGACTTTGCTTCTCTGAATCCGTTTCCGTGTCTGAAAACTGGAGACAGTAATGCTCATCCCACTTGCCTTGATGGGTTAATGTGAGAAAAAAAGCACTTTGTAAACTGTAAAGAGTAATAAAATTATAACAGGCAAATGAAAAAATAAAGTTGTAACACAATATTAAAGTACCTTTTTAATTTGTGGAAAAGAGAAAAATATATAGAGATAAACATGCACGTTTATTCGGAAATGGGAAATTTCTCAAAGGATAACTGGTGGGACCTAGGAGATGAGAATGGGCTTGGGACATTAACATTTTACTTGAAAGCCTTCAGTACTATTCAAATACATTTTTTGAAACAAGCATGTTTTCCTCACCTAACTTAAAACCAGAGCAGTATTTTCCCGGACATGATGGATTCTTAGTAGATTTCCTAGAAATTCATACAATCCGGATGCTTGTCCTGGTTCTGAAGTAGAAATGAAGAGGCACTCGTGGCCTCAGTTTTTCCATCGGTGAAATGGAATAGCCATTTCCTTGTCACCGCCCAGCTTTACAAAGCTATGGGGAAGATAAAAATATGATCCTGAGTAAAAATAAAAATGAAGACAAACACAAAACCTTTTCTGAAACTAACTTAATTACCTCTAACCGAAAATCCACGAGCTTCTAGGTCTGTCCTTACATAGGCATGGCTCCCACCCAGAGCCTGAGGCTCGAAAGGAGACGCACTATCGTTTCTGCCCTGGGGGGCTCGGCACTGGTGTTCACAGTGACCCTGCACACAGCCTGAGCAGGCCAGGGCCCCTACTCTGCCGTCCGGACTGCCAGAAGAACCCACCCCATACACACAGACCCAGTTCAAGGATCCGGAGAGGAGGACTCTTCAAGGAGCCCCAGAAGACAGACTGCGTTACCTCCCATCTAAGCGAGACACCTCTGCTGCTCCAGAGGAGAGGCGAGAGGAAGCCAGGCTGGGGAAGTGGCTTGAGCCCCCAGACCTCAGACCCCACCGCCCAGCCCCATGTCCCCGCCCTCCTCTCTCAGAGCCTCCCAGAAGCCTCTCTCCTCTTCCCTTCCCGGGGGCAGTGGCTGCTTGGTATTCACACCATGTCACGCTTGCCTGTCTCCATTTGGAAAAGTCTCTTTGTGACCTCTCTGTATCTCTCAGTTGCCTTTGTGGGGGGAGGGAGTGAAGGGGAAGGGAGAGAGAGATCATCTCAGCATTTACCCAATTAGTGGTAATTAGAAGGCAAGGCCCGATGCTCTCCTCGCAGCTGCTCCAAAGGGCAGAGACGGCTCCAGAGTAGCTGCTAAACGGGCATTGGACACACTCTGTCTGTGAGAGCTGAGCAGACGGCTCCTGGCCCTCAGAGCCCCACCTCGCTCCCCGCCCAGCGGACACCCTCATCTTTCTCCCCACAGCTGCTTCTCCCAGGTCATTTCTGGGGTTTGCCCTGGATTCTCAGCCCCCAAAACAGCAACCATAGGCTGTGTCAACCAGGGCCCCCTCTGGGCCTATACCTGGGTTTAGGCCTGGTTCCCATGGTAACCCAAGCCCCACCCCCTGCAGAGTGCAGCTCCCAGGAATGGGCATCTACCTTCCCAGGACACCCACTGCTTTGGTTCCTAGTTACCTTGAAGTACTCTGGTCTGGCACAGAAAGCCCTACAAGGCAGGGCAGCTGGTCCTAACTCCATACTCTTGGGTCACAGTTGGGTCACAATACCTCTTCCACTCACTTGGGTCCAGACCACAGGTCTACAACTGCAGTGGAACCTTAAATCTGATGGCAACTCAAGAGGTCAGCGTGTCGTGTCTACTCCTCCTCAGCAGGTGGTCTCAGTAGGTGGAATGGAATTGAGAAGCTATTTTTACTCGGAGCACAGCCTGCCCTGACCCCGGCATAAGGAGCCAGCTGTTTGGGACTGTCCATTTTTATTAATGGCTCTGATGAGCCTCTATGGAGATCCATTATCTCCATGCCAGGGAATATACTATTAATTCCCACCTGTGCCAGATTACCTACAGTTAGTGGCTGGTACTTTTCCACGGTCTCACGACACATCTTTTTTTATCAGATGGTGAGTGAGTTTAATTAGCCGAAGTATAGGTTTTATTTTTTTATTCATATAACTACTTAATCTAATGGAAGCCTATTATCTGTGGCTTCTTTCCCATGCATAGTTATTGCTGTTTTTAATGGACGGTGCATCAGGGGTTGCAGCTACAATATGGCAGCTGGAACACAAAGTCGCCTTTCCCCAGAATGAAGGTTGAGAAAATGCGTTGTCAGTGAGGCATCAGATTTCTTGTTTTCACTGAGATGTGAGCTCCCATGTAGAAACTGCTGGCACCTGCCAAAAGGAAGAAAATGTGGATCTCAGCTGGGCAACCCCTGGGCTTCACTGCTGCAAAATGCCCTTCAGGAGCCCTGGGGCTGAAGCCAAATCAGGAACAGCTGGGGAAGGTAGCTATTTGTCAATCCAACCAGATCATAATCAACCCCAGGGCAGGAACCAAGTCTTTTTCTTGTTCTGTTTCCTCCACGGCCACAGTCCCTGGGACAGGCTCAGGTACCTGTGTGCTCTCCATAGACAGGTGGTGAATTAAACTCAGGGCTGAGATGGTGCAGGAAACCCGGACTCTTGCAGAGAGAGTCACCATCTTGAATGTGAAGACGACCCTGAAGTTCCCCACGCAGAGAGAGGGATCCGCGTTCAGATGTGAACTGGGGCTCTCAGTCAACCCACAGAAGATCCTAGCTGTTCCCATTTAGAAATCAGACCCTGGTCTTCAACTGGGATGGATTACCAACGTTCCAGTGACCATTTGGGACAGAGTGTGATCTCTAGGAACCAAAAAGTGTCCCATTCACCCAGATTGTAAGGGAAATGAGCGGAAGGGTGGAGTATCTGGTCAGAAGTAGGAATCCATCCATTTTCTTTGTGTGTGTGTGTGTGTTTGTGTGTGTGTGTGTGTGTGTGTTGAAGTATAGTTGATTTACAATGCTGTGTTAATTTCTGCTGTACCACAAAGTGATTCAGTTATAGATATATATATATATATATACCTTTTTTTTTTAAATATTCTTTTCCATTATGATTTATCACAGGATATTGAATATAGTTCCCTGTGCTATACAGTAGGACCTTGCTGTTTATCCACTCCATATATAATAGCTTACATCTGCTACCCTAACTTCCCACTCCATCTCTCCCCGCAACCCCCTCCCCTTTGGCAACCACAAGTCTGTTCTCTATGTCTGTGAGTCTCTTTCTGTTTCATAGATAGGTTCGTTTGTGTAAATCCATCCATTTTCTAATAACTCTAAAAGGCTTGGGCTTCCTAGAGGTAAGCTGTCTTGAAGGCTTGGTAGGAGAACCTGGCAGCCGGTTAGCAAAGCCCCAAGCTGACCCAGAATGGGAGGACTCGGGTCTTTGATCAACTTGCCGAGTACCTTGGGCTGAGCGAGACAGGGAGCCCTATTCACCCCTGAGGGAAGCTGAGGAGCTGCGGACAGGAAGTGTTGTCCCTCTTGCCCACCCGCACACGCCCACCCTCACTTTACCTCTCGCCTCCAGCTCTCCCCAGACCCGTTAGCTCCAGTCAGAGGAAATCTGCATAGCTAGGTTCAAAGCCTTATTTCCCCTCCTGCTTTGTCTCTTCCTGTTAAATAATGTGATACAGAAAGGAGGCCACGGGAAGGAAAGGTGCTGGATCTTTCAGGTTGAACCGTCTCTTCCAGGAGCCTCCAAGTTACCTGGGCAGGAATCATGCACCTTCTCTCCTGGCCCCTGGCTCTAGTGGGGTATTATTGTCGGTGGCATTGGGTTTATTCCTTCCTTCCCATTTTGCAAAAACATGTGTACAGAGACCCCTGTGCCTGACCCACAGTCAGCAGCAGACAGGAGCCACAGATTCCTCTTGCAGCATTTTACAGGGTGACGGATCGGATAATGTACACTTAGCGAGTGCACAAATAATGTGAATCAGGGTTGGCACAGTGCAGTGAGGTGTAAAAAAAGCAATTTGAATTGTTCTAGGGAAACGCCAGAGCCGCTCTGACATGCTTGCTTGCCAGAACGCTGCCCTGTGCCCCTCCGGAGGGCTGAGCTCCAGGTTCTGGCTGGAATGGCAACGAGGCTGCCCAGCACGGCTGGCCTGAAGGGGAGCTCCCCCAGAGATGGGAGAGGTTCTGCATCCACACACAGAAAGGAGATGGCACGAGTGAGCGGATGAAACAGGGCTCCAACTCACACTGGAGGGGATAGTTTGACCCACTGAGCTGTTGAGACAATCACAGTAAGGAGGGAGGGAAAGAGAACAAGAGAGACTAAACTCTGTGTCCCTGGGGACGGCCACACCTGGGCAGCAAGTTGATGCCGGATGTGTATCGACTGTGGTAGATCTACCCTTAGCCTCCCTGGACTGCCAGAAGTCATCTAGTCCATTCCCCTGCCTCCAGACAGAACTGTACCTCCTCTCCCACACAAAAAAGTGGGTTCTGAACTTGTTTCAAAGTCTCTCCAAGAAAAGGAGATTTCACATCCTCTCTTAGTCACCTGTTCTTAGTGTCTCAGTATGCCCACCCTCTGCAAGTTCTTCACTTTCAGTCTAAGTCAAATCCTTCAGGCACCCTTCAGCTTACACATTTTCACGAGGGTCTGGCCACACTTGATCAGTTGATGGCATTCGAGATTACGTGTGCCCAAGCAAAGACCTGGCCGTAGTGCCACGTCCTCCCTCTGCCGGTGAGAGGGGCGTAGATGAGGAGGTAATCAGCTCATCCCTCGGGCCAGCCTTCCTCCCGCTGTCCTTTCCAACCCTGGCTGCACTGAGCCTGCTTTGTCAAGTTCCCATTGCTCTCCGTCTCTGCGGAGCCAGACTGCCCGTTGACACTCTGCAGGTTGACGAAGCCGATCCTCCTCTGGAGCTGTCCCCATCAGCCTCTGTCCTCACAGCCCCTCCTCCCAACATGCTGCTTCCATGAGGTTTCCTGTCCGGAGCGGGAGACAGGCTGTTTATCACTGTGCCACCCACTGGGCAGCCTTACCTCGCAAAGCCAAAGTGTCTCTACAGCCCTCCCAACGCTGACCTTCCCCAGCCCTAAACATCATCCCCCAGCCCCCTGGGGGAAACCAAGGCTCTGCGCACAGAAGATGGTCAATAAAATGGTTTGAATTTATTTTTCAATAAGAGCAAGCAGACATTGCCAACCGCTTCCATTAAATACCTTAGTCAAACCAAGCTCTAAGCCTGAAACTCAGCATCTGGGTGGTCTACGAGACCTGGTCAGAGGGGAAAGTGGTAGGAAATCTCTTGATTGTTTCAAATGAAAGCCGATTACAGGGAGAGTTTTTTGGTGGCTCGGGAAGCTGAGAGGTTTCGGGATAATGGATAGCCAGGCTGCCGCCTGCCCACCTGCATTACTGACCTCAGAGTGGCCAGGCAGGGAGCCCAGCGCCGATTAAGAACCCAAACAAAAGGGAAGGTAGGACAGGCCTGGGGACAGGCAGCCTGCTGAGGGACTGGCTGAGGCCTCCAGATTTTTTTTCCCAGGAAATCTGGGGACAAATTTCCATGTTGTCGTTGCATAAATTTGTGTGCTGATTTGCATACATTTGCATTTTGCCTTCAAAACACCCAAACTCCCAGAATATAAAATAAAATGCAATTAATTAATTAATTAATTAGTATGATGGATGGCAAATGCAGCCAAACTAAAAATACAGTATCAGTGAGGGACCTTGATAAAGGGACAGATTTTTGAGCTTGTCCCCCTAACCCAGGATGGATTTCAGGGATATGGTACAACCTATTCTGAAGTTGTCTGTCTCCCTGGCTAACAGTAAGCTCTGGGGAGCAGGAACAGACAGAATTCTTTGATCCCTACATTCCTGGGCTCCAGCACAGGGCTTGTCACATACGAGATTATTAATAACTGTTTGTAGAATATGTGACTCAATGGTCAAGTGAATGAGCGACTCCCCTGCAAACTTATGATCAGATGATAGGATCAGAAAGAACTTGGGACTTCCCTGGTGGTGCAGTGGTTAAGAATCTGCCTACCAATTCAGGGGACACGGGTTCGAGCCCTGGTCCAGGAAGATCCCACATGCATCAGAGCAACTGAGCCCGTGCGTCACAACTACTGGGCCTGCGAGCCACAACTACTGAGCCCACGGGCCACAACTACTGAGGCCCGCACTCCTAGAGCCCGTGCTCCACAACAAGAGAAGCCACCGCAATGAGAAGCCCGTGCACCGCAGCAAAGAGTAGCCCCCGCTCACCGCAACTAGAGAAAGCCCGTGAGCAGCAACGAAGACCCAACACAGCCAAAAATAAAATAAATTAGTTAATTTTAAGAAAAGAAAGAACTGATGCTCCACCCTCCTAGGAACCAACTAGACAAGGTTCAGGGCTGCCCTCGGAGGGAGAAGTCTTCACAGGCCAGCGAATCAGTGACATAGTTCCAGGCAAACCCTCTGGGGCAGAGTTCTGGGAGCAGGTTTGGAGAGATTCCAGAGCATGTGGGCTGTCCCAGCCCAGGGGCAGGGGCTTTTGGTCCTGAGCAGGTGTGGACAGAGATCTGGACCACATGATGGCATAAACCAGAGTGCAAAGTAAAGGCAGTGGAATCTGCCCTGTGTGTCCAAACAATGAAGCTTTATGGTCTTCTGAACCCAGAAAGGACCCAATAAGTGACCCGGCACATCCATCCTCTGTGCCTAGCACAGGGCTTTGCACAGAAGTGATTCTTAGCGAATTTTTACTTAAGTACCTTCTACTGAATACTCAACAAATATTGATTAATCCACTGATTGACTGACTGATTGATTCTCTGGTCACCTTTCAGCAGTCCTTAATCCTCTCCTCAACCTCAACATCTCACTCAATAGATACCACCCCTCCTCCATGCTTACAAACACAAGGTTTTCAGAGACTCCAAGAGAGCCACCATCTGGTACCATGTAGCCCACACATATGATGGTGTTGGCCCCACTGTTAACTCTTTGAAACAGGTAGTTCTACCTGATGTCTTACCTAATCTCACTTACTACAACAAGAGTCTGCTTTTTCTGATTCCAAAAATTTGGAAAAAGTATCAAGAATTACTTTTCGTTCTGCACACATCTCCCATATTGTTGATTGATTCTAACAGTCAAGAGAATGGACTTTGGAGCTGGCTGCCCAGATTAGAATCCTGGCTCCACCCTCCCTTGCAGAACAAGTGGTCATCTCATCTGTAAAATGGAGATAATAATGATAGTGACTCCATAGGGTTGTCATGGGGATTAAATGAGACAATATCCATAGGACAGTGTTGACACATGGTAAATGCTACCCAAGTGCTAGTTCTTCTTATTACTTGACAGCTGAACCCCTCGTCCTCACTTTGGAGAGAAAGGTGAAACAGAAATGGCTGAATGAAAGTGATGAGGATTTGTAGGGAGTTTCACAGAAGTGACTCCTCAGGAGGCAGAGGGGATTTTGAATCGTTTTCTCTTCACTATGCATCTCGCAAAATGTAAACTTGGAATCTAATGCCTGAAGAGAAGCCAGGATGCTGTTTGGATAAAGAGGTGAGAGGCTCTCAGGAGCTGACCCAGGCATCTTCATGTGGGACAGGTGGCCTGATTAGGGACACCGGTAGAGCCGGGGATTTGGGGATGTGCCCTCCGGCTTTGGGGATCAAGCTGATGTGAGGCTTGGAGAGCAGATGCAGAGGAAGCAAGCCCGCCTGGGGATTAGCAACCAGGGCATTCTCAGGCTTTGGGCTCTGGGGAAGACAAATGAGAAAGTCCTCACTTAGAGGGTGCTGGAAAATCCCAGAAAGGGCACCGGTGCTGACACTGTTTCTCCTTCCGTTGCCCTGGCTCTATATGCAGCTTGGACACGTGACCAAGAAAGAAGAGATTTTGAAGAAGCGACCAGCTTATCCGTAAATTGTAAGGAAAACACCAAGTAGGGATCCCAGAGCCTTAAAATTTTCCTGACTTGATGTGAAGGGCATCAGTGAAGGGTCAGGTTCCTACCGTAGGGCCAGGTGCTTTTTTGCTGACCTTATTACATTCATTCTTTGCCACAACTCTGAGATGTAGGTGTTAACAGATGAGAGTAGGAGAGATTACAGATTTGCCGAAGCTCTAAAGGTAGATAAACAGAGGGCAGGTCTACCCAGCTCCAAAGCCTGTGCTCTATTTACCACTTTGAAGGAAGAAGGGTACAAATTGGGGAGAAAAAATGGGAACAGAGGTGTTGAGAAAGGAAGGAGATGCAGGAGCTTCGTGGTGGTTGGGGAGGGGAAGAAGCAAGAGCTGGGAAGTTGTGTGCATATGACATTAAGTGAATAGTATGCAAATGAGATGCAAAACAACATGCAAATGAGTAAGTGGAGTTTTTTTTTTTTAGCCAACCACTCAACTCCATTTGGCACAATTGCAGCACAAGGCGTACCTGCCCAAAGCTAGCAGTACCCGTGCCACAAGCAGAAATAGCTTCTGGGCTAGAGATGCCCCTTTCCCACTCTTTCTGGGGTGTCCTTCCTCCATCCTCCTGCACTTGTCCTTTGCCCCCCCCCACCCCTCCCCCGATCCTGAGGCTGAGGCCAATCACAACAGCCTCCCCGCCTCCAGACACCCCAGAAGACAACTGGTCTCATCAGCCTCCTAATGCAGCGACCTCTCACCCCTTGATCTATCTCCATTTCTGTTTACCTTCAACTGGGAGGCTTTCTGGCCACCTGGGATCAACAACTGTCACTTTCCTGACCCCGCTTGTCAAGTGAATCTCCCAGCCCAGTGCCTTCCTTTACTAAATGGCAGCAGAGATGAAACGTACCCTTTTAAGGGACTGCCTCTGACACCGACCACACTCAGCAGCTTCTTAAGTTAAGTATGACAGCTGCTTCCCCGCTAGTCTCCAGGGAATCTGGAAGAAATCGTACAAGGTGATCTTCTGAGACGCTTTATGTAGACAGTAGCTGGTAGCCTCTCCCATTCTTACAGGTGCCTGAAAAAGAACCTAGGGTCGGCCCCAGCTATGCATGCCAATTTTAATCCCTTCTTTTCTGTTTGGAAGTTCTTGCCAACGTCTACCTTATACCCTCACAATCATAGTGTCAGCCTGTTCTCTGCTATTTTGTCCTTAGTGGAGGTGGAGAATCTCTGCCCTCTCACCTTTTAATGTAAGAAAGGAATGGGAAAGTAGAAAGAATACACTTAGCAATACAGAGTTGAGACACTTATTGACAAAATACTGGGCTTTTATTTTCTCCCACCTGCTCAGAAACCGTAGCTCATGTCCAGGGCTCAGTGCTAAGGGCCCAGGAGACCTCCTGGCTCTTGGCACAAGCAAATTGTGCAATCTGAGGAAGGCTCTGATCTCTTTGCACTATGTCTTTTATGTTTCCAAAAGGAGCTCAGTGTAATCATTATGTTTTCAAAGTCAATATCAGAAGAGCCATTTGCAAGATGGACTGTCCATGAGGGGGGTCACTGAAAGGCAGTAACCTACTGGCCAAAATATTCTTAGGAGTTGACATAGTCCAGCTATGGGAGTTCATCTTCTTTGAGAAGTCTTCCTCCCTTCTCTAGGACTCAGATCCAGATTCAAGTAACAAATATTAGGTGTATATTATGTACCAACCACTGTGCTAGGTGCCTTCAGATACATTACCTTTTAAAAACTCATCATCATAAATAGCTTCAAGTTAGATATTCTTATCCCAACTTAGCAAATGAAGAAACCAAAAGTCATGGCTAATTTAATAATTCCTCAGTCTTTTTGGGTACCTTAATAGGAAGTCTTACCAGATAGCTAATTAAACGCTTTCTTTTAATAAATTTATTTATTTATTATTTATTTTTGGCTGCGTTGGGTCTTCGTTGCTGCGCGCGGGTTATCTCTAGTTGAGGCAAGCGGTTATCTCTTCATTGCGGTGCGCAGGCTTCTCACTGCGGTGGCTTCTCTTGTTGCGGAGCACGGGCTCTAGGCGCACGGGTTTCAGTAGCTGTGGCTCGTGGGCTTAGTTGCTCTGCGGCATGTGAGATCTTCCCGGACCAGGGTTCAAACCCGTGTCCCCTGCATTGACAGGTGGATTCCTAACCACTGTGCCACCAGGGAAGTCCCCCTCAAGGCTTTCTTAATGCTACTTTCTTCTCATCACCTTCTATTCCAGTTATGAAAATCCAGTGGTAAGCTTGACCTACCTTTTGTGGCATAAGGTTGGAGGTGGTTGCAGGTCCCATTCCTCAAACCCTGCCCTGCCTCCTAACATTCAAACCCACACCTCCGTCCCAACTGGAAGGAAGGAAGCTCCCCAGAAAAGGTGAGTCAGTGGTGCTGGAAAGACCCTCTGGCAGGATCACCAGCAAAGTGCCACTCCCTTATGACCCTCTGGCTTCACGCTACAATGACTCACGATTCCAACTTCAGGCAGTCTCTCTTTCTTTTGATCTTACCATTCCTGGCATCTTCAGCGGGGAGGCTGGGGAAGCAGGCTGGAATATTAAGGGGACACACGTAGGCTGGTGACTGCATTAAATGCTGTAAATTTGGCATCTACGTGGGCCGCCGTTTTGATAAATAGCATTTACATTATCCAAATCTTTCCATCTTTGGGCTTCTGCTGATCTAATGCTGGGCTGACCTGTGTATGAAGTGAGGAATACAGACCTTGTTCTGCCCTCTGAGAGCTGAGATATGATCTCTCCTCAAGATGGAAACCTCCATCAGTTGAGACAAACACCCTAAATGCCATACCACTAGAAAGCATGAAAGAAATCAAAGATATTAAATTGGGGTAAGGCAAAAATTATAAACTTTCCTCTAGGCCATTAGAAAATTTCCAGTTTCCCCTGAAAATTGTCCTATACTGATTCTTCTCCATACGTGGCGGTCTCAGGAACTAGAACAGCGTGGGGCAGCAAGTAGGCAATGTGTATATTTTATTTTTATTTTTATTATTTTTTTAATGCGTATATTTTAAATGGATGGCGAGATGAATGGATCTTAGATGAATGCATAAATACAGTTGGATCAAGAGGCAGCATGGAGAAAGTCTTCTCTGATGATCTAAATCTCACCATCCACATTTGGGCAAATGACCTTGTCTTATCATTTCACCCCCATTCACACTCTGCCTACACCAGCCCCCAGGGAGCTTGGCTGTGCCTTTGTCACATCTCTACAGAAAGGCACGTTAGACACCTCTTTCTGCCTGGGGAAGCTTGACTCTAAGCACGGGGACATCTGGGATTATGCCTGGCCCCAAGTTCTTTATAAGGAAGCCTTAGACAATGGAGGCCCAGCTCCTTGGGAGCCAAAAAGCTTTGTGAAAAAGGCAGCTAGTTAGAGAGTGGACAGTATTTTTAAATGCATGAGTGTGCTGAATAGTTAAGCAAAAACTTTTGTTTTCATGGAAAAATTTCCTCCAAATGCTGCATCAAGCAGGGTACTGAATTTGCCACAGGCAGTTGTTGGCAAAGACAATGAGACTGTGTTTCTTCCAGTCCAGGGGAATCCAGATCAGACCTCCAGGCTATGGTCTCCAGTCCAAACACAGCCCATTCTTTCTGATGCAGGACAGTCACTCTGGGAAAATCAGATAATGTCTTTCAAAGGTCATAAGCCTTTCCCCTGTGTTACCAAAACCACTCATGCGCTTCCCCTGTCTAGATTTTCCTGGATCATAAAATTTTGAAGCAACCAGTCCAATCCCCCATTTTACAGAGGAAAACATCGAGGACCAGAGAGGTTAAGAGATTTGCCATAAGTCCCACAGCAAGTGAATGGCAGAGCTGATTATCTTAAACGCTGATTCTTACCCTTTGCTCTCTTCTCTGCCAACCCAAACACAATTCATCATTTAATACCCTGCCCAAGTCTCCCCTCCTCCCCAAATGCTTTTTGAACCCAGCACCCTACAAAGATCTTTCTCCCCTTCTCTGAATTCTTAAAACAGTTACTTCTTAGAATGTTTACACTCAGCATCATTCATGAAATCATTGGCTCCCACCAGGTCGCCTGGCTAGTGAACGATCATCTGTCAATATCTTTTTGACAAATGTATTCCAAGGCCCTGAAGGGCAGGAACTCTCTCTTACACCTCTTTTGTATCTCCCCTCAGGGCAGAGCATGTAAGTGATACTTGATGAATATTTGTTGAAAATGTAGCTCAATGGATAGATGGATAGACTAAATGATGAATGATAGCATTTAAAAGGTACTTAATGAATGAGAATAAATGAAATGATAAATTAATAAAATTATTCTAAGCAGTTTAGTACAAGTATTTGCTTAAAGATGCAGCACCTCCTTACTGTACATATTTATGTACATATGTACAGTATATACATATGTACGTACACAGCCACAGTGATTAAGTGTAACCGTCCTCAGGCCATTTCACTTTGTATTCATTTCATAGGTGATGAAATTGAGTCACAGAGTAAAGGGAAGGAACCAACCACTCTCTCATGGCCGGGAAAAGACACAGAAGGGATTAGAGACCCAGTTGGAAATACACAGCACACAGTCAACCATGAGGAATTTCTGTTTCTTTAGAACAAAGGATGAATAATAACCTAGGGCACCTTCCAGTGGGTGCTCTCAGGCCCTGGGGGGCTGAGAGAAGATAATTCTACTCTTCAGAAAAAGAAAAAAAAAAAACACACATAGTTAATGTTTCTTTTTTATACCCAAAATTACAGGTATGACTGGTGGGTCATTAATTACAAAACCACCTTAATAAGCTCCAGTGAAGGCATTTTAAAAAAAATTCTCTAAGTACTTGTAGCAAATGTTAGCATTAAAAATTACTCAAATCAAAATTATTTACCAGTATGGTAATTCTTTCCAAGACAACTCTAGACTTGAAGTCATTTTCCTTACTAGTACCACCCAATAGAATAATTGGCTGCAATTAGCAATGACTTTGTCATTCCTTCCAGAATTTGGCTTCAGCAACCGTGAAACATGCAGATTCTCTTCTCTTTCCCAACAGGGACTCAAAGCTTCTGCAAATCTTGTCCTCCATTTAGAAAGGGAACGGAAAGTATTCCCCCATGTAATGCATCATGGCATCGCAGAGATGGAGGGGGTCTGCCATCGCTCAGCCCAGAGTTCCTCAGAGGGTAGGACAAAAGGTAATTTAGGTGATATACAGATGAGCCTTAAAGAAAATTAATAGTTAAGTTTACTTTAATCTACATTAGAAAAACATATGACTTGCTCACCAAACCCGGGTATTTTGCATAGTATGTTTAGAGCGAGGAAAAATTTTTTAGTAAGCCAATTGAAAGAAACATATTTAAAGATCTGACAAAACTCCTCATAAAAATAGTACTTGAATAAATTGAAGTTTGGAAAATACTGATAGCCACACACCCTCATTTTATGGGACCAGAAACTGAAGGTCAGAGAGGCAGCTATGGGAGCAGAACTCAGCTCTGGGAATTGCCAGACCAGGTTTTCACTCCTCTAGACTCTGCAGGGTCTCCCTTCACCCCAGAGCAGCTGTCCGGAACAACATGAGATTGGCAAAATTTCTTGTGTGTCTAGGAAGCCACGTTTCAGGATTGTGCTTCCCTTCCCCAGCCTTCTCCCACGCTTCCCCCCACCCTCCAAAGTCCTGATCCCCCAGTGAGATAACCTATGTTCAGATCGTTTCAAAATCCACCATCTTCCCCATCACTAGCAACTCACACACCCACCAAACCATAGTTGTCCTGGAGCCCCATTCCTTCATGGCCCCATTTCAAGCCAGTTATACTGATGGGTATTTTTTTTTTTAATTGAAGTATAGTTGATTTACAATGTGTTAGTTTCAGGTGTACAGTGAAGTGATTCAGTTACAAATTCCTAATTTATCCCTCTCCCTGCTTCCCTTCCCCTTTGGTAACTATAAGTTTGCTTTCTATGTCTGGAAGTCTCTTTCTGTTTTGTAAATAAGTTCATCTGTATCATTTTTTTAGAGTCCACATGTAGGTGATGTCATACAGTTTTTCTCTTTCTCTGTCTGACTTATCTCACTTAGTATGATAATCTCTAGGTCCATCTATGTTGCTGCAAATGGCATTATTCCGTTCTTTTTTATGGCTGAGTAGTATTCCATTGTATATATGTACCACATCCTCCTTATCCATTCCTCTGTCAATGGACATTTAGGTTGCTTCCAAGTCTTGGTTATTGTATTTAAATAGTGCTGCTATGAACATTGGGGTGCATGTATATTTTTGAATTGGAGTTTTTATCTTTTCTGGATATATTCCCAGGAATGGGACTGCTGAACCCTATGGTAACTCTATTTTTAGTTTTTTAAGGAACCTCCATACTGTTTTCCATAGTGGCTGCACCAAATACCAGTGGTTTAATATGCTTCTCTTTGCTGGTTACATCAACTGGAAGATGCTATCTCAATTGGCGAGATTTGGGATTTGGGTGACCCATTCTATGAAACAGTTGTTTGATTAACAACGCTGCTTTACAGAGAGTCTCCAGCTAGGGGACCCTCCTTGCTGGCGTTATCCTTCCTGCCCTCTGGCCTGAGTTGCACAGACTGTATTGATGACATTTTGTAAAGTTTGTATGCATCTCACCGAGTCCAAGTACGTGGGCAACCTGGTCCCCCAGGCCAGGACCTTCCAGGGAGCCAGAAGAAGGACAGCACTGGTTAGTTAGCCTAATCCACTGACCAGAAAAGGATCCTCCAGTAGGAGCTGGGGCCTCAAGGATGCCTGCCTCTTTCAGAGTTTTGTTGTCTAGGGGAGTGTCAGCCTCATGACTGCTCCTTCTTTTTTTTTTTTTTTTTTTTTTGCAGTACACGGGTCTCACTGCTGTGGCCTCTCCCGTTGCGGAGCACAGGCTCCGGACGCACAGGCTCAGCGGCCATGGCTCACTGGCCCAGCTGCTCTGTGGCATGTGAGATCTTCCTGGACCGGGGCATGAACCCACGTCCCCTGCATTGGCAGGTGGACTCTCAACCACTGCACCACCAGGGAAGCCCGACTGCTCCTTCTTTATCCAGAAGCTTCTGGCCAGTTCTGGCCTCCTTAAACCCCTTTGATTCCTAAGTCTGGGTCTTACAGAGGAAGATGCCCAATTCCCTGGCCTCCCTCAGCCGATCCCCATGCAGCTTCCCAGGAGGTCGAGTAGAGCTGTCTGGGGGCCACGGCTAGATCAGTGTGTTTCCCTGCTGAGCCAAGTGAAGGGAAGGCTCAGACCCGCCCCTCCTAGGCCTCAGTCTCCTTGACTATAAAATGAAGGGGTTTGGTTTAGAGAATATCTCTGGTGCCTGTCCAGCAGTCCTTGACCTCTCCCTACCACCAGGCTTTCAAACATTTTTCTCTTGAGGTTTCCTTTCTGTGTCTTGTAACCGCAATCCCCGTGAATGATAAAAGCGCTCTGGGTGCATCCATTAGATACCTTGACAAAGAGCTCTTCTGAGTTTCTTCTTGGCCTCGACAAAGACTTTAAAGCTGGAAGAGTGACAGCATTGTTTTACTCTTGAAGGCCTGGGTGTTCGAGGACAGAGGGCATGAAGAAAGAAGATACCGGAGCTGGGAGGACAGGCCATGGAGTCGGGCAGACCTGGGTTCTGAGCCCGGCTGTACCATTGCTGGCCGAGTGCCGGGAGCAGGTTACTTCGCTCTCCGAGCCTCAGTTTCCTCGTGGGTAAAATAGGGTAACAAAGGCACCTAGTTACAGAATGGCTGTGACAGTAAATGTGATCACTTTTGGAGCTAATATATGGAAGTCGCTCGGCCAGTGCCAATGGTTGGGTTTGAACAACTCTGCCAAGAACATGACCAATCCCCGTAAAATCAGTCTGCTTCCATTGACGACTTTCTCCCAAACCCCAGACTTAAATTATGTATTGAATTTTACACCAAAATAAAAGAGAGGAGGGGGAAAGACTGGATCAAATACAGAACGGCCAAAAATAACAGTGTTGCCCCAACCCAAATGGCAGGGAACAGAGAGGGTTGCTGGAAGTCTGGGTCCCCAGCTTCAGAGTTGCTGCTTAAATCTGGAATCCTTATGCCCACCACTATCCCCCGCCACCCCATCCCTTTTCATCCCTTCTCCTTTCAATCAAAAACTTCAAAGAGACGCCCAGAGAAGAGAAACCGTGAATTCTCTGCTCACTAGTTTTCATGAGAGGAAAGCAAAGAATGTTTCTTTTTGAAACTGCGTCTGCTCATCCAAACCGATTTTACTAGCTGGGGGACTTGAGCTTACAGGCAGGCTCAGGGGCTGATGAAATTCAGATGTGAGGCTGCAGAGAGACTGGAAATGAGGCGAGCCGGGCATGGCTGGACGAGGGCCTGGGCAGTAGGAGAGGGGACTTGGAGAAGGAGAGAGAGGTACCCAGGGAGAGACAGAGAGGAAGAGAGGAAGGGGGCCAAGAAAGCCTGAAAGGGAAGAGATAGATAAGACAAAGCCCAATAAAGCATTTTATTTGTCTTCTTTAAAGAACAAAAAACAAACACACTGTTTCAACTGACGGGAAATGTTCGTCTGCCGAAGGCATTATTAGGACAAGAGATAAGGAAACCACAGAGATAGGAAATAATTATTTTGTATCTGTCTTTATAAATGAAAATGAAGGACATTAAATAGGATTTAGATTTTCAGGGACAGAAGGGAATGAATTAGGAAATATTCTGATAACACAGGAAATGTTTATTAAAGGTCAGAGGGGGACTCTTGAAACTGACAAGGACTCCTGGGCCAGATAAAAACCCACTAAGCTGAGGAGGAGACCGAGAGGACCAAAACTGCAGGCTCGGGGCGGGGGGGCACCCCTTGTGCGCAGATAAGTCATATCAGGATGGAGGATGGATGGAAAAGGTAGGTGACTGACCCCTTAGCCGCAGTTGGCAGCTGGTGACCCAGCGTAACAGATGTGAGTCAGGCAACTGCACCCCAAGCAAAGCAGGTGCGGGCAGAGGCATCCAGGGCTGGACTCAGCCTCAAGAGGACCTCTCATTCTCACTTCAGCCCTCCTCCTCCCAGCTCGTGGGATGGATGGAGCTTGGAGAAACTGCGTGGGAAGGGCGGAGAGGGAGGGAGCTGCATCAGTGAGAAGGCTAGGCTCACAGTCACTGAGAATCCCACACTCTTCAGAGACTCACAAGGCCACCAAGTCCGCTCACCCACCTCTTGGTCTTCCAGGTGTGTATCCCACCTGGCCAGGAAGAACCATCTCCAACATCTCCCTACTCTGTCCAGGGAGGCAGCTGGAAGGCAGCAGTTAGGAGCCCAGGCTCTGGCATCAGATTGCCTGGGTCTAAATTCTGGCTCTGTCCCTTTCTAGCTGCGGGCCTTGGATAAAGTTATTTAACTTATCTGAACCTCAGCTTTCTCAGCTGTAAGATGGAAATCTAACAGGCATACCTCTTTTGTAGGGCCGTTGGAGGGATTAAATGAGATTGTAATAGAAAGTTCTTAGAACAGTAAATATACTACATAATAAAATGTAGTTATTACAGCAATTATTAAAGGCATCCTGGCTTACTTTCAAAACCCATGTTCCTCTTTACATCTAAGCTTCATCCCTCTTGCTGCCATTTGAGCCCCTCCTGTTTGGAATAAACACCCGCTCATGTCTACCTATACATCTTCGGTCTTGGACCTTGAGCTCTGTCTGTCCCAGAAATGGCTTTTCCTCACCCCCTCCTGTCCACCACCCCGACATCACCTTCAAAGCCCCAGCACGGCTGTGGGTGGAAAACTTTTTGACAGCTGAAACCAGTGTCTAACTGGCCATGTTACAGGTCCTCATAGGAGAGAAAGCAGTGGATCAGATTCAGGGGGGAAGGAAGAACAGACCCCATCCCCTAATCTCCCGGAACCATGAAGCAGAAGAGTAGTCCGTTTCAGTAAGATCCAAATGCTCACTTCATCTTTGATTTTCCCTTCTGGCTCCGCCATTCCCTACAGCCACTGATCCCAGGGACTTTGCTGGAGCCATACGGCCGCCCGCTAAATTGGCTGTTCTTGATGGTGAATAGAAAGAGGAGGGGGGCTGGGGGCAGACAGAAAAAGAAAGATAAGTTGAGGGGAGGGGATTAGGGAAGATGAAAGAGGGAGATGAGAGAAGGAAGATCTTTCACTGGACTCCTCTTACACAGACCTCCACGGCCCCCGAGAACTTGGGGAGGTTTTGTTCCAGGAGAACTTTCCTGGTCTTCTCACTGTGTGGTGGTTGTCACAGACTGAACTCTCATCTTCCCAAGAAGTGGGAGGGGTGGAGGGCTGGGCCCCTGCTGGAGAGAGAGACCAGAAGAGGATGGCTGCCACAGTTTGCAGGGGAAGCAGAGGAGAAAGTAGACCCTCCCAGGCGGGGCAGGACTCAGCGGGACCCAAAGCCCAGCCAAGGAGCTGCGTACAAATACAGGAGTGGCAGCATGGATTTGGGGATGGGATGCAAGCAACATCTATTCCAGCTGTAAATCTGGAAACAAACAAGGGCTACAGCCCGGCTTGTTGGATCTAGTGAGAAGGCAGGCACCAAAGCAGCAAATGTCACCCTCACCACCGCCATGGCTGGCCATTAAAATTCCCACTAGGCCTGGGAATGCAATGAGGCCTCTGTGGGTCAGAGGGGTCAGAAGATCAGAGCCTGCAGCAGCATCAAGGGGGGATGGGCGGGGGGGAGGGGGGCACAGAAAGACCTGTGAATCGGCAAGTCACCTCTTTGTGGGGGACAGAGAGGGTCTTCTTTAAGGGACTGCTGCTGTAAATTCAGACCCGAGGCAGCTGGGTTTGACAATCGCAACTCGAGATATTTCCAGTTGTCCCGTTCTCAAAAAGCATCAGGTAGCCCACTCCAGGATAAACTGTCCATCACTTTGTTTTCCCAGGGCAGCCAGCTGAAGCAGCTGCAGCTGATTTTAATGAGACGTAATAATATTCTCTCAGGTCCTCAAGCTACAGACTGAGCCCACCGAGGGAACCTGCTCAACCCCCAAAATGATCAGACTTGTCAAAATATGATCATTTTGTTCCTTATTATAAATGAAAAGAAGATATGATTTAAGTGTCATCCTCTGGCGTGTGAGCCGGATTCCTATAAATCAATCACCCAAAATAAACTCTTTGGAGTGATTTCACTACAAATATGCTGGAAACAATTTCTTTAAACAAAGCATAAAAGTGTTACTGTATCCCTCCAACATCAAAATGGCGTTAGACGTGCATTATTGGGTTGCCGGGGTGTTCTTTGCTTAAAATGTGTTGTTCATGGTTTTGCGCCTGACGGGCAAAGTCAATGCCCGTCTGCAAGAAACCTCCTGCAAAAAAAAAAAAAAAAAAGAAACCTCCCGCTTGTTTTCACATCAGGTCCCCACAGTAAAATGGTGAGAAGAGGACGGATGCCGGGGCGGGGGAGACATCTAAGGGCCAGGCTGGGGTCCCTAATCTCTGCAGATGTGACACTGCATTTCCAAAGTGGGTCCCATTGCATCAAAGAATGGTAAGCCGTTGGTGTCACGCTACATTCTGCTTGGAGCGGATTCCCAGGTGTATTACTTACTAACCCTGAGATTTGGGGACATCTTTCTTTCAGTTTCGTATCTTCAAAATGGGGACCATGGGGACAACAATAGCAGCTAACTCATGCAGTTTTCGTAAGGAGCCAAGAGGGGTTAATACGTCAACGCACTTAGAACGGAGTCAGCCCTGTGTGGGCACTAGTAACAATAGCTATTCTTATTGTGCATTATTTTTATTAGAAAGCCAGACACTTCCTGTCCCAAGGAAGTGCCATGGAGCGAAACTGTGCTTGGACTTCCACAGACTCTGTCATTTGTTTTGACTTTGTTGTTTTCACTTCATTCCATGCAGGGAAGTAGACTCGCAGAGGACAGTGAGTGGCCCGATGCCATGGAGTTTTGAAGCCCCATCAGTGTTAGAAAAAGACAGTACAGGGAAGGGAGTGGGGTCCTCAGAAGTCTTCCACAAGTAGGATTTGTCTCTTGAGCCCCACCTCTCACCCCTTCCCATCTCTCTACACTCGCCTGGACAGGCATTGCTTCCACGCCACGTTTTGTGATGCTCCAGTCCGTCTGCACTTCAGCAGCCTTGTACCTCAGTCGAGATAGAGTCTGAAAAGTTTAATATCATGTCAAATGAGAGAGCCAATAAAACTTGACATTATTAATAGGATGTCAAGGGTTTTTTCCAACTGCTTAGGGAAAAAACATTGTGTCCCATTAAGTGTAGCTCCTTGCACTGAGAAATATTAAGTGACTTTTCAGTGACCGCCAGCTGGAGCTGTTAGTTTTCCTTCATAAGCATTGATGCCGTCAATTCTGAGAGGCGAGGCGAGAACCTTTTAGGAAGATGCTGGATGAGCCCGTGCAATCAGAACAGCTCTGAGGTTTCCCTGAGATCTCTCCTTAAGTGGGCCTGCGTATGGAAATGGGGCTATGAATTATGAAAAGACTTAAATACATTGGGCTGAGTGAGCATGAGATTTCAGACTCCCTCTGTCCATTTATCCCCAAAAGACTGCAGTGACCTCTCAGGACAATTTGGTGTGGACTTAAAAACAAGGTGAGAGTCCCCAGGAAGGGAAAAACAGGGCTTCTTCTCCCTGCCCTGCTGCCTCATCCCCCAGCCTTCAGTGGGCTCTCTATGGGCCCGAGAGCTGCGGGCGCTGCAAGTCCCACTATCACTGCCCCGGGGAGGGTGGGGGTGGGCGGTGAGTGCCACCAGCTGTTGCCGCCTCTGCTGGCACTGGGCTTCTGGAGAGGAGGCTGTCAGGGAGCTGCAGGGGCCTCTGTTTCCCTTGGCCTGGGGCCATGGTCGCCTTCCAGCACGTGGCTTTCCAGGCCGGTTTCCCTTCCCGGGAAGAGGTCAGGCCTTAAAATAAGCTGGCGTGACTCAACGTCTGAGTTGGGACATGCTTCACATAAGTGCCGGCTTTTCAGGGTTGTGCAGCTGGAGCGGCTGAAAAGAAAACTCCAGAGGCTCCGCCCTGCGATTCCAGAGTCTGTTGGCTGCTCAAGCCCAGCTAAGATTGTTTCTTCTGTTCCCACCTAGACTGCTTGGGAGCCAGCGCTTCTAAGCCTCCTTATCCCCGGAGAAGTAGATTCCGTAGTCTTTACCCCCTTTTCCATGCTGCCATTTGGCCCTGCTGTCTTGCCACCTTCTCTGTGGGATGTCCTTTATGGTTCCCATCCCAGCCGCAGCAGCTTCTTAGGGCATGTACCTGTGTTTTCATTCTTAGGAATCCAGGGAGCTGGCTAAACAGACGGTCAAAGGCTGGTGCTTATTTATATAAGGGTGCAGTATTTACTGGAGAGTTGTATTGCTTTCAGAAGATCAAAAGAAAGACCTGGGCAGCCAACAGGACAGTGGTTATTTCTCCTCTTCTGATGTTCCAGTCGACAGGCTCCTCCTTGCCCTCTGTCCCCTGTCCTGCGCCATCTGAGGGCACCTGACCCCTGGAGCTGGCAGATGGAAGGCAGCTTGTGCTTCTTAAATTTCACCCAACACTTGGGAGACCCTGGGGAGAAAGCCCTTGGGATGACCCTCATGGCACCCAGAGCACTCACACCCCAGCCTCAGCTGCCAGGATCGGTCATGAGTAAAATCCCTGCCGGTGGATTCCTCTCTTCCCCACGGAAGCTCAGGACTGAGAGACTCAGCCAAGGGCAAAAGAGGCTGAGGGAGAAATTTGTCTCTTGCAACATAAATGACAGTAGCAGCCCCTCTCTGTTCCCAGTGAGCTCAGGACAAGAGGGAAGAAAATTATTACGATTGTGGAAGGGACTTAGGTCAGATGCTAAGAAAGAATCTCCTGACTCATAAGACGGTGGTCTTGATGAAGCCGTGGAATCTTTGCAAGTGCATTGGTTCTTTTGCTCTGAGGTCCCATCTTCATCCCAGCTCATATCTGACAGTGACTATCTAGCCCTTTTCCTTTTCTGGGACATAATCTAAGAGATTCAAATAACTGACTTGGGGCTCTGAGGCACTAACTCCAAGAAGATAGGAGAGAGGTAAGTGATACTTGGGTAAAGAATGAAATACAAACCGGGTATGCACACCTGGTTAGCGTGGGGGCTGCATGGTATTGTGGAAAGGACGGAGACTGGAAACAAGAGCCACCACGCAAGGGGTCAGGAGCAAATTCATCTCTACCCTCTTGGCGTTGATGTCACCCTCAGTAAAATGGGGAAAATAAGACCTGTCTGGACTTACCTTAGACTTGTTGTTATGATCAAGTGAGATAATAGATATAAACATCTCAGGAAGAAAGGTAAATTATTTTAAGAAATACTCTTATCAGCCCACCCTTCCACTCAGAGGTGGAAGTGAGGGTGTCCTCTAATGCCAGGAGGTAGAGTCAGGTGATATTTAAGACCCCTTCTGGCTCTAAGCAGCTGTGGATATATTCTCCTATACGTTTCGCTTAACCAACTCTTCATTTGAGGCACGGCAAGGAAGCAGAGTGTATGAGCTGGCAACTCTTGGTTTATTCAGAAGAAAAACTGACCTTAGGGACATATCCTACAACATGGATGAACCTTGAAGACATTGAGCTAAGAGAAGCCAGTCACAAAAGAGAAATACAGTGTTTCAGATCTCACTTACATGAGGTAGGAAGGGTAGTGAAATTCACAGAGACAGAAAGGAGAATGGTGGTGGCTAGGGGCTGGGGGAGGGGGGGGAGGGGGAGTTATTCCCGTAAAGGTATAGAGTTTTAGTTTGGGAATATAAAATGTTCTGAAGACGGATGGTGGTTATGGTAGCACAACAGGGTGAATGGACTTGATACCCCTGAACTGTACCCTTAAGATGGTAAATGTTATGTTAGGTATATTTTACCATAATAAAACTCAGACCAAAACCTGACATCAGATCAAACAGCTGTCAAGTAATTAATTCTGATTGATTCAAACTAGAACTAGCTTTAGCCACTAAAATGTACTCCCATAACCAAGTGACTGGCCACAGTCCTATTTGCTGTCCTGTTGGTGAGGGCAGCAAGGCAGGGTTCAGCATTGGTATGGGGGTGTCATCAGTACCCCTAGGTACCCGGTGTTGTGCATTCCACAAAATCTGGGGTTCTGAGAAAGGACCAAGGCTGCACCATCACAGCTGGGATAGCCCAGTACCATCTTAGGCCCAGCAATTGGAGCCTTCCTCCAAGGCGAATGGAAGGGAATCGTTCCCACTCCCTCTTGCTGCAACTCAACCTTCCTTCACCTTCCCGCTTTAATGTCTTAATCAAGTGGCAGATGAGAGGAACTGATCCATGCAAAGGACAGAAGGTTCGGCAAGATGTGTGGGACCCACTGCTGCCCTCCTCCCCCACGTCAGAGTCAACGCCCCACCAAAGAGAAAGACAGGGGAGCTAGAAAATGAAAGAGAAAAAGGCGAGAGAGATTTTGTACCCTTAAGCCTCCACTGCCACAGTTCAAAAGACCAATCTTTACTGAAAATAAATTTAAAGGAGAATTTTTGATGTATATTATGGTCTCTGGTGGTAGACAAGAGCGCTGCCGGCGGTATATGGAGTTATGCAAAACCAAACTGGGATTACTTAAAAGTGTCTGTAGTGCTTTGATTAACTGGTATGTGTTTTATTTTTTATACGACACAATCACAGGCCTACACTGATAATATCTTGCTATTACTGTTTGACACTTGAAGCTCTATTTTTCCTGTGACTTGGAAGTGGGCCTTGTTCAGTCTGGGGCAAGGGTCAAAGGATCAAGATGATCCCAAGGGCGATAAGATGGAGACTTGCCCACCTCACATTTTTTTTTAAATGCAATGTGTAAAAGACCTAGGACCTATCGTAGAAAGTAAAGAAGTGGGGGAATCAGACGTGGTGATTCAAGGAGCTGGCCAAGAGCACGGGCTATAAGAGAGTCCAGCTACCTTCTGAAGTTTCTTATGTCCATCTGGAAAATGCCCCCCCCCATTAATACTTCTTCTAGAACTAAGGTTCCATGCTGATTATGAAGCTGCAAACCCCTCTTTCTGAGTTTTGCTTTGTGATGCTGGGCTGGGACTCTGCACATTGCATTTCTCCTCAGCCCCCTGGCTCCTCTTTGGTTCTGTCAATAGGGAGCGCTGGAGGGAGACTGGAAAGTTCGAGGCCGGGAGACAGGACTTGCTCCTTCCTCTTCACTTGCTGCCTCTGCCCCAGCATAGGAGCCCTTTGCCCAGAGGCAGCAGTTGTTTCCAGGCTCATCCAGTACCAGGCTCACTGCATCCCCTCGAGGTCCCAGCACCAGCCAGGCAGTTCTCCTTTGGCAGACAGAGTCCCAGCTCTGCAGATCCCCTTCCCTAAACTCGAGTCACTGGCAGCAGTGGGTCACACTGAGCCCTGGGGCCCCTCCTTCAAGCTCCAGGTGCATCAGCAGCCCCCCACCCCTTTAAGGTCTAGATCCCAGCGGTGCAGGGTCCCTCCTGGGAGCTTCTAAGTTCTGACAGCCCCAAGCTCTTCTCTTTGCTCACCCAGACCTAGGTAATAAGTGCCTGCTTCTGTTGAACCAATCCCCTGTGTCAAATCATTTCTGTTGAAATGCCTGGTGTGGTTTCCATCTTCCTGACTGGACCCCAACAATACAAGTCCCTTGAAGTAAAGTCATCCTGAGCACGGAGGGCACCATTCTTCCTCATCCCTGAGGCAAAGACAATGCAGACCAGAGCTTAAGAGTGACTGGGCTGCATCCCTGAGGCTCACAAAACCCAAGAGGAGAGGCCCACGGAGCCACATCGGAGAGCAATTCTGAGGGGGTAAAGGCACCAACTCGATGGCTGAGAGACTCAGAAGGAAATGAAAGAATGACTACTCCTCTAAGAGTAGGCAGGGGCAAATCCATTCAGCCCTTTGCTGTTGGAGTCCTTTCTGACAGTGAGATGGACTCTGGAACGTATCTGCTCTGTTTGTGGAATGGGACTGTGGTCTTCCTGGCTGGCTTTTCCCAACTGAGTCTCCTGCCACCCACGGCAGAGCTCACAGGACAAACTCAGAGACAATTTTCTTTCTACTTTTCAGACCGTTCTCAAGGACCAGTCTGCCTCTCCCCCAACTCTAGTTCCTCACCTGTCCCTGCTTGTTACCCACATGAGCTCACACACCACACCACAGGGTCTTGTCTGAAGCCTGGGCAGAGAATTCCATGGTTGACCCTGACATCCTCGTCCACTGGTGTCTAAAAAAGGAGCAAGCCTCTGTCCTCACTGGGCTACGAGGCATGTGTTTGAAGGCATGAACACCACATTCCTATGTTCATGGCTATGGCCTTCCAGCCCACCCAGCTATCCTGGCACGAACTTGGGGCCGTCAGGGGTCATTTCATTCCTCCCACCCCCACCCCCAGCCAGATTTTCTCTCTAAAATTCATCCATAGGAAGGAGACCTCTGTTCTTGAAACACACCCATGAAATTCCTTTATCACTGGGCTGTGTCATCTTCTCTCCCACTCAGGTAGACCTTCTTTTAGCAGAGTGAAGTCAGGAGATGGAAAATCTGGGTGAAGACTGATTATTTCACAGGGCTGTTGTGAGGGTCAAATAGGATAATATATGTGAAAGCATTTTGTGCACAGTCAAGCTCTGTACAAACGGGAGGTGATTTTATCACAACAGTTGCTACCCAAACCACTCACTACATTATTATTATTTAACTCCTCCTTCTGGTGCTTTAAACTCGTTTCTTTTTGCTCCGTATGGTTGGGTAATGGGTGTAGATTTCACCCTGGGGCTCCAGCTGCACAGACAGAAGAAGGCCAAGGCAGCCATGTGTCTCCAGCTCCGATTCTCAGAAGCCCCGCCATGTCCCTGGCTGGCCCAGTTCCCCAGAGCATGGCCCCGGCCATCCCTGGGGAGCCATATTTTCAGGCCTGTCTAGTTCCAGCTGTGGAGCCTCTTCAGGCCAGTCTGGCAGGAACCCAACCAGCACCTGCATGAATCATCACTGCCCGTGGCCCATTATGCAGGTCAGTGTGGCTGCCTTAGGAGGCCAGGGCCCTGACCTCAGAGGTCGCTGTATTATTTATTATCTTTGGTGTCGTGGGCAAATTTGGACCTTTGCCCAGCCCTGGGGAAATGGCTTCATCCCCATTCCTTCCCATGGACTCAGGGAATTCCACTCTTCATTTTCTACCTCATAGGAATAAACAGTGGGAAAGAGAAAACCTTTATGTGCTTCCATATACTATGTCAAATTCTGCAGTTAAAAAACAACAACAGATTGAAGAGGGGACTCCAGCCTTCTAAGAGCTTATAAGGGGAATGAAAATCATCACCTATGGGAACAATGCTAGACCCTTACAATCAACCCAATCCAGCACATGTGCTAAACAGTACCAGGCAGTGGGGGCCATCAGATTTGGGAAGGATTAAGGGAGGTAAGAGTAATCAGGGAATATTTCTTAGAGAATGTCCATTTATCTTTCTTTATAAACATGTGCTTCGCAGAAAGTTAGAAAATGAATACGTAAAAAGGAGAAAAAAACTCACCCATAATCCTTACCTGAAGATAACCACCGTCTACAGGTTGATATATGCTTTTCTAGGCACTTTTTTTTTTTTTTTTTGCGGTACGTGGGCCTCTCACTGCTGTGGCCTCTCCCGTTGCAGAGCACAGGCTCTGGACACGCAGGCTCAGCGCATGGCTCACGGGCCCAGCCTCTCCGCGGCATGTGGGATCTTCCCGGACCAGGGCACGAACCCGTGTCCCCTGCATCGGCAGGCGGACTCTCAACCACTGCGCCACCAGGGAAGCCCTAGACATTTTTTGATGCATATATTTATATTCATACAATTTTAATAAAAATCAAATTATTCTGGGCGTACTATTTTATAACCTACTTTTTCCACTTAATTTCCTATGTCAATAGATATATATATATATCTTCATTGTTTTTAATGACTACTAAGATTCTATTGTATGAATGTAAAAGAGAATGTGTAATATTTTTTAATGAGTCCTCTATTATTGGGCATTCCAGGGATTTCCACTTTTGTGCCACCTTAAACAATGCAGCAGTGAACATCCTGGCACTTAGCTCTTCATGTACATGTGTGATTTTTTTTTCTTTAGGATAAATTCCTAGAAATAAAATTACTGAATCAAGGATTAACATATTTCTAAGGTGTTTATTATACTTTGTCAAATTTTGACATATACTATAATATACTCTTTAAATTTTGCACCAAGTTCCACTCAAAACCAACAGAAAAATATCAAGTTTTAAATTAGGCTTTGGAGGTAGGGAGAGATGTTGACTCGACACTAGCCGTGGAGATGAATTTGGCAGCTACAAGGCACAGAGATGGGGTCTAAACAAGTCATTCCTTTATTCAACAACGTTTATTTAACCCTGACTATGAGCCAGGCACTACTGCTCAGCTCTGAGGTACAAAGACAACAAGACCTTTGAGAAACTCACAAGAATGGGAGTTGGAAGGAAATTGAGTTTGGCTTAAGCAGAGCATCTGTGTTGGAAGAATGGGAAGTCATGGAGAAGAGCCCAACGGTGATGGCCCTGAGGACCTGGCTGAGCGGTGGGATAAGAGCCCGGTTCTGACGGTCTGTGGAGTGAAACTGACAGGTTAAGAATGAGGCAGTGAGTTACACATACCTGGATTGCGATTCTCGTTCAGCCACTGTCTAGCCCTATGGTCCAAACAATGAATTTAACGTTTAGAGTCTCATTTCTTCAACTATAATGAGGAATAGAATGGCTACCACATCTGGCTGTTGTGAAGGTAAAATAAGATGCGTTAAGGGCATACTATGGAATAAGTATTCAGTAACCATTAGCCATTGTTCTCATGTTGAAACGAGGTGGAGAGCAGGTTGCTGCAGATCTGAGAAGATGTAATGGTCCCACATCCTTGGCCCAGCGGCAGACTGGGTTCTGTCCAACCTATACTCTGTACAGCTTAGGGGCCCCTTTCATGTGGACCTCATAAAGGCTGATGTGGGGTGGTGAGCTCTCTCAAAAGAAAAAAAAAAAGGAAAAAGAAATAACTCTGACAAAAATAAAGAATATCCCCGACCTAGGTGACCCATGAGGTCCTTGGGACAGGGACCCACGTTGGGTCACTACTATGTCACCGCAACTCTCTTCCTGCCCACCTGTCACATTGCTGGCCAAGTTCTGTGGAGGCCCCTCCAGAGCCTGGACTTGAGTCTCCTAAGCAACAGGGGCTGCCAGGCACCTCTTTGAGCCTGTGATCTGCCTGTTTGTCCAGTGACTACCTGTCAATCTCCCACAGTGTCACTTCTGATAAACAACAGTGACACCTTGATACATCAATTCCATCTGCGGTTTCCCTGACAGGCCTTCCAGCTCCTGAATCACCGGGGATGATTCGTGGCCAGGCGTAAGCACTGATGGACCCTTCCTTCCTGGCTGGGCTCTGTGTCAGCCTCATCCTGTCAAAGAAAACTCCAGCCTTCTCCTCAGGCTCATTTTACCATCTTTTGCCTGCCTCCCAAAGAGAAGGGGGATTTGTTTATGCATGCATGCACCCATCCATCTATCCATCCATCTATCCATCCATTTAACAAGTGTGTCTAGGAAAATTCAATGTTAGCAGGAGGCTCAGAGGGGAGGGAAGAGAGCTGAAGTCAGTGTCACAAGGTCTGGGTTCCAGAACTGGCTCTCCCTCAGTGTTCCCGTGGCTCTTAAAAAGTCATTTAACCTCTTTTAGGTGGTATAACTGCAAAAATCTCTGCTCCACAGGTGAGAAGATACATTGTATGATTGAAGAATATTAACGTAAAAGGGGAGATCTTCAAGATTGTCAGGTTTAACTGTATTTATATTCATCCATTGAACAAATATTTATTGAGTGTCCATTTTGCACCAGGCACTATTTTAGAGTTGGGAATATATCAGTGAACAAACAGATGAAAAAATCCTATACTCGTGGGGCTTACAGTCTAATGGAAAGAGACAGATAGTAAACCAAATAAATAAGTACAATACATAGTATATTAAGTAGGGATAAGTGCTAGGGAGAAAAATAAAGCGGAAAAAAAAAGGAATGGAGACATTCGGATTTAAGTTTTAAGAGTAGTCAGAGATGACCTCATGAGGAGGGAGATCTTTGAATGGAGGGAGGGAGAAAAGTCACATAACTCTCGTGGAAAGAGTACTCCCTTTGGAGGCAACAGCAAGTGGAAAGATCCCGAGGTGGGAATGACCCAGTGTGTGCCAGGAAATGAAGGCTCCAAGTGGCTGGAACAGAGAACCAACGGAAGAGGTACAGGCCATCAACACTCACACAACCTTGGAGGAAAGGACTTTGGATTTTATCCTGAAGGAGGTACTGGAAGGTTTTGAACAGAAAAGTGATAGGGTCTGATTTATATTTTAACAGGATCATTTTGGTGCTGTGCTGAGAATAATATAAACACTAATAACCCTAACTCTAACCCTAATACTTACGTAGTACTTCTTATGCACCTGGCACTGTTTTAAGTTCATTTATGCATCTTAACTCAGTCAGTCCTCATAACAACCCTATGAGGTAGTCTATTATGGTTCCCATTTTCCAGATGAGAAAACAAAAGCATGGAGAGGTTATCAAGAACCTGGCCACACAGCTAGTCAATGACTGAGCCGGTTTGGAATCTAAACAGGTAGGCTGCCGATTCTGTGATTTCCCCGCCCTACCCTGCTGTCGAATCAGGCCAAGGGTAGAAGCAGCTAGACATGCCAGCGGTCTACAGCAAGGCATGTGGGGACGACGGTGGAGAGAACGGATCTCATTCTGGCTGTATTTGAAGGTAGAACCAACAGGTTTTGTTGTCAGATCAGATGCGGGGGCGGAGTCACATTGGTTTGGTTGCTTTCGTTTTAGCTTGATCAACTGGACGGATAGAGTTGCTTTTAACTGAAGTGGAGAAAATGGAGGAAGGGAAAGAGCAGGAGTTTGGGACACACTGATTGGAATCCCTATCAGACATCTAAGTTGTAGGAGATGAGCTTAAAAGATACGAAGAGAGTCTCAAGTATTTGCTCAACATCGTAGAGCTGGTTAGTGAAGAGAGTTAAATCCTTCCAGTATGAGCTTTTCCCCCTCTTTGTGCTTCTGAGCACCTTTCCACTTTCAAGTCTACTGTGGTACATCATTTGTTTATCAAAGTGGAAATCAGGTGCTGGAGGAAGCTTCTCCTTACCTCCTCTTCGCCGGCTGGGGTGACGATGTGTGCATGCTGTGGTCCGGGGAGGGATGGGGTACTGGAGGGGACTGGTAACCCAGGTCACTCTCTCCCCAGGTGGTGAGGGAGAGCCGGCTTTAAATGTTTACAGAATTCTACCATTTCTCCCTCCTCAGAGGGAAGGACCCCTGAAACCCACTGAAGCTGAGGCGTTTGGCCTCCCCAGAAGTCCATCCTATGTTGACCAGGAGGTAGGCGATTACATGGGGGTACCACAGCAGCCCCTGGCGTGCAGAGCTGGAGAGAGCTGCCGGTGTTTCTTTGGGTGGCGAGCTGCTATTTAAAATCAGGCTTTGTTTCTGAAAATGAGACAGATGGGGCTACATTCGGTGGATAAAGACATTTTGTTGAACTTTCAAAATGGGTATTATTTTCCATTTACACTTATTTCACGGAGAATTGTAAGAAGATGAGATTGTAGACATGTCTGTGATACACAGTAATGAGTGATGGACCTTTGAAGGTAAAAATATCTCTAGGATACTTTTTTCTTTTTTTTCCCCCCCTTTTTCTCTTCTCTTTCTCTCCCCTCTGGGCCTCAGGTTGGGAGAGTTTAGGTTTTGTTTTCTTTTGTTTTTAATATCAAAATGGAGAGTGTCTCTGGTGGGAGTATAGACTCTTCTCAGCTCAATGTTTGTCTTAATAAAGGTTAAAAGAAATGAAATAATATTAAAAAGGCTCTCAGGAGACAGGAGCACCAGATGCTGCCTACTCCCTGGATCGCTGGAGGGGGAGGTAGGATAACAGGGCTGTGTACCCCACAGGTACCCTGAGTGGCTGATCCCAACAAGGCCAAAAACCTCTGGGAACAAAGAAACAAGGGAAGACAAAGAGGACTGGAGAAGAAGAGGACAAAGGAAAGAGAGGAAGTCGGAGTCCAAGGAGACACTGCCATCTTTCTCCACATTCAAGGCTCTCTCCTTCTCTGGGGTCTGGCATTGCAAAGGGTAGGCATCCCAGAGAAGCCAAAGTCAACATCCCTCCCCCTGTTGCCCTCTACCTCCCCTTAATTGCTTTGGAAGGAAACCAAGAAAAGAGAAACTAGAAGGAAGAATAACTTTCAGCTTGATTTTCTTGGATAAGAACTTAGATAAGGAAATCCATGGGTGTTTAGTGAATAAATAAATGAATGAATCAGTAGTCTATCAGCCACTATAGCAAAGAACCAATACTTGAATCAGGGAATGAATTAGGGAATCAGTGAACTTGGCATAAAGTCTCAGATTTCTTAACCTCCTGCTCCCATACACAGACTTCTTTATCTTTGTCTATTGACAAGGTTGACATTCTCAAAACAAAACAAAACAGAAACCCCATGGAATTTATCACCATCAAAGGCCTGTACCATGCAAGGCCTACATCCAGCTATGTCCTCATAAAAATACTGGAAAAAGCTCTACCCTTTAGGTGTGAGTACTAGGTAGTAGAAACAAAAGTTTTAAAGGAAGAGAAGGAAATATTTTCCAATGTACTGAGTTCAAACCAAACATTGCACACTTGCAGCCTAACTCAGCCACTGAACAGGGTTAAATTTTAGAGGGTTTTCACTTTTGAAGGTCCTTCCAACTGTGCTTTCCTTCTCAGCGCGTTTCAGGTACAACCATCTTCCAACCAACCAGTACTGATTGAAGAGATGGGCTTTCCCTTCTTCAACGTAAGTTCTTCTGGGAAGAGGTCTACATCTTCTTCCTCTTGGTGTTGCCCAGCATCTCCAGTCCCCAGTGACGGCTCCAAGGCCATCAGTAGCTGCCTCTTGAATTGAGCATAGTCGTGTCCAGAGTTCCAGCTTTTCTCCCAAAGACGATGCTTCATTAGGCTCCAGCGGATGTCAATTGTAAATAGCAACTTTGTTTTTCAAGGCCAAATAGGCTGGAGTCATCCTTGACTTCTCCCTGGGATATAATCCATAAATTCCCCTGGCACTGGTGAACCAGCCTGAAAGACACAGGGACTTGCTAATTAACTCTTCCTAATAACTTGAGAGAGCTGAGAACTCGGATACATAAGATCCCGTTAAGAGAGTGTCCTGCATTTTTATCTGAGGGCAATAGATCATAAGGGGCAAGAAAGGAACAACTATTTGTCTCTGAGAGTATAATTTATATTCAATAAATTGAGAAGGGAGACCTGGGGGTCAAATATGGGGAAGGATGCCAAAAGAAATTCTCCAGTCAGGGAAGGACTACGTGGAAGCAGAAAGTGAGTGGCAGGTCCTGAACAGCCCAGGGGAGATCACTTTCATGGGCTTTATTGGGCAGGGTAGGGTGACCTGTTTCAAGATTCCACCTCTGTCTAATGGGAAGAGAGACCAGGAGACCGAGTGGAAGAAAAAGATGGGAGAGAGGCAACAGGCCACCTGGGAGTGGCACTTAGGGTACCCCAACTCCTTTTCCTTACCTAGAAGCAAAAGGACCTCATTCCTTGATGTCAGGCCATGTGGGAGTGGAGACATTTGGCCTGAAGACTAGAGATGCGCAGAGTGTCAGAGAAAGAAGGGCCCTGAGCGATCACCTCCCAACCCCCCTACCTTACAGATGCAGAGACTCAAGCTCAGAGAGGGGGCAGTGAACTGCTCTACCTAGAGTCACCACCTCTTCCATAACCCTCTCCAATTTCCTCTGTCCCACACCCACGCTCACTAAGAGGAAGAGACTGGTGTCCCCAGAAAGCGACCACATCTTGGGCCATATTTCTTTTTTTTCCTACTGCCTTTCAAAGGAGTCTTGGATTTTGAAAACACAGTCTCCAGCCCTGACAAGTTTGAAAACTGGTCCCTGTGAGTTCCTCCCTATTTAGAAAGTAAGAAGGACAGCAAGGGTGCAGGGTTCCCAAACGCTAGTCACTTGGGGAGCAGTTGCAGAGCCTGCTAAAAATGCATATAACCTTGTCGCACCCCCTGAAAACCGACTCTGCACGCGCAGTGTGGGAATCTGTAGTTTTCATCGGCACCTCCGGGGATTTCCAACCACAGAGGATGGAAGACACAGGGACTTGCTAATTAACTCTTCCAATAACTTGGAACCCTGTGCTAGAGGAGAGCATGTGGATGAAACCAGTTGTATGTATGGATGGGGCTGATTGCCTTTGTCCATCCATACAGTGGGAAAGGAGTCCCCACTCACTGCTTCTGACCTGCCCAGTGAGTGGGTGAAGACAAACACGATCAATGGATCAGAAAAGACACCGGGCTTCTCTGAAGATGCTCTATGTGTCTAGAGTATTATTGATTCCAATTTCAATTATTGTCAGTTTTATCACTCAGTCCTTGAGGGAAGGCTGATCTGAGACAGGGCCATGCCTGCCCCAAAGTGACCCTTCACTCCGTGGTCCATCTTTTGCCAGCCCCGCCCAGGATGTGTATTTTGGCAACTGACCCCCATTCTGGACTAGCCCTTGATTTAAGACCATGGGGAAGTAATTAAAGATAATTGAGGCTGCAACTTCTACATGAAGACATACTGCCACCTGGGCAGTAATTAATCACTTCCTCTACCCTCCCTGCAACCAGCATTTTGTTGAGACCAAACTGGACTTTGATATCCACCCACACAGGCTGACTTCCAATTCTCCTCCAAACCTCGACATGGTCAACATGTTTTAATTACCACCATGGCTCATCCTCCATGCTCCCCCACTTAACATTCACAGTGGTCCCCATTCAACATTTTTTGGATGTGCACCAAAGGCAGCAGAAACCCTCACCCATGGCTTCTGACCATTTCACTTCTCCAAGTCTACTATGGAACATTCCAAAAAAGATAAAGAGCAATGCTCCCCGGTTGGTAAATGTCACCACCTGGGTTTTCTGCACAAGTCCTGGGTTTTACGTGCCCCACACTGTTCTAAGCTGACAACAGAGATAACCCATCTGGTTGTGGCCCGCCTTCCCTCCCAGGGTGGGCAAGGGATTATGGCTGTTTTAACGCTGGGAGATTAGGAGCTTGTAAAGAGCCTTGTGCTCCGAACAGGGATACAGTTACATAAGTCCACCAAGCTTGACACTGCAAGACGGCAGGCTCCAAGTGGCATCTAATTACAGGGAGGCTGATGGCCACAGTTGAAGATACTGTCACAGGACCCAGGTCTTGGCCCGCTGATATCCCTCCAGCAGTTGCAGTAAAACGGAAATTAAGTGCAGTGTCATGGCCATTTAGGGCATTAGGAATGGAAGGCGCCCGGGAGCTGCTTCCTGGCCCCTTGCCCACCTTATTAACAAGGTGCAAACAAGGACTTGTGCTGGGAGAGGGAAACAGCGGGAGAACAGAGACTTTCTCTGTAGGTAGGGATATGAGGAGAGGAAGGAGGTGAGGGAAGTCTGTGTCCCAAATCACCTTGGCTGAGAAGGAAATTGGCTTGATAAATGAGGAAAAGGTATCAAGCTCTGGATGAAACTCTTTAAGGGACGTTTTCCAAGTTGCGATTTTCTCCGGGTCCTGAATTTCCACTCTGCCCCCCCCACCTTCCACCCCAACACACACACAGACACACAGCCAGTGTGTGGAGAAAGGCATAGGCAGAGGACCAAATCAGCATTCTCTGACGCCCCCCCTCGCAACATCTGTAACTTGCTTGAAGCCTTCAGGCTACTGGGTCCCTGCAAGCCTTCACCAGCCGGCGAAGTTCTCTAGCTCTGAATCTGGGGAAACCCTGCCCTTGGTCACCATCCAGCCCTGGGTACTAGGGCTATTTGCTAAATCAAGTCCACAGGCCCCAGCACTGGAGGAGGGGCCGAGGGCTGGCTGCTTTGCTACTCACCTGCCACATCTCCCCACCGACCTCCATCCCCATACAGCCCTACTTCCTCTCCTCACTCACCCGGACCTTTATTTCTGGCCATTGTCGGCTCCTCCTAGAAGTCGCAGAGCCAGACAGATTTGGGGAACGCAGCAGAGCGAGGGAGCACCACGGTTCCCTCTGCCTCTTTCACCCCATTCCCACTGAAGTGCACATGTGCTTCAGGGGTGCTTTTGTCACCTCCTGCCCAAGTCAGGCTGGCATTGGGAGGACCCCAGGAATCTCTAAACAGCCAGCCCGAACCTTCCACTCAGTGCGCTGCTTTCTTATTTCTTTGCCAACAGCTGTAGCAGAGGTGAACTGGGACATGGGAAACACCAGCTCACTTTGGATAGAGGAAAAAAATTAAAAAGCCCGTTTTTCTGTCCTGTCAGGTCTATTTAAGTATTTAATGAGGTGAGATAGTACCAATAAATTTAACATGGCACAATAACTCTGATGATGTGGGCCACAGACTAATAAGCTTCCGTCCCAGGGACAGAAGAGTGATCTCGCCTTCACTAGATCTTATCGGGTTTGATTGCTTTGTTCAGATATTAAAAAGGTTGAGCAAGGACTTTCGGGCACTGCCACAAATCTGTGCGTATACTCCCAGCCGAGATAGATTGAAGCCAGACCTCGGAATACAAGGCTGTTTATTTTAATTGACAATTGAGAGGAGTGGAATAGGTGGAGGGTGGAGGGTGGTGGGAACCACAGGGGGGGCCCTGTGATGAGGTGGCTGGATGGTGTGTTTTCCCCTTCTCTTCAAAGTTGTGGCACAGTTTCAAATCTGAAGGTCTATCCAATGGAGTGTCTACTCCTGAGGCTTCAAAGAGTCTCTTCCCCACTTGTCTTGAGCGAGGAGACAGGCCATTGACCCACGTGTCACCAGTTATTTCTGTCCTCACCTCCCTCGGGTGAGGCCTGCTGCAGACGTTTCCCAGGCACTCATGTACAGTCCAGGGTGCTGCCCCCAGATGCACAGAGCCTCCCCTTGACCCACAGATTTAGGGGGCCCTCACTAAAGCTCTTTGAGGTCAGAGACCACATGTCCCACTTCTAACTCCCCACAGCATGCAGCAAAGACCAGAACTTCTAATGTGTGATATGCACACTTTGCGGGTAAGTACAACAACTTTACACTTGGCCTATGACTGCCACCTTTAAGTTAACATTTAGATATTTATATTAACGTACATTGTATGCAGAAGCCTAGTGCCACAAACTTGCCCTTGGTAACTTATTTGTCTGGTTCAAGATAAGTTTGTAGTTTCCTTTCCTAGGACTTGTGAAGCACCAAAAGACATTTTGAACTGTACATATGAGCAGATGGTTAGCTGTTCTTGTTTTACTTCCTTTGACAATCTTTGAATTAAAAAAAATCAAATTAAAAATATATATTTTATATATATATATAAATATATATATATAACTAATACATCACACAAAATAACACGGATATTATTACTCAGGATAAGGCAAAATTAGACCATAAGTTTTAAAGATGAGTCAAGTTCAAGTAAATTACTACAGGGAGAATCCAAAAGAGTCAAGTTTGGGAAACACTGTATGCGCTGATTTACTATTTGATTGATTTGTTGGTTGGTTGATTTGTTGGTGCCTTTTTGGTTGACAGATTTTTTTCCCCCAAGATTTTATTATGAACATTTTCAAACGTAACAGAAAAATTGAAAGAACTGTGTAGTGAACACCCATACACCCACGACTTAGATTCTACAATTAACATGTTGCTTTCTTTGTTTATCACATACCTGTCCATCTAGCCATCTCCCATCAACCTATCTTATGTTTTTGGATGCATTTCAAAGTAAATTACAGACGTCAGTACACTTCAACTTTAAATACTTTAGCATGCATACCATTAGAGTTCAATATTTGTTTGTGGTTCTTTATTTTTATTTTGGAAGTAAAATTTACGTACCACAAAATGAGCAGACCTTAAAAATGAGTTTTGATAAATGCATATGCCTGCGTAACCCAAAACCCTATAAAATTATAGAACATGACCATCACCCCAGAAAGTGATGGTCATGCCCCTCCTCATGCCCCTCCCAATTCAGCCCCACTCCCTTCCTACAGAGACAACCACTGTTGTGATTTTTTTCATTGTATATCAGTTTTGCCTTTTAGAGAACTTCATGTAAGTCAAATAATATACTGTGTACTCTTAGGTAAGGCTTCTTTCACAATGTAAGGCAAAATGTTTTGCCTGTTGATGCAGGTATCAGCAGCTTGTTCCTTTTTATTACTGAGTGGTACTCCTCTGTATGTATCAGTGCTCCTGTCAATGGACACCTGGGCTGTCCCCAGGTTGGGGACATATAGTCAATTAAGTTACTATGACCATTTTCCTACAACTCTCTTTGTAGATATACGTTTTTATTTCTCTTGGATAAATCATTAAGAGTCTTATTAGTGATCATAAGACAGGACTATGTTTTAGTTTTAGAAAAAAACTCCCAGATCATTTTTCAAAGTGGTTGTGTACTGCCACCCACAATGTCGGAGAATTCCTGCTCCAATAACTTTGCCAACATTTGATATTGTCAGTCTTTTTCATTTTAGTCACGCTAATGGATGTATAGGAGTTGAATCCTTTTTAGTGTGCTTATTGGCCAGTTGTAAACTTTGCTTAGTGATGTATCTGTTCGAATCTTTTGCCCATTTTTTTGATTATGTTGTTTATCTTTTCATCCTTGAGTTGTAGCCATTCTTGGTGCATTCTGGATACCAGTTCCTTGTCAGATATGTTTTGCAAATATTTTCTCTCAGTTTGTGGCTCACTTATCTGTTTTCTTAATAGTGTCTTTGGTGAGCAAAAGTTTCCTATTTTTATAAAATCTAATTTATAATAATTATTATTGTTTTATTTTATGGCTATTGATGTCAGTGTCCTAAGATACCTTTACTACCAAGTCACGAAAATTTCCTAGGTTTCCCTATAGAGCCTTTATGGTTTTAGCTTTTACATTCAGCTCTATAATTTGTCTCAAATTAATTTTTGTATATGGTAATTTTGTATAAAAACAGAGCTCAGGCTAGATCCCAGGGCCTTTCACTGTGCTATACTGTCCCCCTCAAAAATGAATGTCACATTCTCTGTTATCCAAGAGCTTATGTTTTAGTGAGGAAGTCCAACATATTCACAACCAGCCATAATAGAAGGCATTTTCAGTTAAGGCCCAAACCAGAAGTATGTGCCACAGGAACATGGAGATTCTGGGTAATCACGGAAGGCTCCATGGAAAGGAAGGTCTTTGAGTTGCACCAGAGATGTGGAGAAAGAACACACCAGTCAAAGATATTCCAAAATGAGCAAAAGCTCTGGGGTAGAAAAGACTAAGCTCCTCAATGTTAAAATCTGGATCCCTGTGGGTATGAAGCAATAGACATTGCCATACTAATAAAAGTATTTTGATGGTCATAATAATACTCCTCACATTCCTTCTGATGGAAAAAGAGTCAATGGCTGGGGAAAAGGTCCTATGAGTTGATATTTCTTTTACACTCTGTCCCTGAAGCTATCACAATTATGAATTGAAAACCCTGTGTTTCTGAGTGTATTTAGGAAGGCAGGTTGAACAACCTCAAGGTAAGAAAAGTGTAGGAGGGGGAAAGGAAGCAGTAGAGCAGAAAGAATTCATAAGTTGGCGTCAGCAGACCTCAAATTGAAACCTGTCTCTCAAATTTACTAACTGTGTGGTCTTGCACAAGTCACGTAACCTTTCTGGCCTCTCATTTCCCCATTGGTAAAATGGGACTAATCGTAACGCCAACCTCCCTAGGTTGTTGTGATGTGTCAAAGAAATAAAATATGTGACAGCACATCACCCTGGGCAGAGGACTGTGCAAAGGGAAAGTAAGTCATCATTATTATAAAGAGTCGTCTTGGGGCTCAGCTCTAGGAGCCCATCCTGCCGGGCAGTGACTCAGGGAGGCAGTAGGGTCAAGGGAAACAAAGGTACCCATATTTACAGTCAATCCCTGACCAACGTCTTCCCTCCTCAAAGACAAAGAGTTGGTGGATACACACACGGATAGCCTTATTTTTTAATCTTACCCATTCAAAGCTGTCCTTGAAGTTTACTTAACTCTATATCTACTGTGTCTTGGGGCGGGTGGGTGGTCTTAGGAGAGAACAGAAGATAAACACAGGTTATTATTTCCCCAGACTGCATTTACTCCATCAGATGGAACAAACAAACACAAAGTCATACCAACCTGGAACAACAAAAGGTACTATTTTGTGAGCAATATAATAGACTGTAGAACAGAGCTGGGGACTTTGTTCTTTATCTCCTCACTCCATGACTAGACTAACAGAGCAGCCACCATTTCAACTATTACCAGTCAGTGTGACAAAAGAAAAGCCAGTTTGGGAAGATCCTACATCAATAATACAATGCTCTGGCCTGGAGTGGCACTTGTGACTTCGGCTCACAACACATTGTCACCTGGTCAAACAGTCAAACCCAACACTAAGGAGGCCAAGAAATGCAATCCCACCATGTGTTTAGAAGGTGGCGAACTGGAAATGTGATAATAACTCTTATGGCTGCCCTCTTCACTGGACCCATCACGCTGTTTCACATTCGGTGGCTTTGTACGTTCTGTTTCTTCTGTTTGGAATGACTTTATCTCTTCCCAGAGGCCACCTATTCCTCTTCTAAGACTCATTCAAAGGTGCCGTCCTCTCGAAGCCACTCCATAACTCCTTATCACGTTGCATTGCAATGTTGAATTTATCTGTATATTTCCCTGCTACACTGAGAACTCCTTTAGAGACAAAATAAATGCCTGTAGGCTGAATAAATGAATTCTGATCCTCCTTGCCCAAGATGGCCTGATCTGAATCCCTTACCCCTCCCTCAGAAATGGCCCAGAATGTTATGGAAGGAGAAAAACAAGTTTTGCCACATCCTTTCCCAGTGTCTTCACCATAATAGTTCACATTTAGCAAGTGCCAGCTTGTACCAGGCACAATTAAGAGTGCTATTTGGCATCTAGTTTAATCCTCACGACAGCATTATAAGGCCCCTTGAGTTAGAGATTGCAATATTAAAGTTTAGAGACGTTTTGTGATCTGCCCAAGGTCACACAGATAGTAAGTGAAAAAAAACAGGCCTGGAACCCAGGTCTAGGTCAGAGGTTAAAACCTGCGCTTTTAGCCACTCACTGTGTTGCCTCCATGGGTTACAGAGATAGGCCACTGATAACAGGCCCATTCCTGTGGGCTCTGATTGTTCCACATTTTATAAGCGCACCACTGGCAACAAAGACAGTGAAGTCCCTCGTCCATGGTCCCTAATCAAATGTGTGCAAAGATTAGAGAATGAGAATACGCTAGAAACCTTACCTCATTACAGTTCCATTTGGTTGGAGCCCAAAGGAAGACCCATCGTGGTAACTGGCCTGCTCTGACCACAACAAAGAGAAGACTGGTATGAATAGTTCATCGAATTGAGATTATTTAGCCTGAAAAAAGAAAACTAAAAGTGACTTAATAAATGTTGGTTGATGACCAGATGTTTACTAAATCCACTGAGGATAAAAAGACAGCACTTAAAATTCAGCTTGGGGGATTTCAATTAGGCAGAAAGAAGATGTTCTTAAATATCTTTGACTAATGAGGGATGATGGCATCTTCTTTGAGTCTAGAGGCCTATTCAGTTATTTATTCGTTTATGTATTTAGCCACTTAGTCATTCATTCTTGTAGCAATCATTTATTAACCAGACACTGTGCTAGGTACTAGAAATAACAAATATGAATGAAAATAATTCTCTGCCTTTGAGACTTTCTTCTTGGAATCTTTTTCCAAGATGTAAAATTTCTTTGAAAGATACACAACAACTCGTGACACTTTGAATACAAATACATTTTTACATTTCCCAGGGAGGCCCTGGTTACCAGACACGATGTATATTGCTTGAGATGGTAAAGGATGAAAAGAAATGGAGGGAAATTTTTATGGATTCCATTGGTTTCCTATGGCTGCTGTAACAAATTACCGCAAACTTAGGGGCTAAAAACAACATGTATTTAGTTTCTCACAGTCCTGGAGGTCAGAAATCAGTTTCACTGGGCTGAAGTTGAAATGTTAGCAGGGCTGATTCCTTCTGCAGCCTCCGAGGGGAGAATCTTTTCCTTGGCATTTTCCATTCCAGTGGCTGCTCGTATTCCTTGGCTTGTGGCCCCTTCCTCCATCCTCATAGTTCATCAACCCAGTCCTTTCCTTCTGTCATCACACCTCCTATCTCTGACTCAGACCCCTCCTCCTTCTCATTCAGGACGGTTGTGATTACGTCCTGTCCATGATGATAATCTCAAGGTCCTTACCTTAATTACATCTGCAAAGTCCCTTTTGCCATATAAGGTAACATTCACAGGTTCTAGGGATTAGGATATGGACACATTTGGGGAGCCATCATTCAGCCTGCCCCAAGGACAGAAAGAGCATTACAGCAACTGTGCCTATTTGGCCGTTGTAGCAGGATTGGCCCTGACATTCTACATTGCTGAGGTCGCTATGGACTATGGGAGAGTGTCTTGGCCAGTGACACGTAAATAGCTGATGCTGGCAGAGTTGCTGGATTTACCCTGTGATACTGTCAGCCCTGTGGGGGAGTTTAGGTATTGTACTGGCTAAAGGCAAGAGAATAGATGAAATAAACCTTTTACATCCATTCCAGTTCTGTAATGATGGCTAACACTTATTAAGCATTTATTATGTGGCAAGTACCAAGCTAAGCACCTTATATATTTTAAAGTTATTTATCAAAGTAATCTGTGTACATAGTTTAAAAAAAACTAATAGTGCTAAAAGACTCAAACAATAGCAGTCTTCTGATCTACCCTTCCTCACCTCTTCCGTCCCACAGAAATAACCTCTCTGAACTCAGTACTTTCTCCTGGCATTTACCTCCAATTTTAAATAACCTGTTTATACTGCTATTTCTTGAGTTATCAGTTTTAGACAGTTTCTATTAAATTCCAATTATTGCAGTTGAGGATTTCGCTCTCTTGTACACCTCAACCTTCTACCTACTGTCTCTCCCCTATCCTTCGGGTGTAATTATATAACAATTACTATAAATTAGTAGTCTACTATAAATTAGTAGTCTGTATTTATACTATTAAGACTGCATGAGGGGGGCTTCCCCAGTGGCACAGTGGTTGAGAATCTGCCTTCCAATGCAGGGGACATGGGTTCGAGCCCTGGTCTGGGAGGATCCCACATGCCACGGAGCAACTAGGCCCGTGAGCCACAACTAGTGAGCCTGCGCGTCTGGAGCCTGTGCTCCGCAACAAGAGAGGCCGCGATAGTGAGAGGCCCTCACACCGCGATGAAGAGTGGCCCACGCTTGCCGCAACTAGAGAAAGCCCGCACATGGAAGAACGAAGACCCAACACAGCCAAAAATAAATAAATAGATAAATTTTTAAAAAAAGACTGCATGAGTATTATTCACTGCCGAGACAGGTATTTTACCATAATTATGTGTCATTTCTCATAGATTGTTTTTCCTGGAGTTTATAATTGCCTGACTTTTTAAAGTTGCTGCTTTACACGAACCAATTACTCTTTTCTTTCTCTCGAATGCTCCAAATAATCAATCACCTAGCAATAATTTTCAAAATATTTATATCCATCAGGTTCTTTTCTCCCCATGGTCCTCCATCCTCCCATTCCAACCTGGACATTTCCCTTTGAGGTAGGTGCAGGACTGTTGTCCCAGGACTTGGCTATTGCCATCTTTCTACACTGGATACCCACAGCAGATAAGTGCCACACAGCAGGTAAGTGTTAGACCTCAGATTTGAATACAAGTCTGTCTACATCAAAACCCCACATGCTTAGCTACCACTGCTATATGGCTTCTATGATTCAAGCAGTTTAAAGAGTAGCTATAAAGTTTGACCAGGAGGTAGTTACCACGTGGAAGTAGTTACTGTTGGTGGTTGTGTTGCTTCTGAACTCTACACTTGCACAAACTTTCAAAACAGATGACAGTTCTCAAAGTGTTGGGATTTACTCATCACACCTGGAATAAACAGCATGCAAACAGGGAATTTTTTGTTTTAACCTCACAGACATTTCCATGTGAGTTTGTTGCCACTTTGGGAATCCTTCTTACCTACTGTAAGGCTTTGTTCAGAAGCAACGTCTGGTGGCTGTGGGTTTGTTTGTTTTTTTTCTCCCTGATTTATTTATGTTATCTGCCTTTTCCCTGTGGTCTGGAAAGACTTCCAGTGGGCATATAGCCTGCCCAAGCAGAGGGGCAATGCAGCTTCTGTCTGAACCACGTACCACTCTCCCCAGCCACCCCATCTCCCCATGCACTCACACACACGCAGACTCCTGGGCACTCAGCCCCAACTCTATCGAAGACAAAAGAAGGGTCTGGCCAGTGTCAAAAGATATGAGTCTTATCAACCTGTTTGGACTGGAATCATGAGGGTAAGAGGCGCAAGGAAGGGGGAAGAATAGGAGGGAGCTAAGAGGGGATTTAAAGCTGTTTCAAATGTTCCTAAATGTCATTTTGCATCTTCTCTTTGATACTCCCAACTCTACCACAAACATAGGCAGATACCATGGAAAAGCCAAAATTCCAATCAGATCTTACTATCTATCTAGGTGACACCACAGAGTCCCCACAGGGTATAAATCCTTGCAGAAACAAATGCCCAGTGATGGAATTGCATTGTAGTGGTCTTACCCCATACCTCTCTCTCCTACGTTCTCCATTTCTCTTTTGTTCTTTTTCTTCTCTCTCCATTTTTTCTTACTCTCTTTCCCTTGTTTTTCTCTGGCGCTCCTTCCTTTAAAAAAAAAACCATCCAGCCACCCTCTATCTGTTTGTGCTCTGTGCGCGGAGCTCGGGGACCTCCCCAGAATAGTTTATTATGGCTTTTCTGTTTAGCTCAACTGCAGTCTAGCAGAGGTAATACAATCATGTCTCAGCTCCATATGGTCTCAGAGGCTGACAAGCAGAACAACCTCTGCTTTGTTTGTGTTTTACTTATGGTATTATGGGAGCCACGTGGGGCTGCTGGGCAAGGTTCCTCCCGCAGGACAGATCAGAGAAGGAGCCAGGCTCCACGTCATCCCTGCCCACCTCCTTACACACACACACACACACACACACACACACACACACACACACACACACACTCTGCAACAACTCAGAGCATGGTAAAGACAAGAGGATAAGGATCAAACCCAGAGAACATCAGGGAGCCCACAGGGAAGGCAGTGTTTCGGGGATGGTGGAGGTGAGAGGGGGAAGGGAAGTCATATTTATGGAGGTGTGCACATATTCTGCTAGACTCTTAGGTAATAATCCTCATACACCCCTTTGGAATATATATTGTGCCTCATTTTCTCTCAGAGGAAACTGAGGTCAGGAATCTACTTGGCTTCTTAAATTTTTTTTATTTTTTTAATAGATCTTTACTGCAGTATAATTGCTTCACAACACTGCGTTAGTTACTGTTGTACACCAAAGTGAATCAGCCATATGCACACACATGTCCCCATATCCCCTCCCTCCTGAGCCTCCCTCCCACCCTCCCTATCTCTTGGCTTTGGCTTTTTCCCTATAAGTGGGAGAACTGGCATTGAACCTTCGTGTGTTTGATCCCCAAAGTCATTCACAGTTCATTTCAGTGTTTCTGTCTACAGTGGGTGCGATTCTTAACAGCTCCTCTCAGCAAAGAGCCCAGATACTATAGGCAGTGACATAGGATAGACCACCGCCCTCCCAAACTTGTAACAGAACATGGTTATGCAAGGTCACAGGGGTACCATCATCTTTAGACCCCAGCAGGTATACCCCCCCAACCCCGGCCACTGGAACAAATGAGGTCCTGTGTCTCAAAAGCACTTCGAAAAAGGTGAGATTTCAGTGCAGCACGCTTACAAGACGGCGTCATCTTTGCTGCACTTACAATAATGAGGTTTTACCTAAAAATGCAGAGGATGACTCGGTGGGGAGGAGTTAGGAACATGTTAGAGATAGAACAATGGAAGGCCCAAGCCATGAATAATTATTGGGTATCTTTAAGGTTCTACAGACTAAAAGAAAATTTTTTTTTATTTTCAACCATGTGGGAGACAGACCCATGGACCACATAGCTTAGATTTTTCTGGAAAATTCCAATTCTAAATATTCTCTTTAATGGAAGAGAACCAATGACAAGTACTGTAAGGTCTACAGTTGAGTATCTGAACCATAAGAAATAATAACAACAGCTAATATCTGTTCCACGCTCTCTGTGAGCAGATTCTGTGTAATTCATTCACTATCTCATCTAGTCATTGCAACCACCCGTGATGCAGATGCTGTTATTAAGAGTACCTGGCTCACAGAGGCGATCAATAAATATTTGTTAAATGAACATCACCTCTGTTCTCACCCCAGAGAGACTTCATAACATGTCCAGCATCACACAGCGGGTGAGGGTTGAGTGGGATGTGAAGCCAGGCAAACCAACGGCCACCTGCCCGCTAGACCCCTGCCCAGCACAGCCTGCATTTTTAACCCCCTCATCTGCTGCTTCTCCATAAGGCTCTTAGATGGACTTTTCCACCTGAAAAATCATGTGATCCAATAACTAATTTGCAATATCTGACCACCCTATATGCAAAACGTGACCAAGGGATCCTGCGTGGCTCCAGGTGCTATGGGGATCCTACAAAGGTTGAAGAAGTATTAAAGGTATAAGGGCTGGTTTCCAAGGAGAAGCAAACTGTTTCCCTGGAGAATACTGACAGCCCAGGCTATGGGCACCACCGTCTGGGGAGACCCATGGGTGACTCCTATTGATTCTGGGCTTGAAGGAGGGATTGGAGGGGAACCTCTCTGATACCGGGAGGGTGCCAGCCCAATGCCCTGGTCCCAGCCACGAGCAATGACTATCTTCTCCTTCCCTCTTCCCCTTCAGGCCTCAGGCCTGAATCAGAAGGAATGATCCTAGTTTCTCATTTGTATCTAGAAGATTTCATCGATTTTCCTCGCAGTAGCTGTAGCAATGGTAGCAGTGAGAGTTTGCATTCGCAGGGCACTTCTTATGTACTAGTGACTTTATTTACATCTGCTCATTTATTCTCCTCACCCACTTTGAGATCAATTTTATGAATCCCGTTTTGCAAATGAGGAAACTGATATATTACAGATTAAAATGAAGCTTACACAAAAAGTCAGCACCCAAGTAGGAATAAATAAATGTTACAGGTAGCCTCGAAGAAGAAAAGGAATTTTTTAAAAATCATGCTTAGGGGCTTAACCATGGGAGAAAGTAAGGAGAGAAGGTTCCTTCTTTCCCTTGGAAACAGGAGAGGGTTACGGGGAAGGTGACATGTATACGACTATTTTTTAGTACAAGCTAATTGAACCCCCTGATTCTCCTCCACCATCTGTGTCCCAGACTCACTGTCTTCCTCCCACCTACCACCCAACAGCTAGTCACTATAGTAGCCTGGAGCCCACAATAGCTCCTAATTTCACCAGAGCCAAGAAGAAAGCTTTGTACTCTCTGCACCCACAACTGGGTGCCTCTAAAAAAGAGCGTGCCCAGCATTCATTCATGCTACAAATATTTGTTGAGTCCCTGCCATGTACCAGGCACATTTCTAGACATCAGAACAGACCAGTGAACAAAGCAAACAAAAAAAAAAAAGAGAGAGAGAGAGAGAGACCCTGCCTTCATGGAGACTATGTTCTACCAAAGAGGCTTACAGTGTTGGGGATCATCACCTTCCTCCAAGAAAAGTCAATCCACCAAGGAGCCCATAAATAGTGACGGAGCTTTGAGGTGCTAAGCTTTGCATATGAGGCCTGTTGTCACATCCTCCCAGCACCAGTCTTTCCCTCGAGGGCCTTTTGTTCCAACAGAGTAAGGCAATTCCAATTCCCCCTAAGTCAACCCTGCCCCACCAGTGCCTCCGACTAGGCCCCTCTCAGCCCCTGCATTCCAAGCCCTGGCTTCTTCACTGGTTTGCATCATAAATGTATAATGCCAGTCGAAGAAAGGCACCCAGCCCAAGCCGCTCTGCCTTGCATCCATAACAACCTTATCAAAGGGTTTTTTTCTGACCACGGAGAACAGAGAGCCCTCCAGGTTTTGATTCATAGCAGGTGAAGGCTGGATGGGCTGAAAGCTGATTGAAATCATCGAGGTCAACAAAATACAGCTGAGAGGGCACAATAATTGAGAGAGAAGCATCACTTCCTTGTTTTTTGTGATCCCCTGCACTTTAGAGCTCCTGCTTAAAGGGAAGTCTTTGTCTTACACATTTTATGGCATCGGTGTGCGTCTTATTTGTATAAACTTCGGGTTTTGCTGACCCAAAATTTCCCCTCCCTTTGTCCTGCAGTTGACTAGGTATTTTGGTAGGGGTGAGGAGATGGAGACTGAAGGGGGCTTTAGACTCTCTGGATTTTCACGTTGGGAGGAAACACACACACACACACACACACACATCCCTCTTTAGGTTTTGTTTCAGGAGAAGAAATTCAGCAGTCTACCATAGCCCTTTGGTGCTGATAGGAGTACCGTGGTGTATCAAGGGTACAATTCTAACCAACTCAAAGGCAAGGGACTACACTGTATTCAACGTCTGCATCCACACATCCTCACACACACACACACACACACACACACACACGCACACACACACAAGCACTCACGCATGCACACACACACTCCCTTTAAAGCGGTTCTCTCTGGACTGAGCGTCCACTGTCTTGCTCAGGGGCTCCTGAATACGAATCACAGAGCTCAGCACAGGGTTGTTGGTTGAATGAATGACTGCCCAGCTGAGACTTAGCGATGCTTCTAAGTGTCTCCTGAGACTTTGCTATGCCAGGAGATATGGATCTGTAGATGAGCTTTAGTCCTTATAGGAAAAGAGAAAACCATCGAGTGGCCACAGCACCGAGAGGGGATACTGGCGAGGGAGTAACTAACCCAGAGCCTCAGGGGACGTTGGCGAGGCATCAAGGACTTAAATGGAAAGCGACATTCTTCAAACTCTGGGGTTAGCACCTTTGTTAGCTGTGAATTTGAAGGTGGTGCTGATTTGGACTCTTGTTGAGACTGGCTCAGGGAATTTTATCCACTGGATTCCACCCTGCCAGAAGGAACTCAGCAACCTGCTCCCCAGAGGGTCGATGATTTATTCCATCTCACTCTCCACCCAAAGAAGTTCGCTGTCTATTTGAGCCCCTCCCTGTGAAGACAAGTCCTGACGTCTTAATCCCTGGTCACAGAGCTGAACTAGGGAAGTTCTCACGACTACCTTCTAACCTGGGAGTCTGTTAGCAGTAAACCCAGAAAGATGTTTCTTCTTGGATTGAAAACCCTTCCTGCAGGCTGAAAAGGGACCCTGAAAGCACATGCTGCCATCTACATAAGGGAAGTAGAGACTTTGTGGTCATGGTATCGTGCTCACCTCCCCATTTGTAGAATTAGAAGAGGTTGAGTCAGGTTCCTTCAGTCAGTAAAAACATGAGCCAGATAAGCAGCTAATTCTGCCATCATCACTCATACTGGCCATGGCAAAGGCCTCTGAATGGGTCTCTCCCTATGCCTATCTATGTTTCAAACTGCTGCCCCAGTAACACTCCTGAGAAATAAACCTGACAGATAATAATAAGTGTCGGCAAGGATGTGGAGAAACTGGAACCCTTATACATTGCAGGTGGGAATGTAAAATGGTGCAGTTGTTCTGGAAAAGGTTCAAAAGGTTAAACAGAGAGTTACCATATGACCCAGCAATCCCACTCCTTCGTACCCAAGAAAACATATGAAAACATATGTTTACACTGAAACTTGTACATGAATGTTCATGGCAGCATTGTTTATAATAGCCAGAAAGTGGAAACAACCCAAACGTCTATCAACTGATGAATGGATAGATAAGATGTGGTATATCCATACAATAGAATATTATTCAGCATTATGGAGGAATCTTGAAAGCATTACGTTAATGAAAGAAGTCAGTCACAAGAAGTCACATATTACATGAGTCCATTTATATGAAATGTCCAGAGAAGGCAAAGCTATAAAGACAAAAATAGGTTAGTGGTTGAATACACACACACACAAAAATTGCATTGTACACATTTAATAGTGAATTGCATGGTGTGTGAATTGTTTCTCAGCATAACTGCTACCAAAAAAATAGAGGGAAAAATAGTTAAATCTGCTAATTTTCCTGCTAAAGACCTCAGCTTCCCGTCGCCCAAAAATAAATCCCAGGCTCCTGGGCCTGCCACCAAAAACGTCCCTTGACAATTTGATTCTACCCTATTTTTCAGCTTCATCTTCCACTCCCCTCGATAAATTCCTAAACCCCAAGCCTCTTCCGTCCTGGAACAGAAAGTGCTGTTGCTGTCACAGGAACCCAGGCCTTTGCATCGTGCAATTGCCGTGTGGAACACCTTTCCCTGATCTGCACCTGCCAGATGCTGGTTTATTCTTCAGGATTCAAGATGAACATCACCTCTTCTGGGAAGCCTTTCCCCGCTTTCCCGGGGATGGCTTCTTGCGCTTCTGGGTTGCCACAATATGCTGTTTATAGTCTATTCTGGTGCTTATCGCATTTTATTTTAATTACCTGTCTACATGGTGCCTGGACTGTGGACTCTTCAAGGACAGAAGTTTTGCCTTGTTTATCTTCATATCCTCTTCTCCACCTGACTCCCACCACATGTCGCTAAACAAGTGCAGAGAGACAGAGAGACAGAGAAGGAGAGAGATACTTGCACAGTTAGGACATGGCACAGCTACTGTCCAACCCATAGGTAGTTAACAAATGTAAGAGGAAATACTTCTTTCTTTCTCTATAATTGAAGTACATTGACTTACAATATTATATTAGCTTCAAATTTGTAGCATAGTGATTCAATATTTTTATAGATTATACCCCATACAAAGTTATTATAAAGTATCGGCTTTATTCCCTGTGCTGTACATTACATCCTTGTACATTACTTACTTACTTAATACCTAGTAGTTTTACCTCTTGATCCCCTTCACCTGAACAAGAGGGAACATTAAATATTCCCAGACATTAAAGGGAGGAGAGAAGGGAAAGCAAGCAAAGGAGACAGACTCTGGCACGGGAGGAATGAGATTTGCATCTCATCCACTTGTTCCAACTGAGCTACCTTGGTTGATAACCAGTTTTCTCCATCACAGAAGATAATACATAGCTGGGTGGTCTGATGATCATATATGATAACAGTAGCTGAGTGGTGACCCTGTGTTGGTCACACGTGTTAAAGGAGTTTACATACATGATCTTATTAACCCCTGCAACAACCCTTTGAAGGAGTTACTGTGCATATCTCTCAGGTGGGAGAGCTCAAGGCATTCAGAGGTCTAGTTCTGGACCCCAGAGCCTGAGCTTTCAATCACCTCAACAATTTGCATGTGTAGACTGCTAGTTGCTACTGATTATTTCACTTTCAGAGGATCCTGGAGGTAGAGTGCTGGGTACCATTCTAAGAACAGCTTCCTGACTTGGACTCGATTCAGTTCCAAGTGCTCTGCCTTGCACATCAGTTGACTAACCTGGGCCTCTCAGATTTTACCACGGGGCAAATGTACACATGTTAACCTCCCTGCACAGCTCACTGCCCAGCCAGGCCTCATTCATTTTGAGGACCCAACGCAAATGCAGTCTCCTTTAAGACATCTTCTTAAACAACATTTCCTGTATTCTTCAAGGCCTTACACTTTGAATCACTTATTTTAACCACAGCCTCTAAATTTCGCCTTCCATTCAGAGACAAAATTGTCAATTTACACCCCTGCTTCCATCTCCTTACCGCCCGTCCACTGATTGGGTGGCATCCTGCAATGCAGATTCTATCCTCGCCACCCCGTTAGAGCTACGTTCTCTGACATTAGCTGCAGCCCCGCCTCAGGGCCAGTTCTAACACATCTTCCAGAGCACTGCTCCCTGGTTCTCTCAGCACTTGACACATGACAGCCCTGACTCTGCCCTACTGGACCCTCCCGCCTCCCTCCTCAGCGTGCATCACTCCTACCCTGGCCCTCCCTCTCCCCACCCCCACACCCCTTTCCCTCCCTGGGCCTGCCCGAGGCTCAGGTATGTGGCCCTAGACCCTCCAGCCTTCACACTCTGTACCTTGAAGTTCGATGTCTTCTGTACTCAAGCTCCAGCCCTATCTTCCTTCCTTAGCTCCAGTCGAGCATCTCCAACTGCCTCTGGACATCTCTATTTGTATACCTCACTGTCACTTAGCATTCAATCTGTCTGGACCCTGTGAGTGCTTCTTTTGTATGATAAGAGCTGTACATATCTTGAGAAACTATAAGATACCTCTCCCGTTTTTCCTTACCCCACACTAAACTGATCTCTATCAAACCATCACATAAACTTGTTTATGCCACCAAATGAGTCAGCTAAGATGGGAATGTTCATTTTTTCAAGAAGATACCTAGATCTATCTTAATATCTATCTAGTTATCTATTTATCTATCTATCTATCATCTAGCTAGCTAGCTAGCTAGCTAGATCTATCTTGATCTAGCTAGCTAGCTAGCTAGATCTATCTTGATATCTATCCACATCTATCTATATCTATATATTGCCTGAGATATCAGGGCCTGTATTTCATACCAAGTCCCTGTCAATGAATCATCAGGAAATCATCATTTGGTACCTACTCTGTACCTGGCACTGTGCTAGATACATCTTTGGTGATTGTTACATAAAACCTATCATCAAGCAAATTACAGCATGTACCATCTCAAAAATAGCATCGCATAAACCCAGACTCATCATCTTCCCCCATGGCTGACCATCATTTCAGTCATCCATGTTTATAACATGGACTTTTTCAAAAGGACAAAAACAAACAAACAAAAAAAACAGAGTGTTTTTTTTTTCCTTTTTTGGGCTATTGTTTCTTCATTTTCTCCACCCTTGCCCCAAATCCGATCAGTCCCCTAATCCTGCTTGTTCCCCTTCCTTAGCTTCCCCTGTGCCCATTCTTTCCTACTCTTCACCTCAGCATATACATTTAGGCCCTTGTTACTTTATGATGAGGTCTCTGCAATGAGATCTTTTCTCTGCAAGTTTTTCCACAACCTCTTTCTCTTCTAAAGGACCGCTCAGACCTTTCAAATTAATCCTCCTAATACACCATTTCCAGGGACTCACTCTCTCTCATTACATTATGGAATCTTAAAGTCAGGAAGAACCATGTAGGTCTTTGAGTCAAAACTCCTACCCATTGTTGCCGTCCTTCTCTCTACAATACAGCCTCCTTTTGATTCATCCAGAAATGGGGAACTCACTCCATCGCAAGTGGTCCATTCCATTGCTGCCCTGACTGTTAGAACATCCTTCTCAAGGTGATTTGACTATCTTATAATTTCCACCCATTGGTTGAAGTCCTCTATTTTCACTTCCTACTATCTCTTCCATTGCTTTATTCTAGTTCCCTAACCCCCCAAAGATGTTCTCTGTCCTCAAACTCCACTCCACCCAGTCTCTCCCTGCCTCCAATCAGCTTTTATCTTCTTTGTCCCCATCTACTGGGCAAAGAAAGGAAAAGGGCAGGAGGCTGATTGTAAAAAGGACATGGTATCTCTAATGCCAAAAAGAGAAGCGCTCTCTCCCTCCCTCTCTTTCTCTGTCTCTCTCTCTCCCTCTCTTTGTCATTGTTTGATGCACTTGCATGTATGTGGCTTGTGGATTCCCATGTGTGTGGCTCAGTTTAGCTGAGTTCCATTTTCTGTGTTCACCCAGAGTTCTTAGGATGAGATCACGCATAAGCAATGTAAATGTTGCATGATGCTGAAATTGTTCACTAATATACCAATCACATTGAAACAAGTCCACCTTTAATCAGAGGAAACTCTTCCAGGCATTTACTATCGCACGCGCACACACACACACACACAGAATAGCTTAAGAGCCAAGTTTAAAACTACAGCCATAGGTTAACACTAAAAAATTAAACAAGTTAAGCTGATGTTTACTTCACTGTTTATTACAGTTGAATCTGTAATACTCTAGACCAATGGATCTAGGACAATTACCTCCACCGCCAGGGTCAAGTGGCAACGTCTGGGGACACAACTGTGGGAAGTGCTATTGGCATCCAATGGTCAGGGATATTGCTAAACATCCCACAGTGCCTGGGACAACCTCATCTCCAAAACAAAGAATTATCCGGCCCAAATTAGAGTAAGTTCAGGAGCCCTGCTGTAAACCTACTCCTCTATTTTTATTTTCTCCTCCTGGCCTGCCTAGATTTGAAATCCTGTGTCGGTGGGACGGGTCAGAGCACTGGGAAGCTGCCAAGGCAATGCCCATTCCCAGCAGACCTGGAGGTTTGTTGTGTGACCTCTTGTCCATGCCCTGACCTCCTGGGCCCCAGGCAAGCCCATTCAGATAATTAGGTTAGAAAAGCAGACACTTGGCTAACTATCAGCTGCTGTGTCCAGGCTGAGCTTCCCCAGGGAGTGAGGGCAGAAGGGGGAAAAGAAAACAGAGGCAGGGTAACAGCATGGGGAGAAGTCCAGGCAAGGAAGTGTGGATGAGGCTGCAACATTATGGGAAGCCTGAACATTTCTTGCCTTCCATCAGCTAATGATAAAAACATGTCTCCTTACAGCTTAGGAAAGCCTTACAGGTTACAAAGTGTTCTGCATGTGCTATCTCATTTAATTCTCACGACCGCCCAGTGACAGAGGGAAGGCAATGATGACTGGCCTGTTGATAGAAGGGGAACGAAGTATCGGGGAGACTCCAGACCTCAGGGTGAGCTCAGCACTTAGTACGTTTGGGAGAAATACTTAAAAGACGGAGAAAGGGAGGAACAGAGGGAAGAGAAAAAAGGAAATAAATGAGATAGTGAATGTCAGGACAAATAGAAAGTCTTTGAAAATAGTCGATGCTCCATGAATGTTTGTGTGTTCACTCATTATTTGTCTTTAAGAAGATGAACTCTTTGTTAGGAAAATGAGATCATTACCTCAACACAGCGCAACGGAAAGAACTCTAGACTGGGAACCCGAATCCTGGGGGGGGGCCCACTTTTGCCCTCCCTGACCCGCTGCCTCACCTGGCTGGACTGGGCTTCTCTGAAGATGGGGAAGTTGGGGTCTACCATTTCGCGGGCACCTTCCAATTCTTGAATCTCCTATCTCCTCCTTTTTCAACCTCCCCGGCTGCTCAGCCCCAGCTTCACCTGGCCACAAGGTCTGGCCAGAGCCCACAGCAGCTGGGTAAGGACCAGAGGGCTATAGCTGGTCCTTTGTATTTGTATAAACAGCTCTTGCAACCATCCAAAGCACCATCACAGGCATTGCCTTTCCATCTTCACCGCAACTGTCCGACTGTCCAAAGGAGACAGGGTAGGGCTTACAAGCCCCTCCCTTTCTGGGTGGAGTCAGCACAGAATAGGAAGAAGAACATCGGATGAAGCCTCAAGAGACGTGCTCTCTCCCAGGTTGTTACCTTGCTCAGGCTCCTTCCCCACTTACAGCACTCCAGAGGCTACTGTTTGCCATTAGAATGACACCTGGGCTCTTCACCTGAACCCACAAAGGGCCCCCATGACCCAGACCCTGCTTATCTTTCTGACTCTCCCTTCTATCACTCCCTGCTTTGTCACTCTAGCAGCACTGGCTTTCTTTCTGTTCCTTAAAACCACCAAGCTTACTCACTCTGTAGAGCCTTTGCCCTGGCTGTCCCCTGTCTTGAGAGCTCTTTCCCCCAGATATCCACAGGTGGCTCTTCCACATGATTTGGGTCTCTGATCAGAAGTCCCCTTCTCAGACAGCCTTTCCTAACCACTCTAGCTAAAGTAACGCTGATGTTCCCACGCCACACCCGTTATTTTCTAGCCTCTGATTTTATATCATTTCTTCACAGATTTAGGAGGGAACACTGCTGATGTTTCCTTCCATGTGAGGGATACTTCCATTAGACAGAGGAACACTACTGGTCTCTCTCCCTAGCTTTTACTCACTTCTCTGCAGGGTAGGTATGTCTTACCTGATTGGCAAGTTTGGAGAAGGTGCTAGGACCACCTGGCTCAGTCTCTCCCTCTCTTTCTGGGATCTGCTTCATGCAGAGAGCACGAGCGCTGCTCTGCCCTGGACCAAGAAGTAGGCTTCATGGAAAAGGTTCTGCCCCTCAGGGGAAGGCTTGTGACTGACCATCTCTGCCTGGGAATGGATGGCAAGTCTGTCTAATCCCAGCGTCAGCACCGTGAAGCCCATCACTGGGCACTGCTAAGCCTCATCCTCCAAACTAGCTATGATGAGCCATAAAGCTGGTGCTTGCGTCTCCACTGTCTAACTCATGTGTCTGTCTCTCCGGCAGTTCAGAGCTCAGGCTGGAAACAGCTGTCATTAATGGGCTCCACTAAACCACAACATTTCCCTCTTCCTGAAATCATCATATTTATTGGTTGATTCATTTATTCATACATCTATTGTCTGCACACACACCCCACCCCACCACACACACACACACACACACACACACACCCCTCCCTACCATCCCCTACAGAATATTAATTCCTTGAGAGCAGGAATTCTGTCTCTTTCTCCCATACATCTTGTGCCTGGAAAAGTTCAAGTAAGAGCCAGAAAGTATCTGTTGAATGAATAAAAGAGATGTCTAGGGCTTCCCTGGTGGCGCAGTGGTTGAGAGTCCACCTGCCGATGCAGGGGACACGGGTTCGTGCCCCGGTCCGGGAAGATCCCACCTGCCGCGGAGCGGCTGGGCCCGTGAGCCATGGCCGCTGAGCCTGTGCGTCCAGAGCCTATGCTCCGCAATGGGAGAGGCCACAACAGTGAGAGGCCCACGTACCGCAAAAAAAAGAAAAAAAAGAGATGTCCAGATGCCTTGGCCCTGAATGGGACTCCAGGACTTTTGCATCACTGTAGGATGGGGAGTCCCATTAATGACTAAGACTAACTTTCCAACTTGCTCAGAAGAATGGGAACTCAGAATTAGATTCAAGTTGATTTAAAGAATTTTTTAGAGTATTTCTTATAATCCTCAACTATAGATGAGGTTCATATCTGTGAAATATGATTTCCCTGAGATTAGGAAGCTGAGGCACACTGAGGTCCACTTACTGGGGATCCACGACCAGCCAGTGGCAGAGTCTGGATGGCTGCTACTTTCCTCCATAGCCTTCTCCACCTGCAGAGGCAAACTGGGCTCCAGCCACTGCCTCATCCAGAGAATCACTGAGGGTTGATTTTCCCTGTCCTTTTCTTTGCCTGGGTCTACCAGTCTCTGCCAGGCCTCCGTTCCATTCCTTTCTAGAACCTGAGGACCTTTAATCTGCTGACTGCACCATGAGGCATGTGAGAGCTCCACCCATACCAGGAGGCATGGCCTGGATTTTGCTGTCCTAAACCCAGTATCTGGGGGGCTTAGGTCCCCCTCGTGCTCCCCGAGCTTCATCTGGGCCCACTTGTGCTGGCCTGGGCAGTGTGATGGGCTCCTGCCCTGGTTTCCCGCTCGAGTCTGGGGCTGGAGGATGACCCTGAACCCTTGCCCACTTGGCTTCCATCAGCTTAGCCAGCTCTGCCAGCTTTCTCAGCTCCCGCTCAAGGACCATGCCCACCCCATTATCTGAGCCACTGCAGAGGGCTCTATGGCAAACTCTAGATGCCTGAAAAAGCAAAGCTCTGCCTTCTGACTCATGTCTAGAATCTCCATTGTCTACAACATCCCGCTTTGGATGTCAGGCCTGACTTGACCCTAATCTGACTTTGCCCCTGGGGATGTGAACCTAGAATTCCTACACCCACCATTTCTCTTCAGGAAACCCTTCAGGCCCACCCAGTCCACCTGCCAGCCTCACCCTCAGCAGCCCTTCCTGCGCATCGAGTCCTGCTCCAGTCTTGGCCTGGCCCTCCATGGAGCCACTCTGGGTTAGGGTCTGCTGTCTGGGCAGCCAGAGGGGCAGCCCTGCCCTCTGGGGTGACTTCCTTCCTCCGCTGGCTGGCCATCCTCCAAGAAGTTCCTCTTCCGGAGCATTCCAGCTCTCTGCCTCAACTTCTCTCTCCTCCCCCAGGCCCTTCCTGTAAACATCACATTTGAAACAAATATTGATTTCCTCACAAGTACCCCTTGACAGGGTTGTAAGACACACACACGTACACACACACACACACACACACACACACACACACAGCCTCGGCAAACAATAAGCATGGGCCTGCCACCACTTCTGGAAATGAATGAGGTGAAAATAAGGAAAACACAAAGAAAAAACAGTGTGGCTTCTAGGCAAAACACACAGCTGCTATTATTTTCAGTATTTTCAGAGTCTCTCCCTGACCCTGGCACTGAGTTAAGAGCTCAGCTGGTGTGGTGAGTGTTGACTGGGAGTAAGAGACCCAAGAGGGCTGTTTTTCCATAAAATTTTTTTAAGAAACAAAAAAGTGTTTTAACTTTTCCCTCTTGTTACCAGAAATGAGCATGAAAGCCCAGGATCAGCTTCAATTCCGTGACTGCAGGACTCCCAGCCTCGTCTCCCTCCCCCATCACCCTCCGCCAACTCCCTGTTCCCTTGGCTAATAAGTAATCCTGAAAAGGTTTGTGCACTTTGCTTACTGTATTTGGCTCAGAAATACATTCCCTTTGTCACCCCCTACCTCAGGCAAATGCTTTCTGCTCTCTATTTGTATGCCTGAACACACAGAGCAATTGGGTTTAATGTCATTTTCTGGGTAACAGCAGGAAGCGGAAGGTCACTGGGCACAGTGAGAACTTGGCCCTTCTGGGAGATTAGATGCCCAAGGCCTGGCCAGTTCCTATTTTAGGCTCAGCCACCTCCTCCCAGCCCCAGGGACAGGCCTCCAGGGCACCTAACTAGTTCCACATCTCCATCCTACTCCCCTTCCGGGTAATTCCTGAATCCACCAAAGACCACACTGACTGCCATAGAATTTGCATAGAGCAGGGCAATTTATTAAGACTTTAATGAAGCAGAATAACTGACTCCAAAATTACCTATGACTTGTTTTTCTCTGCAGTGAGCTCAACACAAAGGCACGAAAGGTATTTCCTTCTCTCCTCCCCAACCCTTCTTCCAGCCCCTCCCCAGGCTTTTGTGTCCTTGCGGTCTAAGTTTCTTCACTTGGTTAATAACACTTACCTCTGTTTTGTAGCACAAAGGAGGAGTTGCCAGGGGCCATTATTTTTGTTAAAACTCAGGGACAATCAAGTGATTAAATGGGATTTGTCATCTAGGGAAGGAGCTTGGTGGCCTTGCCATGGCTGGATTTGAAAGAGAAGGGCTGGTCAAGGAGAAGGGCCTGTCTCTGACCCCAGAGAGGATGACTGACCTCAGGAGGTGGAAGCAGAAGAAGGAAGAGGCTGACAGCTTCCGGAGAGGCAGACACCTGAGAACCAGGGAACCCAGACCTCTGAGGAGGGAGGACTCAGAGAGGGAGAGTTGTGTGGATGCCTATGAGGACCAAGCACCCTGGCCATGGTCTTGGGAACCTCCACGAACGCCTCCCATGGCTGAGCTAGCACTGCGGCATCAACTCACCATGTGGGTCTGCACAAGGAGCATAGCCATGTGACCCCACAGACTGAGGACCAGACTGAGGACACCTCACTGCTATCTTCTGAGACCTGAGAAGCCCAATTGTGTTTTTACTAAATGGGAGGATACCCTGAAAACATGCAGACAGTGGCGACCTTGGAGTTTGTTCGGGGTGTGTTTTCACCACAGTGGGGAGGGGCTGCTTGTCTCCAGAGGCTTAGCAGCAGTGGCTGCCCTTTGGGATCAGGTGTAAGATGGGCTTTCAACAGCTCATGCAGGCTCCCAGGAGCTGCTTCAGGATGTCTGCCGCCGCAGCCAGCAGGCATTTAACTGGATCCCTTATTAGTCCGATGGGCCTCATCCAATTACAGGACCTCGCCATATTTATTTCCTCTCTGTGTTCTGTTGCTTTCAATGCTGTGCTGTTCTCTAATCATTGTGTCTATGATCTTATTACCTCCCAATTAGATCTTGGTGTTTCCCCTATTAGTCTCTGGCTTCAACCTACTTGCCTTTAGGATAGAATATATGATTTGGGTCCTTGCTATATTAAATTTTAGCTACTCTTGTTTTTCAGACTTTGGAGCCTAGCCTCATGTTGGAACAAATAGCTGCGTTCAGCTCTCCTCCACTCTTGACCCTTTCAGCACATCTAATTGTGCTACCATCTCCCCAGTCCCACTTAGCCATTCACTGACCTCAGTCACTTTCACAGATTTCTCTAGATCTTTGACCCCTGGCTTCTTCCCACCTGGACCTCTGTCATCATTCCCATGGCTTCAGTCTTCAAGTAGATGACTCATCTAATAACTTCGAAATTTCTTAATTTCCTTTACTTCGACAAATTTAGCCTCCATTTAAATTACCCACTTCCACGGCAGCACCCTAGAACTTGTCATCACCTAATACTGTTCCATTGCCCAACTCTTAAGTTCAAAAACCCAACTTCTTTTATTTTTTCATTTTATTTATTTATTTATTTGTTGTACTACGCGGCATGAGGGATCTTAGTTCCCTGACAAGGGACTGAACCCGCACCCCCTGCTTTGGAAGTGCAAAGTTTTAACCACTGGACCACCAGGGAAGTCCCACATCTTCTTATCTTTTCATCTATGACTCCTTTAGAAATGCTCGTCATTGGGCTTCCCTGGTGGCACAGTGGTTGAGAGTCCACCTGCCAATGCAGGGCACACGGGTCCGTGCCCTGGTCTGGGAAGATCCCACATGCTGCAGAGCGGCTAGGCCGGTGAGGCATGGCCGCTGAGCCTGTGCGTCCAGAGTCTGTGCTCTGCAACGGGAGAGGCCACGACACTGAGAGGCCCGTGTATAGCAAAAAAAAAGAAATGCTCATCATTTAAAAATTGTATTTACTCACTGTGTGTGTTTGTGATAATATTTTTTTCCAGGAATCTGAGAGATTCACAGGATTTCCAAAAACATTTTTTAACCAACTGAGATAATGGAATTAGTGATTGGTTGTTGGAACAGACCTTGCCTACATTCCCCCAGATGATTACCTAGAGCCCAGAACAAAAGTCTGACCAAATCTTTGGCCAAGGGCATTACTCCAGGGAACCTTGACCCCATGTTTCTGTTTCAACATGATGTCTGAGAAAAAGAGCATCAGAAATCTACTGATGGGGGCAGGAACAAGGGATCAGCCTGCCGGGAGAAAGCAAGACAGCGAGTTTAGGAAAGATATTTTAACTATGTTAATAAAATTAGGATTCAAAATATTTAAAAGCACAAGGTTATAGATCAACAAAGCCAATGAGAGCAGGCTCTCTTTTTGATCAGTTTGGTTTATGCCAAGACCTCAAGAACTCCAATCTCTTAAATTCTTCCCATCTTCTCTTTACTAGTCTTTCCAACCTCCCTGCCTTTACATCCAGTTCAGCCATGTAGCCATTTGTCTAATAAGAGTGGCAAACACATGGATTATTCGTGCCGCAGCCTACTGAGAGCCCTTTCTGTACGTTAACTTTCTTCATCTTTTTCATCAATTTACAAATGAAGAAAATGAAGTTGAGTAATTGTCCAAGGCTTCCCAGCCAGAGTCAGCTACATAATTTGTAACACCCAGTGAAAGATGAAAACGCAGGCCCTCTTTCAAAATTCAGGGGGAGAAAATGCCCTTAAAATACTAATATATGAAGTTTTTACCACCTCTACAACAAATGCTAAAGGAACTTCTCTAAGTGGGAAACACAAGAGACGAAAAAGACCTAAAAAACAAACCCAAAACAATTAAAAAATGGTAATAGGAACATACATATTGATAATTACCTTAAATGTAAATGTATTAAATGCTTCAACCAAAAGATACAGGCTTACTGATTGGATACAAAAAGAAGACCCATATATACGTTGTCTACAAGAGACCAACTTCAGACCTAGGGACACATACAGACTGAAAGTGAGGGGGATGGAAAAAGATATTCCATGCAAATGGAAATCAAAAGAAAGCTGGAGTAGCAATTCTCGTATCAGACAAAATAGACTTTAAAATAAAGACTATTACAAGAAACAAAGAAGGACACTACATAATTATCAAGGGATTAATCCAAGAAGAAGATGTAACAATTGTAAATATTTATGCACCCAACATAGCGGCACCTCAATACAAAAGGCAAATGCTAACAGCCATAAAAGGGGAAATTGGGGCTTCCCTGGTGGCACAGTGGTTGAGAATTCGCCTGCCGATGCAAGGGACGTGGGTTCGTGCCCCGGTCTGGGAGGATCCCATATGCTGCGGAGCAGTTGGGCCCGTAAGCCATGGCCACTGAGCCTGCACATCCAGAGCCTGTGCTCCGCAACGGAAGAGGCCACAACAGTGAGAGGCCCGCGTACTGAAAAAAAAAAAAAAAAAAAAAAGATGGGGGGAAATCGGCAGTACCACAATAATAGTAGGAGACTTTAACACCCCACTTTCACCAATGGACCAATCATCCAAAATGAAAATAAATAAGGAAACACAAGCCATAAATGGCACACTAAACAAGATGGACTTAATTGATATTTATACGACATTCCATCCAAAAACAACAGAATACACTTTCTTCTCAAGTGCTCATGGAATATTCTCCAGGATAGATCATATCTTGGGTCACAAATCAAGCCTTGGTAAATTTAAGAAAATTGAAATAGTATCAAGTATCTTTTCTGACCACAACTCTATGAGACTAGATATCAATTACAGGAAAAAAAACTGTAAAAAATACAAACACATGGAGGCTAAATAATACACTACTAAATAACCAAGAGACTGAAGATATCAAAGAGGAAATTAAAAAATACCTTGAAACAAATGACAATGAAAACACGACAACCCAAAACCTATGGGATGCAGCAAATTAGTTCTAAGAGGGAAGATTATAGCAGTACAATCCTACCTCAGGAAACAAGAAACATCTCAAATAAACAACCTAAACTTATACCTAAAGCAACTAGAGAAAGAAGGACAAAAAAAACCCAAAGTTAGAAGAAGGAAAGAAATCCTAAAGATCAGATCAGAAGTAAATGAAAAAGACATGCAGGAAACAATAGCAAAGATCAATGAAACTAAAAGCTGGTTCTTTTAGAAGATAAACAAAATTGATAAACCACTAGCCAGACTCATCAAGAAAAAAAAAGGAGAAGACTCAAATCAACAGAATTAGAAATGTAAACGGACAAGTAACAACTGACACTGCTGAAATACAAAGAATCATGAGGGATTACTACAAGCAACTATATGCCAATAAAATGGACAACCTGGAAGAAATGGACAAATTCTTAGAAAAGCACAACCTTCGGAGACTGAACAAGGAAGAAATAGAAAATATAAACAGACCAATCACAAGCACTGAAATTGAGACTGTGATAAAAATCTTCCAACAAACAAAAGCCCAGGACTGAAACCAGACAAAGATGTCACAAAAAAAGAAAACTACAGGCCAATATCAGTGATGAACATAGATGCAAAAATCCTCAACAAAATACTAGCAAACAGAATCCAACAGCACATTAAAAGGATCATACACCATGATCAAGGGGAATTTATCCCAGGAATGCAATGATTCCTCAATCAATGTGATACACCATATTAACAAACTGAAGGATAAAAACCATATGATAATCTCGGTAGATGCAGAAAAATCTTTTGACAAAATTCAACACCCATTTATGATTAAAAACTCTCCAGAAAGTAGGAATGGGGGAATTTACCTCAACATAATAAAGGCCATATATGACAAACCCACAGCCAACATTGTACTCAATGGTGAAAAACTTAAACCATTTCCTCTAAAATCAGGAACAAGACAAGGATGCCCTCTCTCACCACTATTATTCAATGTAATTTTGGAAGTTTTAGCCACAGCAATCAGAGACAAAAAAGAAATAACATGAATCCAAATTGGAAAGAAGAAGTAAAACTGTCACTGTTTTCAGATGACATGATACTATATATAGAGAATCCTAAAGATGCTACCAGAAAACTACTAGAGCTAATCAATGAATTTGGCAAAGTTGCAGGATACAAAATTAATGCACAGAAATCTCTTGCATTCCTATACACTAATGATGAAAAATCTGGAAGAGAAATTAAGGAAACACTCCCATTTACCACTGCAGCAAAAAGAATAAAATACCTAGGAATAAACCTACCTAAGGACACAAAAGACCTATATGCAGAAAACTATAAGACACTAATGAAAGAAATTAAAGATGATACAAACAGATGGAGAGATATACCATGTCCTTGGATTGGAAGAATCAATATTGTGAAAATGACTATACTACCCAAAGCAATCTACAGATTCAATGCAATCTCTATCAAATTACCAATGGCAGTTTTTACAGAACTAGAAAAAAAATCTTAAAATTTGTATGGAAACACAAAAGACCCCGAATAGCCAAAGCAACCTTGAGGGAAAAAAACGGAGCTGGAGGAATCAGACTCCCTGACTTAAGACTATATTACAAAGCTACAGTAATCAAGACAATATGGTACTGACACAAAAAACAGAAATATAGATCAATGGAACAGGGTAGAAAGCCCAGAGATAAACATACGCACCTATGGTCAACTAATCTATGACAAAGGAGGCAAAGATATACAATGGAGAAAAGACAGTCTCTTTAATAAGTGGTGCTGGAAAAACTGGACAGCTACATGTAAAAGAATGAAATTAGAACACTCCCTAACACCATACACAAAAATAAGCTCAAAATGGATTAGAGACCTAAATGTAAGACCAGACACTATAATACTCTTAGAGGAAAACATAGGAGGAACACTCTTTGACATAAATCACAGCAAGATCTTTTTTGACCCACCTCCTAGAGTAATGGAAATAAAAACAAAAATAAACAAATGGGACCTAATGAAACTTAAAAGCTTTTGCACAGCAAAGGAAACTATAAACGAGTTGAAAAGACAGCCCTCAGGATGGGAGAAAATATTTGCAAACAAATCAACGGGCAAAGGATTAATCTCCAAAATATATAAACATGTCATGCAGCCCAATATTAAAAAAAGAAACAACCCAATCAAAAAATGGGCAGAAGACCTAAATAGACATCTCTCCAAAGAAGACATACAGATGGCCGAGGCAGGTGAAAAGCTGTTCAACACCACTAATCATTTAAAAAATGCAAATCAGGGCTTCCCTGGTGGCGCAGTGGTTGAGAGTCCGCCTACCGATGCAGGGGACACGGGTTCGTGCCCCAGTCCGGGAAGATCCCACATGCCGCGGAGCAGCTGGGCCTGTGAGCCATGGCCGCTGAGCCTGCGTTTCCGGAGCCTGTGCTCCACAACGGGAGAGGCCCCAACAGTGAGAGGCCTGAGGATGACAAAAAAAAAAAATTGCAAATCAAAACTACAGTGAGGTATCACATCACACTGGTTAGAATAGTCATCATCAGAAAATCTACAAACAACAAATGCTGGCAAGGGTGTGGAGAAAAGGGAACCCTCTTGCACTGTTGGTGGAAATGTAAATTGATACAGCCACTATGGAGAACAGTATGGAGGTTCCTTAAAAGACTAAAAATAGTATTACCATATGACCCAGCAATCCCACTACTGGGCATATACCCAGAGAAAACCATAATTCAAAAAGACACATGCACCCCAATGTTCATTGCAGCACTATTTACAATAGCCAGGTCATGGAAGCAACCTAAACGCCCATCAACAGATGAATGGATAAAGAAGATGTGGTACATATATACAATGGAATATTACTCAGCCATAAAAAGGAACGAAACTGGGTTATTTGTAGAGATGTGGATGGACCTAGAGACTGTCCTACAGAGTGAAGTAAGTCAGAAAGAGAAAAACAAATATCGTATATTAACAGTATATGTGGAATCTAGAAAAATGGTACAAATGAACCAGTTTGCAAGGTAGAAACAGAGACACAGATGTAGAGAACAAATGTATGGACACCAAGGGGGAAAGCAGGTGTCGGGGTGAGTGGGGAGCAGGGGGTGGTGGGATGAATTGGGAGATTGGGATTGACATATATACACTAATATGTATAAAATAGATAACTAATAAGAAACTGCTGTATTAAAAAATTAATTAATTAAATTTAATTAAAACAAAATACATCAACAACATGGACACACCTGGAAGGAGCCATGACCTTGTCCAGAGCAGGTTCTATGGCTCTTAAAAAATAAATAAGCAAATAAAGTTTTTCCCTTTAAAATATTTTATTACTTATAAAACATAATACAAAAAATCATCATTCTAAATAAAGTAAGAATTTTAAATTATCAGCCTAAGTTTTACTGTTTATATCGTGCAATGCCAGTTCTAAATGTAAATATGAGTGTTTAACTCATATGCAGAATCACCAGTATTTCATAGCTTGTACATGTATTTGTATTTTACTCTTACCAGAACAGTGGAAACGCTGCACAAAACTAGCTGTTTTTATTTCACTTCTTGATACGCACACATCCTATCAACACTTCTTATCTTCAAATGGAAAGACTTGAAGGAAAGGGAACTATGGGCGGTCCTATCTTTCCCTTTCCTGGTATGTCATGATTTCCTGCATAAGTGATTGGCTAATGCAGGAAAGTAATGCAAGTAAGAAAGGATGTGCTTGGGTTCCTTGATTATTTGGAGAATGCCAGTGCCTTTGTTTTCCCAGCAAGTTCTGGTTGACAGGGAAGCATGGCCCGGTCAGGGCTGTTGGTGCCCGATTTGCTAGTTGTAGATTCGTTCTAGCATGAGCACAGAATTCAGTGGACACACAATGCATGTGAGTTCAGCAAGACGCAAAGTGAGTAGAAATTTAAGTATGTTATGGAAGCTGCAGGGCTTCTGGAACACTACGTGTAATCGAGACAGCAAGTACTAATGGTCGTGCACGTGTGCCGATTCCTCTGCTCATGTACACGCTCCACGGGTCCATTCGCCTTAACAAAACACAAGTTCAAAGACAAAATTATTAAGAATTTGAAGCACAGGACCATTCTGAGAGCAGGAGTCTTTCAGTGGCACTTTTTGCACCCAAGAAGCCAGCCCTGTCCTTAATTCAGTGGTGGTGTCAGGATTTGAACCCAAGACCCTGATTCCAGAGCCTAGGCTCTGAACCACTATAAACTACATACTCTCTCGACTATATAGCTTTTCTTACTGTATTAATTTAGCTTTGTCGTACTCATCACTGCTTCTGTGTCAAAATTATTGTCAATAATCACATCACTAGCTGTTTGGGATCATCAGGTTACATCATCCTTTCTTTAGACTCCAGTAAGCTCCCTTTCCCGTCTCCACGGTGGCTATTCTAAACTACTTTTCAAAACTCTTCTCTAGATTTAAGTTTCCTCTTTCCCACTAAACCACAATTGTTCTATGTCAATACATTGTTTTCTTAATTACCATGTATTTTGTCCAAATGATACACCAGAATTTACTCAGCCATTTACCTATTGCTGTCCACTTAAGTTACCTTTAATGTTTCTTCTAACACTACAACATTGCAATGAATGGCATACATCTCTTATGGGATGAACTTGCCTCCAATTTTACAGGAGAAAATAGAACATAACAAATATGAAATCCTTCTTTCCCAAATGTATATATATCTCCATCGAAGTTCATACATTCTGTCACTGCTTGGGTTCCCTGGGAAGCAGACTCTGGAGAAGGAACTTAATATTCAAGAAGTTTATTAGAGGAAGTTGCTCTCAGGGGCAACACCTGTGTTGAAGATCAAGAAATCAAGATTGGGCAGAGGGAGAAACTGGGCTGTGGTGCCATCACTATGCAGTCTCAGCCAACCCTACAGAGAGCTCTGGAGCTGGGATGGTCCTTAGAATTGTCTGGGTTAGAAGAATGGAGCTGTTAACCAGTCATTGCCTGTAGGATGCCCCAGAACAGGGTGTGGGCTTGCTTGAGGCAACTCTTTTCAACCAAGGCAATTCGCAAAGAAGCTGAGAATGCCCAGCAGTAGGGAAGATAACTCCTGCAGTCCTGAAGGGCAGATGTGGTCGGTGCAGCCCAGTGTCCAGAACACCCTCCCTCTACCCGCTGGAGAGAGATCTCTTCCTCCTCCACTTCCCTCATATCTTGTCCAATTAATTATCCCACTTTTCTTATCTCTTCAATTTCTTTTCCAATAACAGCTCCTTTCACTCGGCCTAAAAACCTACAGCGTCCCTCAGTATCCACAGGGGGTTGGTTCCAGGCCCCCCGTGGATACCGAAATCCACAGACGTTCAAGTCCGGTATATAAAATGACGCAGTATTTGCATATCAACTACACACATCCTCCAAGCTTCCCATCCTTTCATATACCTTAAACCATCTTCAGATTACTCATAATACCTTATACAATGTAAATGCTATGTAAATAGTTGTACATAGTACCACGTAAATGCTCTGTAGATAGTTGCCAGGTGAGTGGCGAGTTCAAGTTTTGCTTTTTGGAATTTTCTGGAAGTAAAAAAAAAAAACATTTTCAAAATAACTGAATGATTCTGAGTTGGTTGAATTTGCAGATGTGGTGGGTGGGGGGCCCTACTGTACTTAAGTCTCCTCCCATTAAAAACATCCCCTTATTCACCTCTGCTTCCCCTAGCTCTACTGTCCTCTCATCCTGTTACCCACCAACATCCCTCAGAGTAGTCTCCACTTGTGATCTCCAATCCCTCACAGTGCGTTTGCCGTCCAGCCCGGGGTCATCTGGCTTCTGCCTCTTAAACTCTCCTGAAACTTCACCCACGGAGGCCATCTGCTCATCTTTATGTCCAGTAACTGTCCTTCAGCCTTCAAGTTCCCTGACTTCTTTGTTGTACGCAAAACAACTGACGGCTTCTTTCTTTAAGATGCCTCTCCTACTCCAATCTTTGTCACAGGACACTTTTAGTCTTGTTCTACCATCATTTCTTCACCATTCCTTCTCAGACCCCTTCATTGACTCCCCTTCATTAACCCCACAAAGGTTGTTATTCTCCAGGACTCAGTTTTTGCTCCTACCTGTTCTTCCTGGTTGATTTCATCCACCTTCACCTATAAGTCAATGACTCTGGACTCTTTATTCTCAGTACCTACTTCTTCCTAAGATTCAGATCTATTCATTTTGTAAAAATAAACTTGATCATCCAATACTTTAGATTTTAAGTCACTTTTTAAAATAACACAAATAATACCTGGTTTCTACAGAAGATTGGGAAGTCTAGGAAAGCCAAAAGAATATAAAATGCAAAAACCTGAAATTCAAACTTCCAGAGATAATCACTATTGGTATTCTGATGTATACCTAACTTTATGAACCTTTTCTGTGCAAAATATTGAATTTTGGGTCTAAAAATTTCTTGTTTTCCAAAATTTTGGTCATACTTTACGTAGGACTTGGCAGTCTTTTTTTATTTTTGTCTTTCAGATCACTGAGTATAATTCTACAACCTCATTTCAATGGCTGCACAGCATTCCATGGTACGACTGTGCCAAAATTTGTTTAAACTTTTCTTCCAGTTTTTGTACATTAGCCTTGTTTCAACATTTTCCACTACTATAAACAATACCACATCCTTGTGGCTAAATTTCTGGGAGCAAGCATGCAAACATTTTTAACGTCAAACAAGATATGTCAAACTACCTTCAAACAAGATTGTACCAATGTATGTTCCCACCAGCAGTGAATAAAAGTACCAGTTTCCCCAAACCCTCACCAAGAATATATAACAGCATTGGTTTTAATCTTGTCTCTGTATTTCCTCATTATTTCAATAGTACGTCTTACTTTTTTCTATTTGTTTATTGTCCATTTGTATATCTTTCTTTGAAAAATGCTTTTTTGTTTTCTTTGTCCATTTTATTCTATACACATTTTTTGTTTATGGATTTGTAAAAAAAAAAAATCTACTATTTCTAAGTACCTACAAGGTGGCAACAACTAGGTTTCCCCAGACAACTTTCAGACCAAAATTTCCACAACCAAATTGATTATCTCTTCCATAAAGACCAGTTACCCCTGTTTCCCCTCTCTCAGTTAACAGTATGACCACCTTCCAAGTTAGCCAAAACAGAAACTTCAGAAATAAGCATATCTCCTCCTCTGCCTCCTCTGCCTCTTCTAATCCACTTACAAAGTCTTGTCCATTTACTCTAAAATAGCCCTCAGGTCTGTCCCATCTTTCCTATTTTCCCTGTCATTGTCTTAGCCTGGCGGCAATCACAACCTCACATCATATATATATATATATATATATATATATATATATATATATATATATATTTATGGGCCCAGCACGCTTCCGCTGTGCAACTCTGCTAACATATATATATTTTTTTTTAATTGAAGTATAGTTGATTTACAATGCTGTGTTAGTTTCAGGTGTGCAGCAAAGTGATTCCGTTTATTTTTTTTTTCTTTTTTAGATTATTTTCCCATATACGTAATTACAAAATATTGAATATAGTTCCCTGTGCTATACAGTAGGTCCTTGTTTTTTATCTATTTTATATAGAGTAGTGTGTATCTATTAATCCCAAATCCCTAATTTATCCCTCCCCCACCCCACGTTTCCCCTTTGTTAACCATAAGTTTGTTTTCTATGTCTGTGAGTCTATTTCTGCTTTGTAAGTTCATTTGTATCATTTTTTTAAGATTCCACATATAAGTAATATCATATATTCGTCTTTCTCTGTCTGACTTACTTCACTTAGTATGATAATCTCTAGGTACATCCATGTTGCTGCAAATGACATCATTTCATTCTTTTTTATGGTTGAGTAATACTCCATTACACACACACACACACACACACACACACACACACCCCACATCTTCTTTATCCATTCATTTGTCGATGGACATTTAGGTGGCTTCCATGTCTTAGATATTGTAACTAGTGCTGCAGTGAACATTGGGGTGCATGTATGTTTTTGAATTATGGTTTTCTCCAGATATATGCCCAGGAGTTGGATTGCAGGATCATATGGTAGCTTTATTTTTAGTTTTTTAAGGAACCTCCATACTGTTCTCCATAGTGGCTGCACCAGTTTACATTCCCACCAACAGGGTAGGAGGGTTCCCTTTTCTCCACACCCTCTCCAGCATTTATTATTTGTAGATTTTTTTGATGATGGCCATTCTGACTCATGTGAGGTGGTACCTTACAACCTCACATGTTAATCTCACTATTTCTTGTTTGAACCATTGCAAAAGCCTCCTAATGATAGCCAGCTGTCTCCTCCTGTATTTTATCCTCCATTCTGACACAAGAATACTTTTTCTATCCTGACAGAATAGGAAAGAACAAATCTAGTAGTGCCAATCCCCTCTTAAAATCCTGCAGTAGTTCCCCATCACTTCCAGTGTAACATGATCTTTCCTTAGCATTGTATATGAGGCCCTGTACAACGTGGTTCCCAGTTACTTTCACATTCATCTACACTATTCGAGCCTTTGCACCCGCAGCCAGTCCTACTGACTACTGTTCCCTCCAAATGTCATGCTCTTATACAACTTTATGTCTAAGCTTTTTTGCCTAAAGCCACATTGTCACGATTCAAGACTTATAGCACATCTTGCCCCTGGAAACCCCTAAGAAATAAGTCAAGCATACAAGCTTTGGCTCTTTAGCCAGCTGGGAACTGGGATAAAATCTGACCCCTTACAGCTGGAAACTTGACGCAAAACAGCTGAAGGCGTTATCCTCAGTACACCATGGTATCTAAGTGAAAAACTGAGCTCAAATCCTAGCTCTGCATTTACTGGCTCTATGGTCCAGGGCAAGTTACTTAACCCTTCTGTGTCTTAGTTTCCTCATCTTTGAAGTGGTAATCACAATTATGACTCCCTATAGGGTCTCATAAGTTAGTATATGTAAAGCACTTAGAAGAGTACCTGTCATGAATTAGAGTGAGCCATTATTCAGTGTCACTCGAATAGATGATGTATTTAGGGAAACTAATGTTGTGTCATCTGACTGTACATGTAAGTGGTTAATTGGATGAAACGGTAAAATGTGAATGCAAGCTCTTTGGAAACATTAAGACACTATGGAGTTTTGCGGTATTATTATCACTCAATTTTAAGCATGGTAAGTCTCTATACATCCAAGAAAGTATGTATCATGATCAAAGTCATAAGATCACTATAAAAATTAGAGATTTAAAATTACATATACCCCTATATATAATGGAATATTACTCAGCCATAAAAATGAATGAAATAATAACATTTGCGGCAACATGGATGGATCTAGAGATTATCATACTAAGTGAAGTAAGTCAGACAGAGAGAGGCAAATATCATGATATTACTTATATGTGTAATCTAAAAAATTGATACAGATGAATTTATTTACAAAACAAAGATGGGCTTACAGACATAGAAAACACACTTAGGGGGTAGTGGAGGTGGGACGGATAAATTAGGAATTTGGGATTAACAGGTACACATTACTATATATAAAATAGATAAACAACAAGGACCTACTGTATAGCACAGGGAACTATATTTAATATCTTGTAATAACCCATATGGAAAAGAACCTGAAAAAAGAATATATATTTGAATCACTTTGCTGTATCACTATAAATCAACTATACTTCAATAAATAAATAAAAATAAAATTACATCTATTCCATCTCATTCCAAAACAGTTTTGAGTGTTAAATTCAACCCTAAAACTTACACAAAAGCAAGGTGATACAGTACTAAGAGCACTTAAGAATTTAACATACTGGGTGTAAATCCAGGTGCTCCAACTTATTAATGCAATGACTTCTCCAAGGCCTAAAGGTATTTGTGAGGCACTGGGCATTCAGAAATGGTCATCACTGTCATTCGGTTGAAATAAAACATCAAGGCAATCTTGGCAGAAGGAGTAAGGCAGACACTCAAGCAGACACTCAGAGCAAGGAATTAAATGCTGAGGGATATTGAGGGAGTTCAGAAGAACTGGAGGAAAATGGCCACGCTTCCCAGGTAGTCAGCAGCTCAGCCCAGACTCAGCAGCTGACTGAATCTCCAGGCAGAAGTCATTTCAAATGCTGTTATTTAGCCCTTATTCCATGCAGCCTTCTATCATAATTAATTATTTCTAGGTCTGTCTCCTCCATTAAACTGCATCTTCCTTGAAGTCAGTGACCTCGTCTTTGTAAACCCAATACCTGCAGAGTACGTGCCATTCAGAATCAGGCATCATTGCTTGCTGAATGAATGCTAGAAAAAATTACCATCTGCCAGGGGAACCCTAGACACGTGTTCAGGCCAGTTCTTTCTGAATGAACTGAATTTAAAAAAGAATACAGAATTCTTGCCTGAAGAGAGAAGTAATGACGGACCTGGATGGAGAATACCAATTCTTACAGAAATGTTTCCAGGATCGTGGGGAGTCAGAAAAATTCTGCCAAACTGGACTCCGCATTACACCTAGAGCATGGCTGGAACAGCAGCTGGTGTCCTGAGACCTTGCACAAAGGCAGAGACAAGCAAAGCCACAGCTACACCGTGAGGCTGACTGTGTCACTCAGGAGAGCTTGGTGGGTGCTAAAAGAGGACTCTGCCACTGCCCCCCAGCCCACCCCCAGCATCCACACCAGCTCTGCAACACACTCATCGCGATGATTGTTACCATCTCAAGTCCATCAGACGAGTTGCGCGTTCCTAGAGTTTCCAAGGGACGTTGGGTTTCTGTATCTGTGCTCTTTCTTCACTTACTCCCTTTATTTTCTACCGACCCTGTTCAGCCTGACAGTCGACCTTACAAGAGTTGGTCAGTGATCAGAGGCAAAGCTGCCTAAAAAAATAACAAAACGGAGTGGCTGAAGGTTTCAAAGTATTTGGACCTCCAGGGATGATAAGGAACTCCTTTCTTACTCCACAGCTGCTGGAGCATTTCTCCCTGTCAGGGGGGACGCTTGATCCATGTTTGAGCTGGACTCGGGAGCGGGTAAATCTAATCTCACGGTTCTAGAACATTCAGGATCCCCTGGGGGTTCCCCAGTGGTTTCTAGAGTTTGAATCTGACCAGGAAGCCGGTGGAGGTAAGACTGGGGTGTAAACATGTGATCCTACAGCTTGTGACACAGATGGTCTGGGCAAAATGGGCCCCAAACCCACACATATCTGTGTGTTTTTCTTCCCCTTTTCTTCTTTGTTTCTTTTCTCCCTGTGAATTTCCCTCCGGGGACCTGGGGAGTCAGAGAAACCCAACAAATTGTTACTTTCTTCAGTATTGTAGCAACTTGAGCTCAGATTAGCCCTGCTGGTTTTAATCGGAGACATTTACAATTCCTGAAGCAGTGCGTCCTTGGAATGCCAGCCCCAGATCGCATCTCTGTGGTCTGCTGGGAGTGTGTCAGGGCCATTTGGGGGCAAGGAGCGGCCACGAAGTGGGGGCAGGAGGAGGGAGTCGCACACAGGGGCCTTTTGTCCCCTGGACTCTGTGTTAAAGCGAGTACAATGTGAAAGCAAAGAAGAGATAGAAGGGGAAGCTGTGCTGTGTCCCAGTGTGAAGAAAACAGCTTGCTCTGAAGTTATCGCGGCTCCAAATACAATGTAATTTTTTCTCAGGCTGGGCTCTGATAGCGTGACCAGCAGGAAGGGCTGGATGCCAGGCAAACTGACAGAGGGAGAGGGCACAGGGGGGCCGATGTCACCGTCCCCTGCCCTGGGCTTTCTCCTGGATCCCACTTGGGGCACAGAGAGTGCCGGCGCCTTCATGCTGGGCTTGGACCCAACCTCCAGCCAACCTCCTCCAAGCCCAGCCACGCCTGCCTCCCCCTCGCCTGCCCTTGAATCCCAGCCGCGCTTTGCCCCTTTTGTCAGAACTATAAAGACTCCACCAGGCACAGAGGTGACATGGGCATCAGAAGTTAAAAGAAAATTTCTGCCAAGAATTCCAAAAGACCCAGGGACCAGAGCCACAGGAAGTATCCGGGCAATTCTCCGGTCCTTGGGGAAGCACCCTCTTAAACCCTCTGGGATATGACTCCCCGTTAGTTCAAGTCTTCAAGCGAAGATTCATCCACCTCCCTCTGCAGCCCATTCTAACACCTACCGACCCTCACATAACCCTTCCCACCTCACCCTGAGCCCCCTTCCTACCGTTCTGGCTCCAGAGACCATCTCACGAGCAAGATCTTCTCCACGCAAACACACAAAACTTTCCACCACCTTTCACAGGGCCCAGAAATCTGGGAAATCCAGAAGAAACTAGTTGCCTATGGGTAGGGCCAGCAGCATCCTTTGTTTTGAGCAGCTCTGACTAGGCTGACTGAGGTAATGCAAGCACGAGCCAGGTGTCACTTCAGTTATCTGGGTCATTGTGTCCAAGCGGCCCTGGCCACAGAAGCTGCCTTTCCTGCCCTGCCAAGTCATGAGGGAGAAGACACTCTGCTGGCTGTGTTTCCACGTTTCTCCGGGGGGGGACAGAAGGGAAGGACCTGATGGACCCCCGCAGAGGCCTGAAACTTAGAAGCGGTGTCCAGCTTGGGCCCATGACTCCCCATGTCCTTCAGCAGGAAGACTGGTGTGGGACTCCTTTTAGGGATAGAGGGAGGGTGTGATGCTCATACCCTTCATCCCCTGACCCCACAAGCTCTGGGGAGCAGGGAGGGAATGGCTCCAACATGGGGTGAAGGACTGTGGGGCTGAAGTGACACAAAACTATGGCATGGCTGTGGGTAGCCCACAATTTCTCTTAATTAGCTATGGCATCTTGCCCATCATTGAAATAAATAACAGGTGTCCCCTAAGGACACAACACGAGAGGTGCCATTTATCGCCGTTCTGAGAGGAAACTGACAACATGACGGGTGACATAGCAGAAATAATGAAGAAAAATGGTAGCGGGCAAGGAGGGACCCCATTGAGGAGCCTTGCAATCAGTCCCAAGGGGAAGCCCCTGCCCAGCTGCCCCCTCGGGGGAGCAGAGCCTCCCAGGGTGACCCTCGTCTCCAGGCAAGATTGACAGCTTCCATTAGCACAGGCAGGTGCCACACAGGAGCACTTCAAGGTCACCTGCCATCCCTCCTGTTCCATCATGGGTCACTGTGAACGTGGGTCAGAGCCCCTGACATGCCACTCAGAGAGTTTCATTCGTTTAGAGATTTCAAGTTCAGGCCACTCGAATTTGTCTGCGTGGATTCTCTCTGCCAAACGTTAGACAGTAGGCCACCGATCGGCCACCTGACATCCTCTGGTCCCTCGCCTCAACTAAGGGTTGCTAGATCGACTCCAAAGGCGAGGAGGCGGCCTTCTCCTGGCAAAGGTGTATCTCACCACCTGTGCTCAGCATCCCCAGCCTGCTGCCTCACCAGCCACTTCCCACCACCAGTCATGCCCTCTCTAACTGTTACTGACCAGGGTTCTTGGCCATCCTTAATCAAGAGAAACTGATAAGAGGCCAGACAAGAAATTCGGGCAAGGCTTTACTGGGGCTCCTGCTGCAGCAGCGGGTGGTGAAAATAAGTAACCGTTTCTCTTGCTTGCTCCCTGAGAAGGGGGGCTAGCGAGCTGTTCCTTATATGGAGTGAGGGTAGGGGTGTGTCCAGGGGTCAGGCCGGAAAGGTGGCTTAGGTGGTCTGCCCACCTCTTTGGTGGTGCTGTGTGCAGGGGGCATGCACGGTACCCTGCTTCTGCATCCGGCTCTTCAGAGGTGGCAGCTGGGATTTTGGTCTTTTTGCATCTTGTTGTCCATAATTTACCCCAACTGTACATGCGTGCAGTTATTTTTAGTCCCTTATAGTTTATTTGTATTCTGTTGCTTGAGGAGACGTTTGTCCAGGTGCAAGCACTTCAGCAAAGGATCCCAGGTCCCAGGTCCCAGCCTGTCTCATAACCATTATATTTAACTCTCTCTACTTCCCTCAGGGCTCAAAAATACACACGTCTCTTGTATTAAAAACAAAACATCAAACCAGCCCTCCCTGTAGTTTAAACCCCTCTTCAGCTACTCCCCCCAACATCTCTTCCCTTCTCAGCCAGGTTTCCCCAAAGCACCCGCACTTCTTGTATTGACTCCACAGCCAACTTCAGGTTGCCTTTTGCCCCAAGACCCCTGAAGCAGTTCCAGTGTAACCAATGACATCATATGACTAAATCCAGCAGCCACTCTTCTGCCCTTATCTTACTTACCATTCCTCTTTCTGGAAATTCTTTTCCCCCAGGGACTTGGGGAGGCCATTCTTCCTAAATTCTACTTCAACTTCTCCAATTCCTTCTTCTCAGACCCCGAGGCAGCTCCTTTCCCACCACCCATCCCATAAACGCTGGGAAGCTTCAAGGGTCAGGCCTCAGATCCCAGCTCTTCTCATTCACTTCTTAAGCAGACACCTGGATTCAACGCTCTTCCATGTCTTGTTGATTTCCAAGTCTGAGGCAGCAGCCCAGACTTCTCCTTTGAGTTCTGCCCTCATATATCAAATCATCTACTGGAAACCTCTGTGATGTTCTAGGAGCCCCTCATTTTGAATATATCTCAAACTGAATTCCTGTTTTTCTCTCTTTCACAGTCATGTACATGCACACACACACATATCAGCCAAACCTCCTGCTTAGGAATGACACCATCAGCCACTCTTACGGGGGAAGGGTAGAGACAGAGAGCCAGTAGCCACGCAGCTTCTACACTGCTTCACGTAATCCCCGGAGCTCTGAGAGCAACTGGCCAAACCCTGCTGGCTGGAACCTTGAGATAGACCCAAAAGTCTAGCGTGTATATGTTTGCCCACACAAAACTGGGCTAAAGACAAACACGAGACTGAGGGCTTCTAAAGATCAGAGATCAGTGAGACCAAAGGGAAGGGATACAGCACTGATAATCTAGCCACGTGTAGCAAGACTCTTGTAATGGGCAGAGGGATGAAAAGAGATGGAATCCACGCAGCAAGGAACACAAACAAGAACTTTTAGAGACCCCCAACGTGGATGAGTTTCAGGGCAGCGGTCCCAGTTGGAAAGGGCTTGGTCTTTCCAGACAGGGAGTCCAGAAGAGAAAATGCCAGAATGGGGCATTAGAGCAGAAGTCCTAGACAATGAGCTGAGTAATAGCAGATGCATAAGGAAATGCTCTGACTAGCAGGCTTCTGGGTACTTCCCAGCACTCATCCAAGGGAACGAGAATCAGTACCAACCTCACCAGATGACTGGACGGATGCCACTGCCTCAGTGAAGACTTCCTTAAAAACTAGGGAGGCTTAGCTGCAGTTCTCTTTGGAAGATGGAGGGATGGGAGAGAACTAAGGCAGGAAAACAAGTTAGGGAGACTGACAGCCAGTGTGCTCTACAATGGTTGACTTGTATGCATTTTGCACTGTGGCGTGTGGGGGTCAGTTCTCTGTGGTCAGCTGGCCTTCTCTCCCCCGTGTGCAGTTTGGTTGGGTGTTGCATGTTTGGGGAATGAGTAGCCCAGGGCGGCTGAGGGCACTTTCTATGGGCAGCAACAGAAGGATGTTGTCCCACCAGAAGTTTTGGCCTCAGACTTATTGATGGGCCAGGAGGGGCTTTCTTGTGTTTCAATTGAGTCTATTGAAGACAACATCAGGAAAAAAATAGACTTGGTGATGTAATAAATGTGGGAGCCGAATGCCTGCTAAGTATAGCTACAGCGGGGACCTTTATGTGCTGACCGAGGATGCCCTTTGTATGGGGATGAGGCTGCACTCCAGTCCTCACTCTGCATTCTGATGGCAGCATGAAGAAGAGGGGCCTCAGTTGGGAAAAATAAGAAATAGGATAAAACTCTTAGAGGAAAACACGGGAAGAACACTCTTTGACATAAATCACAGCAAGATCTTTTTTGATCCACCTCCTAGAGTAATGCAAATAAAAATAAACAATTGGGACCTAGTGAAACTTAAAACTTTTGCACGGCAAAGGAAACCATAAACAAGACAAAAAGACAACCCTCAGAATGGGAGAAAATATTTGCAAACGAATCAACGGACAAAGGATTAATCTCCAAAATATATAAACAGCTCATGCAGCTCAATATTAAAGAAACAAACAACCCAATCAAAAAATGAGCAGGAGACCTAAATAGACATTTCTCCAAAGAAGACATACAGATGGCCAAGAGGCACATGAAAAGCTGCTCAACATCACTAATTATTAGAGAAATTCAAATCAAAACTACAATGAGTTATCACCTCACACCAGTTAGAACGGGCATCATCAGAAAATCTACAAACAACAAATGCTGGTGAGGGTGTGGAAAAAAGGGAACCGTCTTGCACTGTTGGTGGGAATGTAAGTTGATACAGCCACTATGGAGAAAAATATGGAGGTTCCTTAAAAAACTAAAAGTAGAATTACCATATGTTCCAGCAATCCCGCTACTGGGCATATACCCTGAGAAAACCATAATTCAAAAAGACACATGCACCCCAGTGTTCATTGCACCACTATTTACAATAGCCAGGTCATGGAAGCAACCTAAATGCCCATCGACAGACGCATGGATAAAGAAGATGTAGTACATATATACAATGGAATATTACTCAGCCATAAAAAGGAACGAAATTGAGTCATTTGTTGAGATGTGGATGGATCTAAAGACTGTCATACAGAGTGAAGTAAGTCAGAAAGAGAAATGCAAATATCGTATATTACCGCATGTATGTGGAACCTAGAAAAATGGTACAGATGAACCGGTTTGCAGGGCAGAAGTTGAGACACAGATGTAGAGAACAAATTTATGGACACCAAGGGGGGAAAGCCGTGGGGGGGTGGGGATGGTGGTGTGATGAACTGGACAATTGGGATTGACATGTATACACTGATGTGTATAAAATTGATGACTAATAACCTGCTGTATAAAAAAATAAATAAAATAAAATTCAAAAATTCAAAAAAAAAAAGAGAGAGAGACATAGGGATGAGAAGAGATAAGTAATACTTTCCTTTTCTTTCCATTTCCTTTCTGTTATTCCTGGATGTCAGGCTACTGGGTAGGTGCTAGAGGAAAAATCTCTACTCTCAGAGAGTTCACAAATTTGGGGAAATGAATATGTAAATGAAGTATTCTGATAGTACAATATGATGTGGCAAAACAATAGTAGAGCGATGACGATACCTGACACGGACTGAGCACTTATTATGTACCAGGTACTGTAGAAAATGCTGTAAATGCATGAGATTCTTTAACCCTCCTACCAACCTCACGAGGAAGACGACTTTATTATTTCCATGTTGCAGATAAGGAAGTTGAGGCTTCCAGATGTCCAGGCCATGGAACTCATCTGCGATCACTTAGCTACAAGTTGAAGCACTGAAATTCAAACCCATGATTTGTGCTCCTAGAGCCCATACTCTTAACCCCTCCACCTTCTGCTGCTTCCCTAGTTTAAGGCAGAGGGAAACAGAAGAAGAGAGAATGAGTATCTCTTCCCAAAAAGTTCAGGGATGGCTGCAAAGAGGCGATGGTCTGAGTTGAATCTTGATAAATTAGTAGGCATTTATGGAATGCGGGGAAGACCAGGGCACTCCAGGTAGAGGGAGAAGCGTGCACAAAGGCAAGGTCCATTTGGAGAACTAGAAAGTATGTCTGTCCCAACACACATGCAGACACTCACATGCTCACACACAGCCACATATGTGTGCACACACTAACATGTGCACACATACACACGCATGCGTTCTTACACGTTCTTTCACACACATATCACATATACACTCACTCTCACACACACTTATACACACAGCCAGACCCATACACATGCACAGACATGCACACACACTTTACTCAGTCTGTGATATGTCTGCCTGAAGGTGACCTTCATTCCCGTTATTCCTTTCTCCTTCCTGGTTTCAACTCCAGTGGTCCAATAATAGTAATAATAACTGTTCATTGGGTGCCTCCATGTTCCAGGAACTATACTAGGTGCTGTCTATACATTAACCCTACACTCACAAGAAACCAACAAGGCAGGTATTGTGACCCTCTTTTATAGATGTGGTTACAGGGCCTCAGGCATGCATAGGGTCTCCCCAGGGGCCACATAATTCGTGGGTGATTTTTAAACACAAGTCCATCTCTTTCCAGAGCCTGAGCTCTTTAAACCACCAAGCTGCCTCTCAAAAGATAACAGCCCCTAGAGCAGACTTTGTCCCAGGAGGGAGTGGTCCAGCCCATATAGCCTGGAGAGAAGTGGGCTTGACTGGGAGAGTGACGGACGCCATCAAGATAACCCCTTCTCCCGTCCAGCTGTGGCTTCTGTCAATGATGGCCAAGATGCTGGAGAGTCACTGAGAGAGATGTGAGTGCTTCATATCACTGTGGAGACAACGACTGCCATCATCGCAGAAGTCTGAAGTTCAAACTGATCTTAAAGGATGAGGAAACTGAGGTGTTGACCAAGGGTTAATGGATTGGTATCCAGAGATTCAGAGAAAGCCAGTAACAGGCCTGATTCCAGACCCATCCCACTGGCCACACTGCCTCTCAGCAGTCACAGTGCTCCTTAGAAATCTTTACCACGGGGACTTTTGATTAATTCACTTGCAGGAGCAAATATATAGGGTTGGAATCATTTGCGTGTATGAATTTGTTTTGTTTCTCTGCACATGCTCTAGTTCCCGGGAAAGCACAAGTCTGAGCGAAGGCCTGGAGAGAGCCCACCTGAACAGATGGCCTAGTTGTAGCCCAGAGAGATTAGCTGAAGCAAGAAGCTTAGAATAACATCTTGAAGACCAGAGTCTAGATCTCCTTTGTCCCCAATCTGGCCCTGCTGGGTTGGTGCAATTTTTTCTCTTCATGTTATTTCCTCAAAAGATCGCTCTTCTTTCTTCCCCCGATTTCAGGGTCTCACACCTCAGGTCTGTATCCTTCCTGAGTGTCTATTTTCCTTCTTACTGGATCCCTTCCTTGAGTTTCCCACTCCATTCTGAGCTGATTTATAGGCTAGAGTCGTCCCCTGGGCTGGACAGAAAAATAGCAAGGGACAGATTAATGATCCCCTCAGCATCCCCAGGAAAATGCCAGCCCAGGAGCGAGACCATGGTCCAGCGGAAGCTGAAACAGCCTGCATCCCTGACCTGCGTGTTTCTCACCAAGCCTGACATACTCAGCTCAGGCCAACACGTGGTCTTGGGGGAAGGGAGGAAAGATTTGGAATGGCTCTGATCATCAATTCCACCTACTGCTTTCCTTTTATTGTTAAGGTAGAAGGGAGGATCTGGGGGAGCAAAGGGAGAGTGGAAGGAGGGGATAGTACACAGGGATTCCCTAGAGAATCTGAACTCCCAAAGTTGACACGGATTAAAACTTCCAGATGAAAACAGCCTTTGCTACATGGCTCCCCCATCTGAAGCATGGCACATCATAAATCCACACCTACAGTCATAACACATCTTCACACATGCTCACACACACACACTCACACTTTTCTAGACACATATCTACATGCAGAGCCATGTGTTCCTGGCCCTGGAGCCTCCTTGACTTGAGGACAGGGCCTGCCCGTGTTGGGAGGTACCGTGGCTGGAAAAGAAGAAAGACACAGAAAGCTTTGCAGCCCCATGTCTCCAGCACGCAGGCCCAGCTCCCTCTAAAGCCCTGGTGGGCTAGGATGGCTCCCCTCCTTCCTCCTTTTCTAATTATGACAGGCCCCAGGGGGCCAGAGCAAAGAGACGGGAAGGCTGAATGAGGACTGCAAGTGAGAAAGGAGGGCACAGGAAGGGGGTGGGGGGAGAGAGAGTGGGAGGTGGCTGAAGCAGATGTTTTGTTTTGGGGAGAAGAAACAAGGATGTGGCCAGACACAAAGCGTGGCCACCCCTCACCTTCCCCACAGCCTTGGGGAGGTAAACCCACAAGAATCCCATGGCCAGGCTTGCTGTAGGACCAGCGCAATGGAAAAGGGGAAAAGCCTTTAGGTCTGAGTTTCGACGGCTGATTTGTCTCGGAACCATAATCAAGTTAGATGTCATTCATTCCGCTGGTCTCTCTGTGAAGCCGAGAGATACGAAGGGTTTTGTCATTACTTACATGAAGGGAGCCTGAGCTGCCAGAACCACTTGACTGAAACCATAGGATACAGGCTCTTTGCTCCTAGCCCAGGGGATACATCACCGCTCTACCTTCTTGGAGAAGGACCGGCTTCCTCTTCCATCCTTACAAGTGAACAAACAGAGATGTACAACATCATCTGTCACCGTTATGAATTAATTCACAGTCATTTGCTCTAAATGAGCACATTTTTAGTGAACGTTCGCTATTTTCCAGGCGCTTCTCTGAGTGATGGGATGAAGGTCTGGATGAGCCCAATCCTGGCCTCATGGAGCTTGTGATCTAGTGGAGGACAGATGGAGGGTGACACGAATTGTTATTTCATGCACGGTCCTAAGAGCCCTGCTAGGGCAGGGACCACGGGAAGGCACTCACACCTTCTCAGCTGAAAAAAGAAGAATGACCCTGGGGAGGAGGAATTCGCCGTGACACCTACTTCTGTCTTTCTCAGCAGCTCTTGGTTAACCCAGTTCCCCAGGCCCCTTCTCTTGCCCAAGACAGAATGAAATCAGAATGTCAGCTCCTCTCCAGATGATGGAATGTCTTTTCCTCCCAGATCTGTTTTCTTGTGGTCATAAAGACTGCCCGGCCAAAGATTCGGAAAGAGCAACTATCACAATTACGTAAAATGTGATTAAAGAAAGTGTCATGGCCCTTCCAGGCACCTCTCACTTAATTCTTGCCTTGCCACCCTTGCTTGGTCTGACAAGCATAATAGATTTGCTTGATATATCTTGTGCTAAAATAAAATGTCTGGTCAAAAGTGCTTAGAATCCGTCAGGCTGGGGTTGGCTAATGATGTCATTACTCCACAGGGCCTGGCGTTATTTTTAGGATGGCCATTTCCTCCCCCATTAAGGCCCATTAGGAATTTTTTTTTTCTCTGTAGTACTCTACCCACACAATAGAGGTCACACACAGGGCTGAGGCCTGGTCTGAGCCCAAGGTGGGTCACTTACCCTTTCTGGACAGCTGAGCTCCGAGGAAGGTCACTTGAAGCTGAAGAAAGCTTTTCTTTAAGGGCAGGAGATCAGATCAAGGTCAAAGGCTGTCTGGAATGGGCTTGCATCAACATAGCTGGCTTGCCAATATTGAAATGGCCAGGTTTAGGTAACGTATGCCCCACTTACCTCCTTTTTTTTACACCTCTTGTCCCTTTGTTCCTCTTAGCTACTAGCCTCTTTAAGACACTTCCAGCCTGGCTTAAATCACAGGGCTAAAATAGCCTTGCAAATATTCCATCATCCACGAGATAAATTCTCTGCACTCCAGCGTGAGGTAACCTTCACCATGCAGGGAAAAACATTAATCTAGTTTTACCAGCATAGGCTTTGCAATCAGGTTGGATCTAGGTTCAAATCCTAGGGCTGTCATTGACTGCCCACGTGACCTAGGGCAAGTTTCTTAATATCTCTGAGCCCGATCCTCTTCCTCCCTAAAAGGAAGATAATAATACCAACTGCCAGGACTGTTGTTGGAGAACAAATAAGAAAATAGGAAAGGCACTTAGAGTGCCTGGCAAAAGGAAAACACTTATTACATGCAACTGTTTTTATTATTCATCATCATCTCTAGTATTCTTATAAGTCGCCAATCTGCAATTTTGAAATCCAAAAAGCTCTGAATACTGGAAGATTCTTCATAAGTCATTTGGCAATAAAACCTGACCTGAACTGACCTGGGTTTCTTTGTAGACCTCATTTATCCCACTTAAGATGAATATTTGCTGCAGAAATCAGCATGGTTTTTCCTTCCAAGTTGCTGCTCCAGACTCTGCTGGGGGTTTTATGTAATATCTAGTATCTGTAGCACATGACTTTTCAAAAATCTAAAAAATTCTGAATTCTGAAATACATCTGGCCCCAGGGGGGTTTGATAAGGGATTGTGGCCAATATTCTTTTTCAAGTCAGATAAATCTCACATTGCAGGACCCATGCCACAACTACTCCTTCCTACCTAGAAAAATACCAAAAGTGTGGATTTCCTTAGTGGCTGCATCTCCCTGACAAATCACAGGGAGCCCCCAGGCGGAAAAATCTGCCCACTTTGCCACTCATAGACCAAATCTATTACTGAACTTAGATTGTTAATTCTTGTAAGTCTGCACCAAAAAGGGCAACAAGATCATCTTGGAGTCATATGTTCTCACTGTGCTCTCATATAAGCAGCATTCCCATTTACCTACTATGTGCTAGGCTGTTTACATACACTTTACCCTTAAAACAAGAGCAAACTCTACAGATTTGTAAGTAGGGACACAGAGATGGTGGGAACTCAGAAAAATTCCACTCTGATTTCAAAACCACTGTGTTTTTCTCTATAGCATTGCTTGCTGATCCTCAAAAGCTACAGAAAAAGAACAAAAAGGGAAATCTTATTTCAAATTGATTTTAGTCCCATTGCTATTATATTTGAAGTATGTAGCATTATTTAAAACCCAGGCCCTCAATAGGAGGTCTGTTTGCAAGTTTGAGAAATAGTGACTTTTTCTACTGCCAATGGTCTCTAAGTACCAGTGTTCTCAGAAAATGACATTGACCTGTATTACTCAGCCTTAATCCTTCTTCCATCTCCTGCAACTTAACTTGTGGGAAGAGTTTCAACATTGCGTTGGTGGCAGAGGTGGTTGTTTTGGGGGGGTGGATTTGTAGCTATGTTCTTTGATCTGATGAGATCATTTGAGCACGAAGGCCAAGGAAGGCGATCTGGTAACCTTGTCCCTGAACCCACTGGTGAGGGTTCAGAGAGATGCTCTTCAAGCACACAGCATGCTACGCCAGGCATGAGGCTCTATCCATGACAACCTGCCTTCCCTGGAGCCAAATGTAAAAATCAAAGGCAGCAAAAAAGATTAAAAAGCAAGTGTCCAAAACCAGAGAGAGTAACTCACCCTCCCTCATGACACCCAATGAGACAAAGACCACGAAGTAAAGGTGTCGGGCAGCCCGCAGATTAATCTACACTATGCAGAAGTGGTCAGAGTCCTGCTTTCCCCCATAATAAGATGCCCGGGAAACCTCACAATGAATGCTTCAGTCAACAAGATAGCAAGAACTCTGGCTGGCTGGCGGTGCATTGTTTACCTGCTACCTGGGGCTTTACATTATGAAAAGATGTCAGAAAGAGACTTTGTGATCTCATTGTCCTTCTGCAAGTCGCCACTCAGTGCGTGAGCAGCACCGCTCCTCTTAGAATTCCTGACTTTTGATTTGAGGATGAGATTGTTCCTTAGACTGACAATGGTAGGCTTGAAACCCAAGGGTGGCAGCCGGACCTGGGGTCGCCTGCAAAATGGAGGTACAGCTGGGGTTTCTGACAGGTCCCGGTGAATTCCAGGCAGCCTGCCAGGTGGCAAGGCTGTCAGTGATCCATGAGGTCACCAAGGTATGAATCAACGTTGGCAGCATCCATGGTCACATCCATAATATAGATGGTTCATGTAGCGTGTCACAGGCCAGTGAGAAAGTGACTTGTCTTGGAGGACTTTTTCTTTTTTTTAATCCCAGTAGCAGAGAAAGCAATCATCCAAGAAGTGGAGAGTGTGAAACAGAGAGCCCTGTCCAGGTGGGATACTCCTGCAGCTCTGATATGTGGCCATGGAAGTGGCATAAATGCTGGTCACTGTGCCCCACGTCATAAAGAAACTCTGATCCCCTTCTTTCTCCACCTCAGATAATTAAGGACATTCCTCTGCTCTGCTTTCTCAATAGCTGCTCAAAGACTCACCAAAAATCTCATCAAATAACCACAATTTATAGATGGGGAAGCTGAGGACCAGAGAAGGGAAGTGACTTTTCCCAGGTCACAGAGTACATGGTAACAAAGCAAGATGAAAGTCATCTTTTCTGATTCTCAGTGCTTTTCTTACCACCACTCACTCAGAAACAAAGACCCTGAGATTTTCTAAGCCTGAAAATCATACATGCAGGAGAATGCTGTAATTTAAAATGAAAATCTGCTCTAGAACTCTGATGACAACTGGTGACTACCGCCGCTTCTAGAGATAGCTTGACACTGACAAAACCAAGTGTTGCAGTGTGAATAAGTGTGATGCTAACAGATGATTCTCCATAATATACTTTTCATAAGCAAATGAGACGATAGGAAATATATATTGTGGAAGATTGTGTTAATGTCATGTTTATTTGTGCTGTAATAACCTGATATTCTTTGCATTGTGCTTTCTCTGTGCCTGAAGATGGTATGATGCTGTGAAACCGGAATTTGACTCCAAACTTTTCACAAATGCAACCAAGAGTCTGTCCCCGCCACACACACACACCCCAATTGAAGGATGGCTTCAAAAGACGGGTCTGTAGTCTAACAAGCTGGTGAAGGGTAAAGAATTCCTCCCATCGTGGGTCATCATCTAAGAGTCACCCCTCTTCTCCCTCTCTGCCGTTAACATTATTCACACACTGTAGTCACTCAACATAGCCCTCCTCAGGGGTCCCATATACCTCTTAACTGAGGTAGGAGGAGGAGTCAGTCCCCATTCCTTAGGTGAAGACCCGCCTGTCCCCACTGAGGCCCTTGGCAGTGGTGGCAGTGGCTTCCTCCTAGGACATCCCGCTCCACGTCTGGCACCGAGGAAGGCAAAAGTTAGACTGACAACAACACTAACGAAGATTAATTCCTGTGTCTGATGAGAGTTAATTTCTCTGATTAGAGGACTCTCAAAGATGTGCAGTGACTAAATCCTGACTGGAAATATTTAAATGGCAGAACAACAGGGCAAAGAGCCCCAGTCACACACAGTGGCTGACATAAGACCTTCCGGGGACCAGGCACTTTACTAGTCAAACAAAGAACCAGGATAAACACACAAGGGCAAGCAGGTAGGTGTTTATGTATTTATCTATTTCAGTCCATTTATTTGTTTATTATTTATTTTCCTTTCCAGAGCTTCTTGGAAAGTCTTGTTTGGAACAGCACGTATTCAGAAAGAAGAGATGAGAGGTATGGAGGACATATCCACCTGGAGAAACATTGGCCCATGGAACCTGATGGCTAACAGGGCTGCTGGACTGGCCCATCCATCAAACCCTTCCCCAGGAATTTCCTTTGGATTATGGAAGAGGAAGAAATTGATGGACAGTTGGGATGATCCACCTCTATCTAGATTGTTACGAAACTAAGGGCAAGTGCACATGGGTCAAGCAGGTGGAGGAGGGCGTCTGTTTAGAAACAGTTGACATTCAGAGTGACAGCCTCAGGGGTATCTGTGGTCAGAGGGAAAGTGGGAGGTGATTGGAGAGATGTGAGCTTGCAAGGCAGACTGACTTGGATTTGAATTCTGGTGCCATCGTTTACATTTGTGTTAATCTGGACAAGGCGTATAACTTCTGAGAGCCTTAGTTAACTCACCCAGAAGGAAGATCATCCCATTTATGTTAATTCCTCAGCATACCCAACTTGTAAAGAACCTGACAACAAGGGCCCCTCTGTCCCCATGCCACTCCCCACCTTTGGGACCTAACAAGAGAAAGGTCCTCTGGCTTCATTCCAGGGAGACATGGATGCTGTGGGGTCTGCAACTTGTAGAGAAGCTTAGCTACTTCTGGCTGAGGGAGAAATATAGTCTTCCTACTGGCAGGTGTGGGGTGGAGGGAAGAGCTACTTTTCCTTATCTCTCTCCCTCCCCTCCCCTCCCCTCCCCTCCCCTACCCTCCCCTCCCCTCCCCTACCTTCCCTTCCCCTTTAACCCTACCTGTCATTCATTAATCCCATAAGCATACACTGAGGGCTCACCAAGGGCCAACACCACGCTGGGAACTGTCCACATTGTGACTCCCTTTAGCAGAAGACTCCCCACCCCATCAAAGACCAATTCCATTAGCATTTATTGAGAGTCTGTTTTGTGCTGGCACCAGACTAGCATAACCCCAGACAGGAAGACAAGGTCTCTCGCCTAAGGAGCTCACAGCCTACTGATGGAAAAAGAAGCTGACTTTTGTCTGCAGGTGGTTTGTTCCTTGGGGTTTGGGATGTGAGCGCCCAGCGCTCCGCTCTTGAACTGGGCTAGTACAGATGTAAAGCTGCAGTCAGCACACCACTAATGGGGCTTTGAAAGTCTCTGCTTTATTAGGGCAGCCGGGAAAGCCGATTTCAGCTGCAAATGCCTTCATTGCCTCCCCAGCAGAAATGGCTAATACCTGCTTTCTGGGACGCGCTCATCAAAAGGAGACTCTCAAAGCCCCATTAGCAGTGTGCTGACGCTGGCTGTACATCCTGAAAGGGCAAAGTCCAGCGGCGTTAAAGGAATCCAGCCTATTTGTCAACACTAGCATGAGTCAGAGCTCCCACATGGTCCCAGCCCGCCACCCCCATTCTTTCCAATTTCTCAGCAGGGGGCTCTGCAGTCCTATAACCCACACACTTCCTCCGCCTTCTTTCAGCTCTCCAGCCTCCCTCCCTTCCTGTCTCAATTAATCCTACAATCCCGAGGAAGCCTAAATACCCAGCACAGAACTGTACACCCAGAACTTCCGGCCACCACATGAATCCACCTAGAGAAGCTCTTGGGCTCTGCTCCATCATCACCTTCAGGGGTCACCCAGGCTTCTAGAATCTTGAGGTCGGACAGGACCTTAAAGGTCAGCTGGCCCAACCTGACCCTGTAGAGGAATTTTTCCCTCAGCGCCACCAACACGTGGTCATTCGGTCTCCTAGGGGCAAAGATGGCGGTCACCAGCGAGCCACAGGAGGCAGACGGACTTGTGGGTCCAGATCACACACAAGCTATGAGACTATGCTAGTGCACCTGAGGCCAACAGGGAGAGCTGCCATCACTGCCTGGTGATGCTGGGAACGCCAAGAAGATGGTCTCACCTGAGATTTTCACCAGCCCGCTCTCCCCGACCCAGACCTCATAGGACCTCATCTCAACTTCTGCAATGTCCCAAGCTCACATGCAAAGGATGCCCAGCACCGAGAAAAACTGTTCTTGCCCTTTTCTTGGGGACCTCAAGAAGAAAGAATTGAAATTCTCTCCACCTGGTTTATTGTCCCGTTATTCAGTAGACAAGTAGGGTCATGCGGACCACTAAGGAACTGGAGTCATTAGACAGTCTAGCTACACCTGTGCTGCAGGCGTGTGCTCACCCCTGGGTGTACGAGGCTGAATAATAAAGTCACCCCTTATGTTGAGGACTCACGGCTTAGTGGGTGAAGACAGGCAGAAAGAGGAATTATATGTAGCCTGAAACACGCTTTATCAGCCGTATGAACAAATGGTTTGTTTTGTTCCTTATCTTATTGGATGTTGCCATGACATTTGTCACTGTTGACCACGGCCCATTTCTTGAAATTCTCTACTTACTTAGCTTCTGATTTCACTTTCTCCTGGGTCATCTTTACTTCTGAGACCACTCCTAAGTCTCCTTTATTGAATCCTCTCCCTCTGCTGACCCCCTAAATATTGGTATTCCCTAAAGAATCCATTTTTCCCTTTTCACCACTCCTTCTGCAGCTGACATTCTTCCTGGAAAATATCTTTGCTCCTAAGCCCTGACAACACTTACATACTGACAGCCCCCAAATCCACATCTCCTACCCTCACTTTTATGGAGTGACACCTCCAGAACATATATTTTTTGGTTTTGTTTGTTTGTTTGTTTTAATTGCATCTTATCCACTACATTGTACTTATTTTTATTTCCTGCTGTTTTTTTAATTATGTACTGTCAAGCATATTATTTTTTAAATTTTTAATTTATTTTTGGTGGCTTTGGGTCTTCATTGCTGTGCACGGGCTTTCTTTAGTTGTGGTGAGCGGGGGTTACTCTTCGTTGTGGTGCGTGGGCTTCTCATTGCGGTGGCTTCTCTTGTGGACACAGGCTCTAGGCGCACAGGCTTCAGTAGTTGCAGCACGCGGGCTCAGTAGCTCTGCGGCCTGTGGGATCTTCCCGGACCAGGGATAGAACCCACGTCCCCTGCATTGGCAGGCGGATTCTTAACCACTGTGCCACCAGGAAAGTCCCGAGAACATATAGTTTTTCAACAAACATTTCTTTAAAATACTATCAATAATATTCTAAGTGCTTTAGAAATATCAATGCCTAACAATATAACAACCCTATGAGGTGGGTGCTATTATTATCCTCATCTTAAAGACAAAGAAATTAAGGTACAGAGAGGTTAGGTAAGTTGCCTAAGATCACACAGCTAGGGAGCATTGAGGCTGAGTTCCAAACACACGTGGTCTGGCCCTAGAGGGTGCCATGCCATACTGTCTCTCCACCTCTACATATTACAGGCATATGACACATAGCAGGGCAAATATTAACTTGGTTATCAAGAAAATTCATGGAGTGAAATAACATGAATGTGTGTGGGGAAAAATAGAAACTTGGTTATCTTCTCCCCAAGTCTCCTCTTCCATTTGTATAACCAAATCTTCCACTTTTGTTAATGGCATCATCATCTCTTCAGGCTCAAAGAAAGAAACTTACAGCCTGACATGTTCAGTGAAGCTTTCTGAGTTATATTGAATTGAACTGTTCTAAACTGAATTGAATTGAAGCATAAAGGGAGCTCAGAGTGAGAACTTCCACTGGAGAATCGGGGAAGATTTTAGACAAGAGGTGACATGTGAGCTGACCAGAATATAACACATTACATCAAACATTCCATGTTCACACTGCAAGGGGCTAAGAGGCCAGGCAGTTCTATACTCTCATTTTACAAATCGTGAACTTCAGGCAGATAAGAGGAACCGACAATGGCAACACGTTGAAAACCCAGAGAGGTAGGAGCCTTAGCCCCTTACTATTCAAAGCCTGGCCCACAGGCTGGCTGGACCTGTGATACTGTCATCACATCAAGGCTTCTTCCCACAGACCTGCTCAGTCAGAGTCTGCATGTTAACAAGATCTCGAGGTGATTTATCTGTACATGAAAGTTGGACAAGCATTGGCCTAGGATTGTTTCTACAACTGGCCAAGGGAGTCAGATTATTTAGCCAAACCTCAGGATCCGCATGGTTTCATTCCCTCTGGAACCCCTCTAAGTTCTGGTAAACGCATCTGTTCTCTGGTCTGTTCCTGACAACCTCATGGAAATTAAAAGTAATATGATTGTATACATATCTCTACTGTGTAGAGAAGGAAGCCCAAAGGAGGCACAGCTGGGAACGATGTTGGGAAACGGCTCAACAGTTGGTTTTGACCAAGGGGGGGGGGTGCAGAAGGAAAGAGGATGGTTTTGCTCATGGTGTTAACCCAGTCCCAGGCATTTGTAGTTCACGGGGATACTGGGCCTCCTGCAGTTTAGAATTAAGTGCTAGGAAGGGAGTGAAGAGATCTTGTGAGAACCAACTGCTTGATTAATGTGGTTGGGGGTGGGGTGTTGGTTAAAGTCCTGGAACCTGGAAATATTGGGATGACCCCAGCTTCAGAGTATTAACAGGAACTGGATGGAGACTTGAGGCTTCCAGTGGAAAAGAAACCAAGGTCTTGAGGCCTGGGTTCCCATCAAAAGTGGATGCCATCGGGATGGAAGGGATGGAATGCCTGACAGAACCAACAATGAAGAGTAGAAAACATGATCAGGAATCAGAGGAAAGTATAAAAGCATAGGCTACATATAATGGGAAGGAAATAGTTAATTAAAACAGAACAACTTTCAACCACAGGGGCTGTGTCTGAGGGCCATTTAATGATTGGACACAGGATCCAACCATCTTAGGGAACGGAAAGAGCTACTAATGGAAGAGGGAAGTCGTCCAGGCAGCTCTTCGCCCCAAAGTTACTCCTTTCCTGTCTAACCCCACGGAAGATGATAAAACCCCTTTTTCAACAGCAGGGGAAGACATTCACAGACATTTCATAGAGGTATTTTGTGGCAGAAGGCATTCATGGAACAGGTTTACTCTGGAAGAGAATTGCACCTCCTGAAATGCCTACATTTCCATGGATACGTGTGGTAGCAAATAGGAGCAGAAATAGCTAAAGTAGAAGAAATTCAAACATCTGTACGCTCTGGAGTGAACAGTTGGAGGCTGACTGCAATTCCGCAGTCGGCCTATCAGCTCTCCTGCAAGAAAGGGATCGGTCCAAATTCCACTGGCTGGGGATGCAGAAGCAGACTTGCGGCCAGTGCGGATCCAGCAGAATAATGCTTAGAGAGCGTCAGGACGAGCAGTCTAGGTGTACCTGGCACACGGCCGAAGCAGAGTTCTATTGGAACACTAGGTAGAGCTGTTAACTCTAGAGAAACAATATTGTTCCTTCCACAGAGTAAGGCCCAAACTGATGTTCCTTGTTTTCGTCCCTATAGAGTTTAGAGTTTGGGACGGGGGGAACCCATCAAGTATTTAACAGCAGACGGATATGATCTCTGAGACAGAAGATTAACATAGCGTCCCCGTTCCTTCCCTTCCCTCCTCTCTTGCAGTCTCCAGCCTCCTTCCTTTTCTTCCCCTACCCCCATCTTTTCTCCTTTTTTTGGCCTTCTTCTGACTCTTCTGGCTATAAAATGAAACTCACGTTTATCTCATTATTTATTACAGAGAATTTTATGTTTCCTGGTCTTGGTTTCGAAAATGCACAAATGAACTAGCTTTATTTATTTATACATTTAAATAGACTAAATTAACTCAATTTTTATGTTTTGTGTACCTACCCCTGCCACCCTTTGCCCTAAACGATGGCACTTTCGATGCCAAGATGGCATCTACCCAAGTCTGGTACTAACACAGCATTTGCAAAGGATGCTTACAGAGAATGGTGTTGTAGATGCCTCCTGAGCTTGCCTGGTAATTCCAGCCCTTCAGAGCGTAATAGGAAACCTCTTATCTAACACAATGAACTGAGGATAGAGCCAGGGCATAAAGACAGGCAGGTCAGGTAGCGATTCAGCTGTGTCCACTGATTCTGGGGCTTTCTGTTTGAAGGTCACAGAATTCCTACTCCCTCACCTCTTAAATCATCTGCTTCTGTCTGCAGGTGGTGACAGAGACTCCAAAAAACATGAAAATAGTCATCTTTCAAGGTTAAAAAGGAACTGCTTAGAAGTCCCAGCGTGACTGTCAATAGCCAATCAAAGGGAGCTGTCAGTGGCTCCCCTGAGGAAGGGTTTCAGTTAATGCAGAGAGTGAGGCTGGGGAACCCACTTATGGAGAAGAACCAGCTGTTTGGCTTCCTATGTGGGAGCCCAATGCTGAAGGCAAAGGGGTTGGGCTTTGCCATTCCCCCAAGCAGAACGGACCAGAATGGTCCCGGTGGGACATCTGCAACCAGAGAAAACTTGCTGCAATCTGGGGCTCATTCAGTGAAATCCACTGTTCTCTCCCCATGAGAGGGGTTCTCAATTAAATTTCTCCTGAGGTCCTTTCTGTCCCCTAGTGATCTGTTTTCTTTCTTTTTTTTTTTTCTCAGCTACTGTAAGGTTGACTCAAGTGAATACTATAGTTCCAGTCTGGGATCAGATTTACACCATGCCCTTTACTGAACGTAAGCCTCAGTTTCCTTCTTTGTAAAATGAGAGAGTGGGCAAATACAAAAGGGAAACACAATCACTCAGCCCGACAAGAACACTATCAGGAATTTTTTTGGAAAGAGAGTCATCTGAGATTAATGAAAATTAAAAGGGCTTTCCTCGGGGCTCCTCCATAATCTTCCCTCTGAGTTCAGTGCAAGAAGAAGGGGAGAAGGCAGCTGCTTGGAGCAAATGACTTCATGCTGATTGACAGCAGAGAGAGAACAGAACCTCTCAGTTCTTTTTATTTTATTTTATTTATTTATTTATTTTTATTGGAATATAGTTGCTTTACAATGTTGTGTTAGTTTCTGCTGTACAGCAAAGTGAATCAGTTATACGTATACATATATCCACTCTTTTTTAGATCTCCTTCCAATTTAGGTCACCACAGAGCATTAAGTAGAGCTCCCTGTGCTATACAGTAGGTTCTCCTTAGTTATCTACTTTATACACAGTAGTGTATATATGTCAGTCCCAATCTCCCAATTCCTCCCACCCACCCCCCCTTTCCCCCTTGGTTTGTTCTCTACATCTGTGACTCTATTTCTGCTTTGTAAATAAGTTCATCTGTACCATTTTTCTAGATTCCATATATAAGCCATTATACGATATTTGTTTTTCTCTTTCTGACTTACTTTCCTCTGTATGAGCCACGTCTCTGTCAGCTCCTCTTAACCTCTGCCTTCTCTACCACAGAGACCAGTCTGGGTCTGGGAAGGGTAGGATGAACTCAAGTGGGAACAGCCTGAGGCCCATTATGGGCGGAGAGAGAGTAAAAGAGTTCAAGTCTTCAAGCCTAGACAAATTGCCTCCCAGGCAGGCGGGACTGGGAAACTACAAGCTGTAATCTTGGAGAAACAGTCAAGAAGAAGAGGTGCCAAGTGACTGGCAATAGCACGTTTGTCCCGATTTTCAAAGAGAGGGAAAAGCTGCATTCTGGAAATCACAAGCTGCTGAGCTTCATACCAACCCCTCACAAAATTCTAGATGGCAGGATTAAAGAGGAGATTGGGAACAGTTTGCGAGGCAAACAGGAAGCATCAGAAGCTGGCCTGGGTCCATTAACACAAACTCATTCCAGGGATGGTTGCTCTGATATAATGTCAAGTTGGGAGAGGTAAGCAGGATGCTTTTTAAAGTCTCTTTTACTAAAGACTGAGTTTAAAAAATTATTCATTCATTCATTCATTAATAAACATCTACTAGAATGTAAGCTTCATGTGGGCAGGGATTTTTTGTGGGGGAGGGAGGTTGCTTTTAGCTCACTGCTGCACTTAGAACAATGTTTAGCACATAGAAGGCACTTAATAAATATTTTTGAACAAATCAATTTATGTGCATAATAAAAGACTGGAAAGAGACATAGCAAGAGTTAATTGAGATCATCCCTGGGTAATTAGATGCTGGGTGGTTTTAAATTTCTTCTTAATGCTAGGTTTTTTTCCTCTATTTTCCATATTTTCTATAATAAGCCTAGGTCACTTTTATAATCACAAAAGTAAAAACACTATCCTCTTCGAAAGATTCATAACAGACTGTCCTTATTTTATCCTCTTTGTAAATATTACAGTACTGGTAAACCAGGGGAATGTGGATTTCCACAAGGTGTTTCCCAAAACCTCCCATGTTACCCTTTGACCCAGAAGGACACTTGGCGGCTCAGCAAAGGCCGCCCTGGGTGGATTTGTAGAATGACTAAACCCAAGTATTGTTGATTAAAAGATCAACGCCAATGCCAAGGAAAATCTCCGGTGGTTTGATACAGGGATCTGTCTCACTCAGCATGTTCTTCAGAGGTTTGGATGAAGGCCTTCCTTGAAGAAAGGCTTACTTACTTGAGCTGTAGACAACAGATAGCTGGGGTACCTAGCTGATACGTGGGAGGGCAGGATCCAGATCAAAAAGATCTCGACAGATTTTATGGACCAAAACCAATAAATTTAAATTAGATAGGTCTTATGCTCAGTTTCCAAAAATATCTATAGCCCAGATTCTCAAAGGAAAAAACCTGCTTAAGGAGGTTTGTGCGGAAAAAGACCCAAGGAATTTAGCCAGCCTCAAGCTCATAATGAGTCAACAGAACTGTGTAGCTGCTCAAAAAGCTAGTGCAATCTTAGGTCCCATTAATAGAGTCCTCCTGTCTAGACTTAATGTTGATTCCAGATTTAACATTCTATGAGCTATGACAACATTTTCCAAAGTGTCTTCTGGAATATTCCATGTTACGTGGGAGTTTGGTGGCCACATATATTTGGGAATCACTTTATACTGGGTTCCCCTTTTGGAGATGCATAGTGCCTATTAGCATATTAAAGGTGGTGAGAAGTGCTGTAATAAGAGCCTGCCTAGATTATTTTACCAGGAAATTTTTCTTGTTTCGTGTGTGTCTGTGTTTTGTGTAACATCTGTTAACAACCAGAGCAGGCTTTGGGAAAGGCTGATCTACCATAATCTATACTAGGCATGAGCTATATCCTATATATCTTTGTCCTCATCAAATAGCGCAGGGCGGAGCACACAGCAGGTCCTCAGTACCTGCTTGTTGAATGAATGAAAAAGAAAATACCAGAGTCCTACAGGATCACAAACTCTCCAGCTCACGTTACAGCAAAGGTGCACAGACACCTGGCACATTTCCAAAGGAGAGCTAACAGGATGGTAGATTTGGAACCTTGGTTACCTAAGGGAGGCTTTGCCTGGAGAAGAGAAGATTGGTCAGAACAAAGCCCTGGTAGGAGGAGGATGGGCTAAACTGAGCCTGGCTGGGGTCTGGAAATGAGAGAGACCCACCGGAAGAGAGTAGGGCATCACAAGTGATTAGCAAAGTCCCAGGGTCAAGCATGGGTAAAGAAGCATGGTTAAGAGCCCCAGGGTCCTGCGGTGCACTTCAGGGGAAGAGGCCCCAGAGAGGTCATTTAGGCCGGTGATCCTCAACCCTGGTTGCACATATTAACCTCTGGCATCATTTTTTAAAAATACTGATTTCTGGACCTCTTCCTGAACCAAATGGATCAGAATCTCTGGGAGTTGGCCTTCTACTGGCAGGGCTGGGGCTAGCATGAGGCAAGCCAGACTCCTGGGGCACAAAATGTAAGGAAATACCACTCGCGGGATCATACAAGTGCCCCTGAGGGTGAGTCCCTCTCACCCTAGGAGCCTGGCTTGCTTCATCTTAGTCCTTGTCGTGGGCATTGGTACTCTGTAAAGTTTTCCTCAGGTGTTTCTAAGTGGTGGCCGTTTTTAGAACCACTGATACACTCAAACTCATTCAACTTATAGACCAGGAAACAGGGAATCAGAGGTCATGCAGGAAGTTCATGTCAAAGGCAGGGCCAGAAAAGGCCAGCAGAGTCTGACAGCAGGCAATGAGCCAAGGAGAAGCACTTGGCATCACATACTGAAGACTCATCCGTAGGGATGGGGTTTGGCTTCGGTCCTGGGAAGGCCTTGTGAGGGAAGATCTAATCCAAGGTAGTGTGTCCCAGACTGGGAGCTGAAGCAGGAATCCAGGCACTAGAAAATAAACATGGCCCCAGGCACAGGAGCTGGACCTCATCGTGAGCAGATGTGACCTAGTGACGGGGCTGTGAGGGCAGTGCAGGAGCTGCTGCCCACAGTTCAGAGGCCTCCAAGTTCCTTCCTGCAGTCCAGCCCCTGAGCAGAGCTGAGCTGTCATGACAGGGCTCCGCAATACGGTGGGAAATGCAAACATTTGAATGGAAATCATATGGAAAAAGAATCAGATTTACTTCAAGGGGTTTTGAAAGGCCGGACTCAGACCAGCAAGAGAAATTACAACAACTTTGCCTCAAGATGAGGCCTTTCTACCAATTAGAGATTTCCAAAAATGGAGTCAAGCAGTGTGTGTGATCCGAGTGGAAGGATTAGGGGATGTTTGAAGAGGGCAGACTCCATGGAGGGAGGGGCTGCTTTGTATTAAATGCCTGCTACTGTCTTTCAATTCAAAGATTCCAAATCCCTGTCTTTTATTTTTTCTTACCTCAAGGAGCTCCGCTTGGATTCTCCAAAATGCTCTATCCAGGTACACAAGCTGGTAAGGAAGACCACATGGGGTATTTGCATACAATTACATTACGAAAGACTGAAATTTGAATACACTAGTCTATTCACAGATAAATTTCAGGTTAAAATTACATCACTGCTCCCGTTATAGTCCATCATCCTTTGACTCTCCTCTGTTTCTCCTCCTGTACCTATTTACATGGACCCAGATCAAATCTAATCAAATCGGCCAGCATTTGTGGAGTGTTTGCTGTAAGCCAGGCACTGCGCTAGATGCAGAGAAGAATGAGGCCCTGCAGTCAGTTTGAGGGGGAAAAAGAAATCCAGGGCCTTGGGAGAACTTCCTGAGGCCACAAACCTTCACTTCCATCACTGAGGCCCAGTGTGGAGAATAAAGCTGTGGACTCCCACACATGCACTCCCTACAACTCTCACTTCAACCGCCCAGAGCCAAAATCAAGACCAGGATACGTCGTGGGAATTCCAGAATGTATCCACAGGGCTTCTGCAACATAGTACAAGAAAGAAGGTTCTAGTGCCATCCCTTCCTCCGGAAAGCATTCTTTTTTGTGTGTGTGTGGTACGCGGGCCTCTCCCTATCATGGCCTCTCCTGTTGCGGAGCACAGGCTCCAGACGCGCAGGCTCAGCGGCCATGGCTCACGGGCCCAGCCGCTCCGCGGCATGTGGGATCTTCCCGGACCAGGGCACGAACCCACGTCCCCTGCATCGGCAGGCGGACTCTCAACCACTGCGCCACCAGGGACGCCCTGGAAAGCATTCTTGATCCGCCAGATAAAGCTGGTCATCTCTCCATAACATCTTCAAATTTTCCTGTGTAACATTTTTTGCAATTGTACCCAGTAACCATTTGTGTCATTTTCTTCTCTCTAGACTATAAGCTCCTTGGGGGTAGGGATCTTGAATGAACAAATGAATGAATGCCATAAGTCAGGGAGCACAAAGCAGCAGCAGCAACTAGCTGGCAGCAACAGAAGCAGGCAAATTGAGGCACAAAACCTGGAGGCTTAGCTGGAGCAAATAGGAAACCAGAAGGGCAAAGCCTGGGGTCAGGCACACATCAGGTAAAGAGGGAACCACGGCTATTGGACCAGGACTGTTGGGCAAAGCTTGCAAATGCTGGATTGCAATAGTATTCCTTGGAGGGAAGGTCTGGTGCTCCCTTCTTTGCACAGGGCAAGCTTTAGAGAGGAGAGCTCCACTGTACACCTTTGTTTCCAGCCCAAGCAAGATAACCTTCCCATGGCAGAACTAACCATCCAATATAAATTAGGCGGCACATGGGTTTATGGGACATCTGTCTTCACACCACAGGGATTTGAGATCCCTACTTAGCAAGGCTTCCATGTCTCACTTACAGCTGCCCTGGCCTTCTGTTGAATTTTTTTATTTTAGCTAGAGCTAAAGGGACTCTATCAGCCTCTCTCTCCGTACCGTGGATATCTGATGCCCTGAGTACCTCTTGATTACCCAACTGAGACCTCTGCGGGAACTTAAAAGATGGAAGAAGGATGGTTCGTCCCAAGGGGAAGGCAGAGTCATATCTGAGAACACAGTTGGGCATGGACTGATTAACTGCATTAGGACAGGAGAGACAGCAGGACTCCTGAGATCTGGAATTCGACTCATCTACTCAGGTGGGGCAAACACCGAGGGGAGAGCAGAATGACCAACCCAGTGGTGGGGGACACACAATTTGGTAGATATAGTAACAGGTCACATGAGAGTGGGAGCAAGAAGTTAGCTTTGGGGCTTCCCTGGGAAATATTGGGGGTCACCTCCTGGGTGGGTGGGCACAGCGATGCACATAAGAAATAAGTCAAATAAGGCCAGCACTCAGGAGTCCCAGGAGGCAGGAAGCCACCTCTGGGGATGTCTGTTTGCAGGTAGCAAGATCAAAAGGCAAGACGCAGACCCCGAGGGGACTGGAGGCGAGGGAAGGACACTTAAGCAAGGAATGAATGTCCTCAGTCTCTGAGGCCCTGAGAACAGAGAAAATAACCAAGGCAGTGACTTGGGGACAGAGGTATATGTCAGACTATCCACTTGTCAGGATGAGCCACAAGATGAGGGACAACAAGCAAGTAGCCAGGCTGACAAGAGCAAATCAATGCTGTTGGACGGCAGTAGGCTGAATTCTTCCAGCCTGAAGTCAGAATTGCTCCCGGAGCCTGGGCAAAGCTAGGCCTGCAGACCTGGCAGCCAAACAGAATCAGCTTAGGGAGAAGAGGGGCAAAAAGTCTGGGTACAAGGGCGGCAAAGCCCACATCAGAATCAGGCTCCAGGTGCACGTGTCCGCAGGCTGCCTCCTCTCTCTCAGGTCTGAGCTGTCCAGGTGTGTTTGTGAGAACATGGAGCGGCTGCAGAGAGAGAAGCCCTGACCAGCTGGGAAGGACCGGGTCTTCGTGGGTCTACAGTCGACGTGTGACATGTGCCCGTGTGTGGAACCCTGAGCGAGAGATCTAGGAACAATTCAACCTTCATCGTTCCAGGTAACTCTGGGCTGGAGGAGAGGAGGGTCACCACTTGAAGTGAAATGTTTCAAGGAAGACAAAAATAAAAACAAAAAAGCAACAACAATGACGAAACAGACCACCAGGGGTAGTGACTGGAAATTCGTTGATTTCCCTTGTGGGTATAAATTACAAATGGGGTGGAAAACAATCAGTACTAGGGCTGCTCCCAAGAGTGTGGCCCTTGCTGTGCTTCACCCACTCACTGAGTACCTACCTCTTGTGGTCCAGGTGCAGTACCAGGTGCTAAACAAATAATAGTGAAGGAGGTGGGCCTGGCACGTGGAGACAGACAGTAAGAAGGCAGACACTAGGATCCATAGCAGAGAAAATAGTGCCGGGCAAGCATGAAGAAGGAACACCCGTATCAAACTTGAGGGGTGAAGTGAGGCCAGGGCAGGCTCCCTAGAAGAAATGACATCCCATTTCCTAAACAGGAAAAGGATCTAGCAAGCCGAGAGAGGGAAGAGGATTCCAAGAGGAAGCCTCCCCATGCAGGATGCACTGAGTGAGAAGAAAGCAAGGTGCATTTAGGGAACGACCCGGACTCGGCCTCGTTGGAGTGCAGGAGGGAGTGGTGAGAGAGGAGAGGAAGCAGAGGCTAAGTCCTGAAGGACCTTATAAATTACCTCCAGAAATTTAGATTTATCATGTTGTCGACGGTGGGGTGGGAATACGTGATCGTGGGAGTGCCAGTAGAAGGGTTTTAAGGAAGGGAGTGTGTCCTGGAATAATCTCTCTTTCCCTACTGGTTATTCTTAGAAAACCTCCCTGGTAATGTTTTAGAAGGAGGTGTCTTTCCATTTTCACCAAGTAGTTCCTAAATCCATCTATTTGGTGACACTGGTTCCCACGGACTGCATCCCACGGGCTGCATCCCCTGGCACAGAGCCAGGCACACAATACATACTCAACACACGGAAGCTGTTCCTTTCATGAAGAGCATGGTAAGATTTAAATGGCAGAAAGGACACATTCCGTGCTGTCCTGTCCTTACCTCAGGGAGCTTGGAGGAGGAGACCATGCATACAGGCAGTAAAAGTGGAAATGCCTATATACTCTTCAAATCCCATTTCCTTTTCCTTCTGGGCAGACTTTCCCCAGCTCCTTAGAGAGAGGTATCACCGTACGACTGAATTCCCAGCCCTGAAATGTTGGCAGGAGAGATGTTTTCCACCTACAGGTCTGACCCATAGATCTTCTCTCCTATGATCTGCCATCTCCTTTCCCTTCTTCCCATTGAGTGAAGAGGATTTGGAAGATCTACGGAAGGCTAGACCACAAGATGGAAGGAGCCTTAGTCCCTGAATGACCGCATAGATTAGAAGCAGCTTCACTGAAGTATAGTGTGAGTTAGGAATGAACTTCTGTGGTTGAACCACTGAGATGTGGGAGCTTACCTGTTATAGCAGCCAGTCCTACTTATCCCAACTAATACGTAGCTTACTCAGCCCCACCTTCACCAGACTCGCTCCAAAAAGCCCCAAGAGGAGGCTTAATCTATGCCAAGCTGCCTCATTTTGGATGAGAAGCAGCACCACAGTGCAGAAAACGCTTTTCTTTCCCCAAACAAAGTTCTCCTACTGGAAGAACCCCCACTTAAGAGAGTCTCGATACCTCTTCTGGAACATTTTGGATTGCTTGTTCTGATGCCCGGTTGATGGAATTCAAAATAAAATCTCTAAACTGAAATAAGCAACCAAGTCGGTCATTTAATTCTGTGTTTTTGCTGCACATAAAGGTTCACATGGATGTGAACTAACATGAGAAATGATATAGAGTCAATGAGCTCTATATGGTGGGGAGACTTGTCTGGCTACTATTAAAAGAATGGACTTGAGGATATGGGGCAGCAGGGAAGGGTAAGCTGGGATGAAGTGAGCAGTGATTCACTTCTAACCAACCCCCCACCCACCCAAAATAAGTCAGGGACCACAAAACTCCCCCCATTGCTCCTCACATTAGCTCAGAGAGCACACAAAGCACAGAGTTCAGCTATGGTCTGTAAAAAGATAATATTCTTGGGCTTCCCTGGTGGCGCAGTGGTTGAGAGTCCGCCTGCCGATGCAGGGGACGCGGGTTCGTGCCCCGGTCCGGGAAGATCCCACATGCGGCGGAGCGGCTGGGCCCGTGAGCCATGGCCACTGAGCCTGCGCGTCCAGAGCCTGTGCTCCGCAACAGGAGAGGCCACAACAGTGAGAGGCCCACGTACCGCAAAAAAAAAAAAAAAAAAAAAAAAAAAAAAGATAATATTCTTGGGGTTTTCGGTAATTTCATAGAAAATTCGTAGAATGAATACAGAAATGGTTCAGTATTGAATGGATCAACACAGTAGCTATTATAAACAGCAGTAGCTAGACCTACAGAAATACAGTGAATGCAGATTCTGTACTTAGGGAGAAAACTAGGAAATTGCTACCAGAGAGACTGAGAATTTTTTACAATTAGTATAAAAGGGAGCAACCATTCAAAATTAGGTGGAATGTCTATAGTAGCAGGGGATATAGTCAAAGATTCAGAACAAAGGAAATGAAAAAAGCATTTAAACCGAAGCAGGATTTGCTTGGCTAAAGATTCTTTTAAATTTCCTCCTGATTCCTTAAAACACTAAAAACAGAACTACCATACGACCCAGCAATCCCACTACAGAGCATATACCCTGAGAAAACCATAATTTAAAAAGAGTCATGTACCACAATGTTCATTGCAGCTCTATTTACAATAGCCAGGGCATGGAAGCAACCTGTGTCAATCGACAGATGAATGGATAAAGAAGAAGTGGCACATATATACAATGCAATATTACTCAGCCATAAAAAGAAATGAAATTGAGTTATTTACAGTGAAGTGGATGGACCTAGAGTCTGTTGTACAGAGTGAAGTAAGTCAGAAAGAGAAAAACAAATACCGTATGCTAACACATATATATGGAATCTAAAAAAAAAAAGTTCTAATGAACCTAGGGGTAGGACAGGAATAAAGACACAGACGTAGAGAATGGACTTGAGGATATGGGGCAGCAGGGAAGGGTAAGCTGGGACGAAGTGAGAGAGTGGCATGGACATATATACACTACCAAATGCTAGTGGGAAGCAGCCGCATAGCACAGGGAGATCAGCTCTGTGCTTTGTGTCCACCTAGAGAAGTGGGATGGGGAGGGTGAGAGGGAGATGCAAGAGGGAGGGGATATGGGGATGTATGTATACGTATAGCTGACTCACTTTGTTATACAGCAGAAACTAACACACCTTTGTAAAGCAATTATACTCCAATAAAGATGTTAAAATATATATATATTATTGAATGTCTGTTATATATAAGCTACTAGGAGGTAAAAACTAACAAGTTTGAGAAAAAGTTTTAAACCAATTGAGGGGAATAAATTTTAGTTTCTAAGAGCCAATCTATTACACACATATTTTTTAAGAAAAAGAGGAAAAAAAGCTTATGTAAAAACCTAAAAAAAGAAAATTTCCTCCTGAGAAGGGAGCTAGAGTTAGAACCACATTAAATGTGATATCCTGCTTGAGGTGTGTCTACAGTTAATTCCATCAGACATCAGTCAAGATGGATGCCTGAACCCATAGACCTGGCTGAAAATTGCAATCAGGTTTCTTGTGTCCCGCAGTGGGGAGTTCAACCCCACAGCACTCTAGAAGGATAAGAACCCTACCAGGATTTATTCTGCGAGTATGTTGCACATATTATATAATTTCTTAGAAAGCATGTCCAGATTATCAAAGTTCTTGCCCCGCAAATAGCCCCTGTGGAGTGCCACTTAAATGTCTGAGCCACAAACACGACTTGGACAGTAAGATTAGGGGGTGTTACCTAGATTCCGGCAAAGCCATCTCTCAATTCTCACTTTTCTTCTCGCCTTGTTCTCCTTTCTCTCCCCAACCAACCCCATCTTTCAGACTCCCTCTCTCTTCCCCATCTTCTTTTCCAGCTCAAGCCCTTGGCTTTCCTTTTCTAGAGATTCTGAAAAGAATGAACCTGGCTCCGAGTCTGTATCACATTGAATATGTTCTTGCCTATCTGACCTGCTTGAGTGGCCCCTCCTGCGCGTTAAGGCCTGAGCAACCGTTGTGAGAACAACTCTGCATCAAAGGGGCCGGGGTGAATACCAGCAGCTCAGCTGGGCCCCCAGCAGCACTAAGGGAATTGGGCTACTATCCTAAGAGATAGAAAGAGCTGAAGGGGCAGGAGAAAACAGCAGGCAGAAGGCCGGGAGGTAGAGTTGAGGGAAGGGGTCCTTGTGATAGAACCTTTAAGAAGAAGCAGGCCGAGATGAGCTGAGAGTCACGCTCCCTCTGGGTTGGTAATGCAGAGGAAGGCCTATCCCTTCCTTCAGAAAGAGAATCATTTCAACACTCTATCCCAGGATTTCAAAGGGTTCCTTCAACTAATTATTATGGAGATGTGTATTAATTGGGAGGCCGCAACAGCTTCTTAATACTTGCCCTCTTACTAGCTTGAAAAGCAACTCTGAGGAGAAAATCCAGTCCAAGGTGATTGGGTGCTGGGTAGGGGAGGTTGAAAGGGGCTGACACTAGTCCTCAAAGCAGTAGCGAACCCAACCAAAACAAGATCTTAGGACCAGAAGCAGCAATGAGACTATTACTACCACTGTATGAAAAATGGACTTGGCAATTTCAAAGCCCTGCCATACCTCCATCCTTCCCAGCGCCTCACAACAAGGTGTCCTGAGCAAAATAAACCAGACACAAAAGGACAAATAGTATAGGATTCTGCTCACTCTTTGTGAGCAGAATAGGCAAATTCCGCTCACAAATAGTCTAGAATAGGCAAATTCATAGAGACAGAATGTAGATTAGAGGTTCCCAGGGGCTGCGTGTGGGGGGACTACTTAACGTTACAGAGCTTCTCTTCAGCTTGATGAAAACGTTCTGGAAATGCATAGTGGTGATGGCTGAGCCCTGTGAGCATAATTAATGATAGACTGAATTGTATACATAAAAATAGCTTAAATGAACATCTTATGTTATCTATATCTTACCACAATTTAAAAAATTGATAGTGTAATGTACCAAAGCGTACCCATTGAATTGTACACTTTAAATGGATGAATTCTATGGTATAGTGAATTATATATCAATAAAGCTATTAAAAAAATACTAGATCTACTAATGACCCTCACCTGCAGACAGATTCAAGCCTCTTCCAGCTTCTTCTTTCCTCATTCCCTGAGAACTTTTTATCTGCTACGTACTCTGCTACTCATTGATGAACAGAATAGACATGGCAGGAATTGTTTAAGTAGCTTACATCTCCTCTTTCTAGTCATCTGAAGGCTTTAGTATTGAGTATCCCTTTATGTTAATACTCAGTTTTACTTTCCTAATACCAATCACATAACTTTTTGGCTCCAGCTTTATTTCTGAGTCTCAGCTCACTGGCAACCCCTTATTCTGGTACAGAGGTCTCTGTTTTCCTCTCCACCCTGGGTTCCTATTCCACCAGCCTGACCAATCTCCAGTTGACCTAGAAGACTCTGCTTTGTAAGTCCGTTTCTAACCACCCAAGGACAGTGGTTCTGACTTAAACTCCATCCACTGTCTGGTGCCCCGCTGCCCTGTAGAGAGACCTCATTGATGACCACGGCCCATCTGTCTGAACTTCTAACCCCTCACCACAATTCACCATATTGTTTTTACCATATTCTTTTCCTTCCTGGCAAGTAACTTCTCAGCTTTCCCATGGACCCCCTGTTATTGACTGCAGTGCAATTATAAAGACCATTCTTCAGCCTTTCTGGCAAATGTGTCGGCTCCCACATGTCCCAAAGAGTAGGTCTTGGTACCACCTCATCTCCCTTGACCCACTCTGAGTTATGAGCCATGATCACAGGATATGACAGTTGTGCCCAGTGCTACATCTGAAGCATGGTCCCACCTAGGCCAGGAGGTAGCTTACAAACGCGCACTGTTGGATCTAGAGTGGCAGCTCCTAATCTTGCTCACGTTAGAATCACCTGAGGCTTTTAAAAAATACTGATTCCAAGGAGCAGACTGCCTTCAGACTTCATCTGGACCATCGGCTGTCTTGGGTTTCCAGCCTCCTGGCCCACACTACAGATTTTGGACTTGCCAGATTCCGTAATCACATGAGCCAATTATATATGTATATACACTGATTCCTAGACCATATCCTCAAAGATGCCGACCTAAATGGTCTGGGATGGGGTCCAGGAATGGGAATATTTTAAAAGCCTCAGGCGACTCTATTATATACCCAGAGTTAAGAGCTAAGGGGACCATATAATATAAGAATATATGTATTCATTAATTCAACAAGTATTTATTGAACACCTACTATACACCAGCCATAGAGTCTAAGGCACAGCAAACTAATCAGTAAAGTTTCCTGTTCTTCTGGAGTTTCCAATGTTGGTGGGGAATGAAAAAAAAAAAAAGTATAATTGTATAGCTAGAGATAAAGCAACTATAAAATATATAAAGTGGATTTTTAAAATATGTACACAAGTCTCAGGAACCCTAGATTTAGGTTTTCAGAACATATGAGTAGATGACTGGCATCAAGGTATGGAGGTCTCCCAGTGGAGACCAAGCAGGATCCTACTAGCTTTTGGAGTTAAGTGTGAAATAGGAACATATTCCTTTAAAGAAAGTCAGAAACTCTTTCCCTATGTCTTACTGAGCTTTAAACCATTCATAAAGCTAGGGTGGTCATTGAAAGTCACAGCAGCTGTGTTTTCATGGGGGAAAGAGCCAATGACAGAGCTCTCCTTGGTACTGGGCTTTAAAAGAAAACAAAACAGGTTAAACAGGTTTGATGGCAGCCTGTGGGAGGCAGAGGGGGACTGAGCCTTCCACTTCTTTCTTTCCACAATTGACATTTTCTTTCCCTTTCATTTCAAGCTGTTAAGAAGGAAACAATATGGAGGAGGCAGGCTTTCTCAGCTCATTCTCCCTCCCCTGAACTCAGCAGGGCTTTGATTGGAGATCCCAGGAGAACCAGGCTGACTCAGACCTTGCCAGCCCATGCGGGGAAGCAGATCCTGGGAGTCTGTACCGGGCTCTGTGTACCTCATACTTCTGGAGGAAAAAATATAAAAACAGGATAGCAGTTAGTTGGTCCACAGTCAAATATGGATGGAGCCAGTGCCTGACACTGCCATTGTTGCTTTGAGGAAACCCCTGCCCTCAGGGAGCTTATGTTCTGGTGGGGAATTGAATAATAAAGTGACAAACAAATAAAACACGAGATATTTGGAGGGAAGTGCACAGAGAGCTAAGTAGGGTACCATTTTAGATGATGTTTTCAAGGAAGTTCTCTCAAAGGAGGTGACACTGGAGAAAAGGCCTGATTGAAATAAAAGAATAAACTCAAAATTCCCAATTAATAGGAAGCCTCTCACCAACTTATGGCTCTTCCTTTCTCCCGTTCAGATAAAAAATGCGCCCTCCTCCAACCAGCCCCAAGCCCAACTCTCCACCCCAGAAACTGCCTTCCAATGGTTTAGGGGTATAGGCCTCCTGAATCTGGGATCTTGAACCATGCTTTCTTCAGTGAATGTCTTCATCTATCCCTTGTCTATGGTCCATAATTCCTGCTGCTGAGTTCAAGGTTCCTTAGAAAGTTGTGACCTCCCAAACCAAGGTTCTTCAAGGCCTCAGCCAGCTCTAACTCATCTTCGTAGATGGAGCTGGAAACCCCCTTCCAGGTGCTCAGATTTGTCATATATCATATATTATCAGGGGAGGATGGTTTCCCCAGATCACCAAGGGTGATCACAGCCCCCAAGCCACCAAGCCTGATGCTCACTGTCAGCCCTGTTAGCTAGAAATGAGGGGACAGTGGGACCTGTGACAGCCTCCTTCTCCCAGAGTGCAGGCTGATGAGGTCACAGTCTCTTCTGTTCCCCAAGGAAAGACCTTGGGAAATTCTTCCATGTACTTAACTTCAGTCTCTTTTCTTCTGACCTCCCCTCTCCTATTGCCTTCACCTGTATTTCAGCAACGAGCTAGAGAGGGAAGGGGCAGGTCTTTCCCAGCCCAAATTCACCCCCAAACTTCTCCTGATTCTTCTGTTGATGAGGAATAGACCTGAGTAAAGGCTGGAGGAGAAGCGAAGGGTGAACCAAGGCCCTACCAGCCGCTCTTCCTGCAGTGATGGAGTTCAGGGCCAATGGGCATGTCACAGCCAGAAGGATGATGTAGACAAATTAGATAAAACTCAAGAAAGAGCAACACATCAAAAAAAAAAAAAAAAAAAAAAAGATGATGAAGAGACTGGAGGGATTGAATGATGAGGAGAGATTAAAAGAACTAAATATGGACAGACTGGCTAAACGCCGATTAAAAGCGGCGATCGGAACTGTCTGCGGGTATCTGAACACCAGCAGGGAAGAGGGGCTGCACTGGCAGGTGTGGGGTCAGGCAGGCGGGGAGGTGAGGTGGACTGAGAATAAATGAAGGGATAGTATTAGTGGCAAACTGCTGGGTAATGAGAGCCTCTATTAAGGGGAAAAGTGGGGGCGGGGAGGATAGAGGGGCAGTGGGTATAGAAGGGGGGGAACTGTAACATCTGGATCTCCCTCGGAGACTTCTAAATATACCCAATGATATTAAGCAGACCCTGAGGGGATAGAGAGCATACCCCAGGAGACCCTAGATGTGTCACGTGGGCTATGTCCTTATGTAACATCTAAAGCCATAACAGCGAATTCCTGCCGGTCTGGATCCAGGATGGTCAGAAGTCAGGAAGGACAGGATTATTAGCTGGAGCATTGGGACAACACGAAGATCAGACTGTGTGACTGTCCAGTTGACACTGACCTCTTATGTCCCTTTTTGTTTTAAAAGTAAAATCCTGAACCAGAAATGTTCCCCCTTCTGCAGAGAAAGAGGCAGCTGGTCAGCTTGACAGGCGGAAACTGCAGCTTTCTCGTTAATGTGCAATCCTGAAATGGTGATGTATGGCTGGTGATAGATCATGTTGGGTTTCCGGAGAGCAGGGAAGGCTAAAGCCGGAGTCTAATTCATGATGCATGAACGCATTGATCTTCCTGGCTCTGAAAATACAGTGTAATGAACCCCCGCTAACACATCATTTTTATTCCACTGCACCTCGCTAATATCTAATGATTTCACCTTCTACTGTGATCAAATATAATTGTATGGGAGTTCCAACTTTGTTCTTTGATATGGGAACACCACTGCCCAGCACTGTTTTGCTCTTTACTAGTGGTAGAGCCAGTCTGGAACTTACACATGCAATGATTAAGATCCTACCAATGAGCTGCCCTGTGGGCGTTTGAGCGGTCCTATGTATTCACATGTGCATACGTGTGTGTGTGGTTGTATGTGTGTAGGTAAGCACAAGAATGTGTTCTACATGTATGTTGAACCAAAAGCTAATTGAAGGAGGGAAGATATTCAGAAGCAGGTGCATCTTCCCTGGGATGGCTATACACTTTCCCACCAACTGGCTCTTGGGAAATGGCGATTACTTAGAATGGAGATTACCTTGTAAATATTATTGTTTGTGGAATCCCGTCTGCTGATTGAAATCACTACAATAATTTGGTTTGAAGTCCATGAAGCTTACTGAGGGCCCCTTACCAGCCTGTCCTTGACGGTAGCCCATCCTGTGTGCATCTCATGTTTCTTGGACAGAGATTTCAATGGCATGGCTCCATTCTTCATTCTAAAAAGAGCTTTGTGGAAAAAAAATAATATTAGTTTTATCACTCTAGCCATCTGGCCTGAAGGTAGTTGGTTTCTGTTGAAGGAACAGATATTTACAACCCTTCTGTGGATGAGCTGAGCTCTCCTTTGCCAGCACTGTTCTAGGAGGCGGGGCAGGAGGCCACTTCTGACACTAGCTGGGTGACCTTGGGTAAATCACTTAACCAGTTACCTTTTCCGGATCCCAGTTCCCCCCAGACAAAAGGAAATGCTGATGTCTTTCCTTGTCCGAACGCAGGTGGCTGAACCAGATGATTTTTTAACGTATCTTGCAGATCAAGGATTTATGGTTCTGTGATACGGCACCCCTCCATGCTGAAAGCTCCTTTCTTCCTTCTGTCTGCAGAGTCAGCATTCCTTGGGGATCCCGACCCCTTCCCACAACAAGAGTTGGATGTGAGTAAATCATAACCTCACAACTTAATAAAGAGAGAGATCTGTGCTTCTGTTGTCTTTTTTTTTCCCTTAGATTTGTTTTTAAAAAGAAGAATGACAAAGCAAGAGTGAATTAAGGAGAATGGTTGCCCAATTATTTAGATCCTTTAAAGAATCTGTAGCAATATTATGTTAATGCAAAACTGAGTTCTCAAGGTCAAGCTCCAGCACAGCTTCATAGGTAAAACTTTGACCCTTGTCCAGGCCTTTAGTTTTGGCCTCTGCTCTGTTCCATGAGGAGCTGGTAGAAGGTTAATACATAAAAGCTAGTATTCCAGAGAAATACAGTCCAGAGCTTGAGAGGCGGGTCAGAGTACAGTATCTGACTGCAATCAATATGCACTTAAATGTTTGGATCATCTAAACCTCCACTTGGCACAAAGAATCTCCAGAGAGACCTTTCTTAGGAGCAGAGAAATTACTATTCCAGAGGTGACTGTGGGTCTTCTTGGCCCATTTGTGTTTCAAGGGAGATGCTGGTGAAAGGGGCAAGGGAGGTCCATTTGGGATGAATTGGCTGGAAAGTAAACAGTCTGGGGAGTAGGTAGCCTTGACTCTAATTCTGAGCACCACTGCTGAGAACAGTTTGGCCCAATTCACTCTCTGCTTCTGCAATGGGGTAATTATTGAGACGTGTTAACAAGGTGTGTTGAGACCGTTAGATAGAAGACAAATAGTATTGTTTATACTCATAGACTTGACAGAGCTTGAAGAGAAAAACTTTCAGCCACCCATTGTTCTAACTGCAGGAGAATGGAAAATGTCATCTATTCATTTTCATCTTTGCACTCCTAAACCCTATTCATTCTGTGACCAGAATTGAGTTCAAATTCTTTATTTTAGTTTTCAATGAGTCACAGACCAGGGCTGGATTAGAACTAGTCTTTTTCTTCTTACTTTGCCAATTTCTTGAGAGACACAAGAAATGGAAAGTGGAAAAGAAGTAGATAGACCCCAAGAAGTTTGGCATCATGGCCAAGAATGGGGGCAGGGGTGCAGAGCTAGACTTGGGGTTGAAGGAGGGGGGCTGTACTGGCTCCCATTTTGGTGAGAAACAGAAAGAACAGCTCTATAGAAAGATGGATACCTGTTGCATTTATCACATATAGATGTCAATTCATACATTTCCTTAAAAGCTCAATGATATTATGGGGAAGATCTTTCGTTGGGAGCGAAGCTGAATTACGGGCAATATCCCAGATCAGAGCAATGTGGGTAGTAGGTGTTTTTGAAAGATTAAGGGTAAATGAAAAGAGCAGATTAGAGGTAAAGTCTTAAACTGTAAGGCAAGTGTTCAAATAGACTCTCTCGGTCTTGCTTAGAGATTGAATATCAGAACCAGCAAGTGAAAAAGCTAGAAAATCTCCTTCCATGAAAAAATTGAACATGTGACACCCTTTCCTTAATGGCTTGGGTGTGCTCCTACCTAGAAACCTGGTACTTGACCAGACAATCTTGTGATGTGCCTTTCAGGTGTAGAAGTCGATGAAGACAAGCCCTGGTTCAGCACATGGATCAGTTATTCTCCTTTTCCCATCCGTTCATTACTTGGCTTTTTTATTTCACTCCATAAATATGTTTTTTAAAAATTTAAATGTTAATGCAAAACCTGGAGGAGGGGAAAAGATGTCAAATATACAAGCATCACTCAGAAGACATGATGTCTCTGCTGAAGAGTTTGACCCCAGTAATCTAATTTGCTTTAAATGTGAAATGATCCTTTATTCTCTTATTATAAGGCTCCGTGTCGTTGGCTCATAAAGATTACAATTTCTTTTCTTCCAATTGTAATAAATCCAATGCACGTACCCTCTTGACTTGGAAGTCGGAACAGCAACACGCAGAGGGCCACGCTCCCCTGAGGTGGCCCTTGGGGAGAGCACGCTAATTTCTTCTGCTGGAGAAAGATGATGTCAGACTATAGAGTGAGTCTCTGTCCCCTCCCCTTTCTCTCCCTCACCCCCCAAACTTCAATATAATCTGTGAAAAGAATACTGTGTCTAAATTATAGCTGATTCCTCATTATCTGGCAGTAAAAAGGTTAGGAAAGCCAGAAAGCCAGACTGACTGCAGCTTCACATTTTATCTTTCCGCCTGGGAATAGTTCAGTTTCTCAAATCCATTTGAAAACTCTTCAGCTCATTCTATCCAATCTAGGGATTTTAACCTTTTTTCTTCCTTTTTTTTCCTTTTTTTTTTTTTTTTTTTTAACTGGCAGTTTAGAATTATAACTGACCAGGCTATAGCCTGCATATCTGTCTATCTGCCTATTGATCAGTCATTGGTCTAGTGTCTTACAACAGAACTTGACTTTTGGATAACATTTGGTATTGATTCAGAGCTAAATTGGATGGTTCTTTGAAGGACTTGGTTGTACTATCAAGGGTTTTTTGAGTGATAAATCGTCACAATAATTATAGCACTTGGTATGAACTTAGTAATCATGAAGCCTCTGGCGCCCAAAGATAGTATTTTGCCAACCAGTAACTATCTTGATATAGATGGGAAACTTGACCTCCAAACTGCCACAATTTGTTACATTAATTAATATGAACTGAAGGAAGCCAGCCGCTGTGATCAGACCTGAAGCTAGGGAGCAAAGGGTCAGGAAGGAATACTTGTGCTCTAGAAAAACAGTAGCTCTAACCCAGCCAAGACAGTTAAATCTACAGGCTCAACCATTATTAATAGCTAAGACTCACCACAATGACAACCCCCTCTGTCGTAAACGTTCTTACCAGATATAGAAGTATACAGGCAGTGGAGGGATGTATGCCAAGATACTAGACAACAAAGATTATGGGCAAAACAATACTAAACACTAACTAAAATATAAAATAGTAACTAAAACAACACAGAACGGATCAGAATACCTAAACTATGCCATCTCCCTGGGGCAGAAGGAAGGATGGGGGAAGAACCCGATCTAATGTTGTGGGAGAAGCAGGGGAAGGGAGGAGGAGAGAGTGAACCCCCAGGGTGGTTCTCAATGTTGGCTACACACCAGAAAGATCAGAGGAGCTTTTAATACAACAGTTTCCTTCCCAGAGCCTCCACGTCGGGAGGTTTGGGGTGCGGTCCAGGAAGAGCCCCCTCCACCAGAGGCTGTGAGGCATACATATCCAGGCTTGAAACTACTGCAGTAGACTATACGTGTCATGGGGAGAAGACCAATGTCCCGCCCATCGTTGTCTTTCCAGTGGCCAGCTTAACACCTGGCTCATAGCAGATGCACACGGTATTTATTTCAATGGCTGAACAAACGGCAGACTGACAAACGGAATGAATGAATAAGCACTTATTGAGTGCCCACCACATGCAGGCTCTGTTCTGCCTTATCTATGGTATCTCCTATTATTCTGCTGTTCCCAATGAAGGAGATGGTATTTGTATTTCAAAATTGAGGCACCTAAGACTCAGGAAGGCTAAGTAATTTGTCCAAGTTCACATACTAAACTGGAGAAAGGAATCTGACGCAAGGGAGGGGAGAGGGCAGAGTGATGGTCTGGAACAGTGACCATTTCAGAATTTCTATAAAGAAGGGGTGTACGGATGGCAATCTTGTTGAGTGGAGGTCTGCAGACTTGTCCTGAAATTCTGTTGACCTTGCAGCACATTGATTTTTACATCTCTGTTTACTTGGAACTTGACAGGGGGATGGGTTATGGGGCTTCTGGGAGTCCCCTCCTCCTACCCTGTCTTATCCCACTCCCCAGCAAGTCACTGGTTTGGAGGAAAGAGTATGACAGTTCCCAGCATCCTTCCAATATCTCAGGGAGACAGAGAAGATAGCCCAGGGTTCTCTTAACCTCCCTCATTTCTCTCTGTCTGCCAGCTAATGCCTGAAATTTTTGTTAATGAATAAAAAGTTTTGGTTCTCGTAATTAACTATGAAAGCCTTAAAGTACAAATGTGATTATATATTGCAGCTCATTCACAAAAAAGTCAATCTACCAATAAGAGTAAGTGACTGATAGCAGACGCTTTCTTATTTTGAAAGGCAAAGGGAGGAAAGGGCACGCCTGACATTTGCTACCCAGGTAGAATAAAGGAATCCTCTTCAGTCTTCAACAGATTTGCCCAGGATGAGCCTTATTTACATTCAACTGGGGAGGGACAAATAGAAGCTGTGCTCAGAGGTCGTTTTGCCACGGGCAGCTGTGAATACATGCAGCTTTTCTTCAAATGACATATGAAGGGTTTTTTGTTTGTTTTTAAAATGTGAAATAAAAGAGCTCAATTCCCTGAGGCTTCATTAACCGAGGTAACCATCATCCCCAAAGCTGCCTATAGAATCTGCCAGGGGCTCAAATCACCCAAATGGGAATCAGGGCCTGGAATTCAAGAAGCTCAGCTCTGCCCCCAGCAAGTTGGGGTCCTTGAGCAAGTGCCTTATTCTTTTAGGACTAAAACAATGGTACCTATGTTCATGGAATATTTATCAAATGTCAGACAGTGTGGGAAGCACTTCTCCTGCTTTATCTCAGTTAATCCTCACAACACCACAAAGTACACATTCATATTTTTCAATTTTAGAGTGAGGAAATGAATCTTAGAGAGCTTAAACTGGGCTGTCCAAAGAAGCTAGAAGTGGGAAAATTGGGTATGGAAACTAAAGCCTCTGACCTTAGAGTCCACTGCCTTAGGTACACGATGTTACAATGCTACTTCATGGGGAAGCTATGAGGATAAAAAGAAGTGATCTGAGCAAACACGCTTTAGGCAGTTATACATACATGTTCACATATCGTGATATACATATATACATAATATATATTATGTATACGTATGTGTGTGTATATATATATTTATATATAACCATTTAACACCAGGTTGGTTATGTTATTCAGTTCTAAAATAGGTATATAAATCCATTTCTTGACACCAGTGCTTTTCAAAATGTGGCACCCAGATCAGCAGCATCTGGGAGCTTGTTAGAAATGCAAATCCTAGAGCCCCACCACAGGTTACTCAACCAGAAACTCTGGAGATGGGGTCCAGCAATCCGTGGTTTAACAAGCCGTCCAGGTGATTCTGATGCCTGTTTCGGACTGAGGGAAGCTGAGTACTATTGAGCTAGCACGGCAGAGGGTCTGTTCTCAGCCAACGACTGTAAAGGCACCAGCCTGCAATATGCTCACCCACTGAGCTCTCCATTGTCCTATGGATAAACTTATGGCTTGTCTTTTTTTAAAAAATAAATGTATTTATTTTATTTATTTATTTTTGGCTGCATTGGGTCTTGGTTGCTGCGCGTGGGCTTTCTCTAGTTGAGGCGAGCGGGGTCTACTCTTCGTTGCGGTGCGCGGGCTTCTCATTGCGGTGGCTTCTCTTGTTGCAGAGCACGGGCTCTAGGCGCGCGGGCTTCAGTAGTTGTGGCTCTCGGGGTCTTAGAGCGCAGGCTCAGTAGTTGTGGCGCACGGGCTTAGTTGCTCTGCAGCACGTGGGATCTTCCAGGGCCAGGGCTCGAACCCGTGTCCCCTGCGTTGGCAAGCAGATTCTCAACCACTGCGCCACCAGGGAAACCCTGGCTTGTCTTCTTGCCATTTATTTTGTATTCTGGTTTTGAACCTTAATGACCAAGAAAAAATTGTGCATGTAATAGTAGTGGATTTACCTCAGGAAAAGAGAGGATGACTATTATGTTGAGTGTTAAAGGCTTCATGGAGGATCAAGTTGCATTAAAATAAATGGTCCAGAAAACAGGGAATTACAGATGGGTAGCTATTTTTTATGTTATGGAGGCCATGATATGTATCACTGTATCCTGGGACAATTGACCAACATTTCTAGAAAGAGTAACGGAAAGAAATTGGTTGAAGGCAGGTCATGACATCAGAGGATCTGAAGAGAAGCAAAGAACTATTGTCGAGAACCATCTCCATAAGGATGATGTTAAAGAGAGTACAAATGTGTATGCGTGTGCATGTGTGTGAATGTGTGTCGTACATCCATACTATTTACTATATATTTGGCAATATAACATGAACTTCAGAATTAGACATACAAGTTCCTAACTGGTTCCACCACTTATTAATGGTTATCTTGGGTAAACTACTTATTATTTTCAACCCACACTTTATCTGCAGTTAAGGAAATGTGGATAAGAATAGTATTTCACTATTACACATAATATTAGAAATGATAGAGCTCTCAGCATAAACCCTGGTGTGTATATAGTAAGTGTTCAGTACATTTTCATTATTACCATTATTCTTTATAGACATAGTAGCAGCAGTAATGTTGTTTCCTTAAGTTAAAAAGGCTTCTTGGGAAAAGATGAGGTTCTAGTTGAGTCCCCAAGGCAAGAAGGATGGCATCGAATAGAACTCAGTGACAGGGACCCAGAAGTTTCTACCTGAGCCTGTTCATGGTGGATGCCTGTCTCCTTTGTGAGAAAACACGGTATCTTTTTCTCGTAAGCTATGGATTGCTAAGCATGGGCTGTTCTCCTCAGCCTTTCACAGAATCTTTACTTGACTCACGCCAGGCTCCATCTCCTTCTTCCTTTCAAAAGTTTCCCCTCTTGCATTTGATTTTGCTTTCTTTCCACTGTTTGATCTCCAGCTTTGGTTGTTTCCAATCATCTTGTCAGTACAGTCCAACTGTCTCTTGTGGGTTTTTTTTGCATTGCAATCTTTGGGATCTAGGTACGTCTGCTTTAATAGGAAGCAGCCCTCTGAAAGGTTTTTTCTTTTTCCTGCAAGAAAAGCTAGGTTGGATTCTATTCACAGCCCTTCGCTCCTTCTCATTGCCCCTTCCATGAAGCCACTGTGGCTCACTTCTTTGGCACCAAGTTAAGCCTTAGGACAGTACAAACCCTAACACATGGCATTATATACTGTAGGTGCTTGATGGGTGCTTGTGGCGTGAATAGGCCATGCAGCAGTTTACAGTTTATTAGAAAAGAAAGAAGAAGACATAGAGAGCTCAGCCCCAGAAATTTCAAAAGGATTGGGAAAGAGGGTGGTGGGGAGAGGTGGGGGTAAAGAAGCAAAAGGAAAGAGATGGGGGTCGGGGAGGGAGGTTTTCCTCTTTTTCCTGACGTCACAGATGATGACTTCAAGAGGGGAGTATCATCTGAGAAGACAATTCTGGAGTCAGAAAACCCTTGTCCAAAGCTGATCCTATTTAAGGTCTCACGACCAACATACCAGTTGGGACTCTCATTTGACAGCTCCCCGTGTGAATTACCCCAGGGAAGAAGTGTTGCCACAGGGCACACCTGCCAGGCTGGGGAGGGAAGGCAACAGCCCTTCAGACTCCTGCCAGTGGTGTCTGGGCAGCTGGCATCCCCTCCCACCATGCTGTGTATTTACCCAACTTCAAAAGCCAGGGCAGCCATCAAAGGGAGGAAGACGGAAACAGAGACGAAATTAACTCCCCTCCACCCCACCCCCCCACCTCAGCCCTCTCCTCTATTAGAAAACCTCCTTTGCCAAAATGTTAACTAGCAATGCACAGCGTTCAGCATCAGATAGGTGAGTTTTGCAGCAGTAGCCAGGAGGAACGTTGCAATTTGGGGCAGAGACACAACTCTTCCAGCCAGGTAAGGGTTAAACCATAAGGACCTGTTCCAAAGGGGGGCTCTCAGCCCCAAAACATTGTCAGTTTCCACAGCAAGAAGGCAATGGTGTTTTTGTTTTGTCAGGATCTGAGTGTATGTGTTGGATTAGAATGGAACCTGTGAGGCAGACAAAAGGAAAGAAATCTACACATGTACATGTTGAAGTTGGTTACATTTCACATCAGGCTGGGTTACCCTACCCTGACACAAGCATGACTGCCAATCAAGGGAAAAGAAAAGTGCTGAGAAAATATGGTATCGTATAAAGAGCATGGGCTTTTGAAGTCAGAAAGATCTGCGCCAGCTGCTTAACCTTTCAGAGCTGCAATTTTCTCATTCACATACTACTACTACTCAGTTGTTGCAAGAATTAAATGAGATGTTTTATATAGAGTAACTGACTCATAGAGAACACTCGATAAACATTAGTGTCTGTATTTGTTTCTTGAGGCTGCTGTATCAAATCACCACAAACTTGGAAGCTTAAAAAAAGAGAAATTTATTTTCTCACAGTTCTGGGGACCAAAAGTCCAAAATGAGTATCACTGCGAATATCAAGGTGTTGGCAGGGCTGCACAGCCTCCAGAAGCTCCAGGGGAGAATCTGTGCCTTGCCTCTTCCAGCCTCTGGGCACTACTGTTATTTCTTGGTTTGTGGCAGTATCACTCCAATCTTCAAGGCCAACATCTTTAAATCTCTCTCTGCTCCATCTCTGCATCACCTCCTCTGTGTGTATGTCACATCTCTTTCTGCCTCCCTTTTATAAAGATAACAGTGATTGCTTTAGGACCCACCTGGATAATCTCCCCATCTCAAGATCCTTACCTTAACCACATCTGCAAAGACCACTTTTCCATATAAGGTAAAAGTTCCTTGTGAAGGAACATTCAGAAGTTCCAGGAATTAGGACCTGGATATTTTGGGGGGCCATTCATCAGTCTACTACAATGTCCTTCAGGTTTTTGATTGGCAGGAAAGAAGGAGAAAAGAGTAGGAAGGGAGAGGGTATCTTTTTCTATGAAATGAAATCATATGCAAATTTAGCATCCAGTTCTGATTTGTTCTCTCAAGTTGGCAACTCAGAATAATAAGGCATCAATATCAGTAGGTATATCAGTTGAATGTACAAGTATAGTAATGTTTTTTGAAGTTTGATTGCATTTATGGTCAATTATGTTATGTAAGGTCTTTTCGTTTTATTTGCGTAAGGAATATAAGCAGGTTCTTGAAGTAACTATATCTGTATGATAAGAAATCATTTAACAGGATTCTAATATATTTGCCTAGCTTTTCATATACTGCCTTGAGCTATTAGTTAACTTTCCACGGATCTTGCCTCTTTAATTCAATTATAAATTCTTCGAGATAAGATATGTCTTGTACACTTCGTATCTTTCTTAATGCCAAACGTAGTATAGTCATCAATAAATATTTGCTTGACTGATTAATTTTAAAATACCAGGAAAGCAATTGTAAAGGAAGATGGAGGCAGGACCATTTAACTTTTGAGCTGCATGGAAAGAGGTATTAGGAAAAAGTATCTTAACCCTTGAGGGAAATATTTACGCTTCTCTCTTTTATTCCATGTTTCTCAGCTTTGATTAAAATTTGTACACGTTTGTCAAAATGCATTTCAAACTAACCAAAGAAAAATAAAGCATTCGAATACAGATTTTCTCTTATATCCATATTTCCTGTGATATATCCAGTGAGGTAGTTTGACAATCTGAATACCCTCAGCAAAAATTCAAATAAAGTCCCCCTTCACCTTTTTTATAGGACCAAAATAAGCCTATTTCAAATTTTTCTGCCAAAAAGGGCTTTTGTATGATATACTTATCAGTGTAGGACAAAAAAGGAGAGCCTACATGACATATGTAAGGCAAACAAGCGCACAGCCTGGCGTGTAGTGTTCCAAAATATCAATTTCCTCCAGCTGTACGTTTCACTTTTTCACCCTAATAAACTTAATAGTCAATGGAATGAGCAACTAACCTTCAGAAAAATGATAATTCCTTCCAGAGTTGAGGGTTTAACCAAAATGCAAAGTGTCTAAAATGATGCATTTTATGGGGGATTTGAAACCTAAAGAGACATCCTGTAAATACTCTGAAATAAAGACTATTTAGTAGCGAGGAGGGGGCTATAGTAATGATCTTCCTAATGTGACTTCTAGGTTGTTCTCCTGGTGTCCTTTCAGCGATTTTGAATTAGGGAGCTTTGTGGGAATAGTAGGGATCAAGAGTACTAAGCTCTCTCTGATAAAGAAGATGTGGCACATATATACAATGGAATATTACTCAGCCATATAAAAGAATGGAATTGTGCCATTTGCAGAGATGTGGATGGACCTAGAGAGTGTCATACAGAGTGAAGTAAGTCAGAAAGAGAAAAAGAAAAATACATATCATATAATATCACTTACATGTGGAGTCTAGAAAAATGGTACAAACGAACTTATTGAATATTTGCAAAGCTGAAATAGAGACACAGATGTAGAGAACAAATATATGGATACCAAGAGGGGGAAGGAGGGGTGGGATGAATTGGGAGATTGGGATTGACATATATACACTACTATGTATAAAACAGGTAACTAATGAAACCTACTGTATAGCACAGGGAGCTCTACTCAATGCTCTTGGTGACCTATATGGGAAGAAAATCCAAAAAATGTATATACATATGGCTGATTCACTTTGCTGTATGGCAGAAACTAACACAACATTGTAAAGCAACTATACTCCAATAAAAATTAAAAAAAAAAAAGAATACTAAGTTCTCTTTAGCCGAGTCTTTCCAGAGAAGAGATGAGTTTTTTCTTTTCTTCATCATGTTTATTTGCAATGCCTCTCAAAAGGAGAGGAGCAATCTTTTGAAAACGATGAGAAGATGGAACTGGCCATTGTAACCATTCTGCAAACCAGTTCCATTTGGATGGTTTCTAGCCTGCCTCGGATAGACAGAAATGGACAGGCTGGAGTCTCACCAGACCCCAGGTAATTGAGTTGAGCTAGAGTTGTGTACTAGATGTTTGTGCTTTAGCTGCAGCCCTCTTGCCCTCTGCAAAAGCAGATCTCTTTTCTCAATTGTTCAAAATAAATCAATGATCCAGTTTTTTAAAAAAAGGAGAAGGAGAAGGAGAAGAAATACTAGAAATACCAGCCCCTCTGTTTCCATCTGGAAAGCACAGCCTAAACTTCAATGATTTTAAAGACGATTTTAGTGAAGGGAGAGAACCCACCTGTATGGCTTGGCAAATTAATTTTGAATATTCGAAGATAAAAGGGCTGAGTTCCTAGGAACTGGCTTTAAAAGTCACCATCCCTAGCAATCTGAGGGATTCATTGACAGGGGCTCTTGTGTTTATTCCAAATACCTCTTTATCATTGGTTTCAAAAGGATATGGCTCACTGTAAAGCACTGCCAATTGGAAAGAGAAGCAGATAATGAAAAAGCGATGCTTCCATGATGACACGCCTTTAGGTCCTCAACAGGATTTCTTCTAAATCAAAAGATGTGTTTTATTAGCGCTTACAATGGAGGAGGGGGAAAAGGAAGGAGAGGGCTTTTTCTTTTTTATCTTCATAACAAAACACATATTGAGTAAAAGCCCCTGGATGAGTCACAATGCAAACCCAGAGGGCGGAAGAGATAATTTTTGTAAATTGTAAAACAGAAATTCTATTTGCAGTAGACGTTGAACGTATGTAATTTACCAGCGTAACATTGTTAGGCTGAATACAAGTGTGATGGATGCCTTGTAAGTTTGAGAAGAGAAGACAGAGTAATTTAAATATCCAGTATGATGTTTCTAGGTTCTCTGGAATTTTCGCATCCTTGGGAGATCCTTTAGGAGAAGAACATAGACCCACTGGCATTGCCTGGAAATGGAGGGCTGGACAAATGACTGAGAACCTCCCCTTTGGCCTTGTTTCATGCTCAAACAGGAATGGAGTCAGATGAAGTGAATTGGTGGTGCCTGATATTAAGATGATCTTGCTTTACAAAGTGCATCTTTAGGAGGCTAATATGCCAGAGACCTTACCAACTTGGAATTGCTAACCTTTCCAAGTTTAAATTGACTTCATAGGATTTTCCTTTCCTTTGCATTAGCAAGCAAAACATACTCCTCATGTTGGCAGTACGAACTGAGAAGCCTGGTAATTGACTTTCCCGTGGAGTATCTCTCCAAGAAAAGTACAGTCATCCCTCGATATCCATGGAGGACTGGTTCCGGGACCCACTTAGGTACAAAGATCCCTTATATGAAATGGTGTAGTATTTGTGTATAACTTCCTGTATACTTTAAATCATCTCTAGATTACTTATAATACCTAATACAATGTGAATGTTATGTAAATTTTTGCTGGCACGGAAAATTCAAGCTTTGCTTTTTGGAACTCTCTGGAATTTTTTTTCCTGAGTATTTTTGATCAGTGATTGGTTGAATCCACAGATTCAGAATCTGCAGATACTGAAGGCAGACTTTAGGAGGTTCTAGGGTCCTGATCCTTAATTTCTCTTCCTCATGCGAGTGTGGTAAGCAGCAGCTGTATACTTTCCCCAGTGGCAATCCTATTTCTGGGCCAAAGCTGACACAGACAAGAGGAACAATTTAGATGAAAGATGAAAAACAATTATTAGAAATCATCAGAACTTTTTTTTAAATAAGTGAAGTCATGAACTATACTAATTGCCTCTGAAACTATATACTTTTTACTGCATTTTATTAACTGCAGTGTATGAGAGTATGCCTGTTCTATGTATTGCTACCTTGTAGATATATTGAGATTTTTGCATAAATGTGTTATTCATCACAGACTGAGCCACATAAATAAAATATATAGACAGATATTAGTACTGTAACGAAGGTCTTAGAGAAATAGCTTAGGAAGTGACAATGCTGTCAACAAACATGAAAGATTGAAATTAAGCCTTGCTTTTCTTCAAAACATGATCTTTAAACAAACTGAACTTCAGTTCTTCACTCTGTGGACAGGTAAAAGAAGATATTCAAAGTACCACGTAGGGTTCCTGCTAGCTGATGGAAGGGTATCCTTGGAGAGCTGAAATAACTTTTCAAAAAGGGAAAAAAAAAAAGCTCTACCTAAGTCTGCAAAAGAGTAAGATGATTCTTCTTCTGGAACCCTTTTGACAAACCCCTACATTTTCAAAGAGTTACATGGGATTTAGGCAGGCACTGGCTTTTTTTTTTTTTTTTTTTTTTTTTTTTTTTTTTTTTTTTTTGTGGTACGCGGGCCTCTCACTGTTGTGGCCTCTCCCATTGAGGAGCACAGGCTCCGGACGCGCAGGCTCAGCGGCCATGGCTCACAGGCCCAGCCGCTCCGCGGCATGTGGGATCCTCCCGGACCGGGGCACGAACCCGTGTCCCCTGCATTGGCAGGCGGACTCTCAACCACTGCGCCACCAGGGAAGCCCAGGCACTGGCTTTAATGTGACCTGCGTGGCTACACCACATGGAGTCCTTTGAAAATTTAGGATTTGGTCGTTTGCTATAAGTCAGACGATGGTTTGATTTAAGTTGACAGAGTTTGAAGAATGAATAAACATGGGCACTTTGGTGTAAAAATACAAAATCTAGAAGTAGCCCATTAATCAGGCAGGGATAACCAGGAAGAAGGAGAAACAAAAGTATAATATCAATTCAAAATGCAGCTGAAGGATTTGCGTGTCATTTGAAATCAGAAGGTCAAACGTGAAAACTTGGACAGGGCCATCAAAAGACTCCAAGGATGGGCTTGTGAGACCATTCTCCTAAAAACTTTTCCTGTTTGGGACTGCAGGATAGATGATCAAGACAATTTCTATTCAGAACTTGTCCTGTTTACAACTCATATTACAAAAGTATATTACCATTGTCATCTTTTAGCAGCATGAGTGATACAATCTCACATTCATAATATGGCTATTTTATATTTGCAGCTTTATGAAAATCTATAGATATCAATATCTGTCTTTAATGGATTTGCTGAAATCCTGCTGCCAGGGAAGTTATGCTGTACTGCTATGGAATTATCACAAAGCTAGATCTGACAATTATGATATCATACCAGGATAATGTGACTTTTAAAATTGTTGGGAAAAACTTTTACAGCATCATCACCAATCATATTTTAGTTTGGAAATAAAAACTAAGGTCTACATTTGATAATTAGTTGAGTTACCTCAGTTGCAAGGATCCCTCTATCCTACCCAAGGCTGTTTTGTCAGTGTCAATGAAATTGAATGTCAAATTGAAAAACTCTAAAGCTATTTCTTCCATATCAGAAAATCACTAGCAAATCACATCTTCCTGCCCTACTGGCAAGATAAGTAAAGTGAGCACATATCTGTCTCCTTGTATTGTCAAACTTGAATCAAGCTGTTTACATGGCATGTCAGACTGGTCACATACTGGACCTCAGCATTTCATCTCTGTTGTCAACTCTTGATAATTCTTGTGAAATGTACATTTTTACTTCTTTGTAGCAAGAAATTGACACAGTTAATCACTGCCTCTTCCTTATTTAGCTCTCTTTTTATTCTTTCCCCATGCCCACGATCTCTCCTTCCTAAGCTCCATCCACTCCTTAAATAATTAGTGTTCATCAGAGTGGTACACCTGGCTTATTTTTCAAAAGTCCTTCAATATATTGTCTCTAGGTAACCACTGCTTCCCCCTTGCCCCACCCCTGCTCAAGTCCCCGGCTTCAACTTCTACCTGCATGCTCTTGACTCCCAGCTCAGTCACTTTTCTGAGTTCTAGACCAGCATTTCAGACTTATAGCCTGGCTAAGTATTTCAAAGACACCTCAAAGCCAAGTTGTCCCAAAGTGAAATCATCTTCTTCCACTGCCCATCCCCCAAACAAACAATAAGCAATCAGATGGACCTATTCCATATCCTTGTACTTGTCTTGGGTGAATCGTACCAACATTTACTCAAATGCTGAAAATACAAATCTAAGGTTCATTTTAAGGCCTTTTTTTTTTAAACCATGATACCACTAAAATAATCTTTCCAGAATGTAAATCTGACCATGAAATTCTCCTAATTCAATGGGTTCCCATTACCTATCATCACCAATGAAAACTTCTTAGCATGTCAGTCAAGACATTGCCCCGATCCCTGTATATTTTCCCCAGCTTCTTCTCTTGCCACCTGTCCTCTGGCGACCTGTGATCCTAAACTTTCCTAAGAGATCCATGCTTTCCTAAGCTTTGGAGCCTTGTAAATGACCTCCCTAGTCACATCTTCCCCCTCTGTCCTTGTGCACCCCGTGGAGTCTTTTTCAACTTCCAGCACTCAGCTGGAACATTCTCCTGTGTGAATTTTCCCTTGATATATAGACATTCACACTTGCCTCTTGGGTATAATAGGTGCCTCCCTTCTCTGTTCATATAGAGCTGTGTGCACATACTATAAAAACACTTACCATATATAGCTGGGTCCGTGGGCCAAGGCCGCTGAGCCTGTGCGTCCGGAGCCTGTGCTCCGCAACGGGAGAGGCCACAACAGTGAGAGGCCCGTGTACCGCAAAACAAAACAAAAACACTTACCATATATAATAATTGTACTGTTCATACTATATTCTGAGTTCCTTGACAGTAGATAGTTTCTCATTCATCTTTGTATTCCCACAACTTAACAGTGATTGTTCCATTGGAGTGTGCTGTACATTTCTTTCCTTTTAATGAATATATATTTGGATCAGCCATGTATACCTGGATATATTCCTAGATATGATGGAAAAAGCTATGACTTGGGTCCCTATGACAAATTTCCCTTCATGGCCATTGGGGCTGCTTCTTGACCTAGTGTGTGTGTAGTAGTTTTCTGCAACCTACTTCGGTACTTCCCTTTTCTTCACACTGATATTCACCTCTTGATATTCAAGGGTTTGCTGTCAACTCTATGATTCTAGAAGAATAAACCTGTGGGTAAAGTGTTTAACTACTCATTTAAAAATATAGATCTAGCTGGTTTTATAGTTCACAAAGATTCATAAACCGATAGTTGCTTGGTCCTAATAATCTAACAATAGGTGAGATGTCTACCAGGTAGACCAAGAGTCTCTCCAGTCCAATATCTAACATACTGCTAGCTTATTTTAATTTATGGAAGACTTTCCATTAAAAGCCGACATTTAATATAATTTTAGTAACCTTTTTGACAATGGAAGTTGAGGTCTAGGGATTATTTTAGTCTGCTCGGGTGGCTATAACAAAATGCCATAGGCTGGGAGGCTTAAATAACAGACATTTATTTTTTCACAGCTCTGGAGGTTGGAAGTCTGAGATCAGGGTGCCAGTATGGTTGGGCTCTGGTGAGAGCCCTCTTCCTGGCTTGGGATGGCTGCCATCCAGTTGTGCCCACATGGCCTTTCCTCCGTGCCTACATGTTGGAGAGAGAAAACTCTGTTGTCTCTTCCTAGGGCATTAATTCCATCACAGGGGGCTCACCATCATGACCTCATCTATACATAATTACCTTCCAAAGACCCCCACCTCCAAATATCATCACATTAGGGGGTAGGGGTAGAGCTTCAACATAGGAATTTGGGGGTGGGGGGGACAAAAACATTCAGTCTGTGAACTGATTAAACCACTTTCCTATGGGTACTCAAATAATCCAGTAGCAAGGAAAACGCTGACTTCAAAATATTGTTTTCTTTTCCCTAATAATTTGTCTTTTTATACCTGGCTACTCAAGTAATTAGCATTGTTGAAAAGCAGGACGTCACTAGTTCTCATTGATTGCCTCTGATGTATTTCCCAAAACATGAATCTTCCTTTAATGCTTATTTTTCATATATGTTTATCCATATTTCTCAACTGTTTTAGGGAAGGCAAACAATCTAGGGTCTCTTTCTCTTTTGCTCTTTCAAGTTTTCTTAGGGAAAAGAAAAGAACCGGGCTCTTGGTGCTTCTGGCAATTTTATTCTAACACAAGTAGCACCCAGATTGTAATTCTGATGACTATTCAGCTCTTTCTTGAAAAATTAAATTCACAAAACAATTGATTATCAGTTATAAATGGCAAAACCACCATCTGGTCTTCAAAATTGGTTAAATTCATGTAGCAAGGGGAAAAAATGTTAGAACTCATACTTGGGGAGGAGTTCTAGTCCACGAAGCAGAAAATGACGAGCTTTACTATGAGAAAGCCAGAGTAGTCATAACTTGTATCTAGCAGATGCAGGAATTTGATACGTTCTTCACATGTTCCATATGTTAAATCATTTGGCAGGATCTTCAGTGTGAAAGAGCTGAGGGTGGCAGGGGAGTGTGGCTAGTGGATAGGGTAGCAACAGCTTCATCCTAAATTTTCAGCTCTGGTTGTTTCCATGAAGACGTAGTGCTAAAGATGTCCCATGACCTGGGAAATTGGATGTGCAAGTTCCTTAAATGTCTGGCAGGGGTGGCATTTTCTGGTGAAAATTTCTAAAGCTATCTGCATTCTTCTGGGGAGGTAAGTCATACAGCATTAGCATTTCCTACAGAAATGTCCCATGTTGTTCTTTGCCAACTGGAAATCTGCGTAGGTGTTCATTTGATGTGCCAAGAGAATGAAGGGAGATGAAAACACTCCACATCTTCCAATGTCCCCATACTGTGTTCCTAGTGTGGGAGGACTGGGGCCTGACTAGATTCTCTTGGAGCTACAGCCTCATGAGGAACGCTTTTCCTTAGGAGTATAATGCAATCCTGTTATTTAAAAAAATGCTTCTGAGTTGCTGGCATATTTTCACCTTATGTTAAAATGTAGCTTATGCTTATTATTCATGCACTGTAATGTGAAATATATTCATTTACTTAACAAATATTTATTGAGGCCCAGTATAGCATAGTGGTTAATTGCATAAGCTTTGCACCTTACAAACTTTGACCTTAGGGCAATTGCTTAATCTTTCTGTGTTTAAAAAATACAAGATGGGAGAGAATACTGTGTGCCATGAGGATTGTTCCAAGGATTAAATGAGATTACACATGTAAAATACTTAATAAGAACTCAATAGATGCAAAAGTAGTAATAATAATAAGAGCAAGTATAAATTTACGCTAGGGCGCTAGATTGACTGGGATATAGGAACTTACTTTATAGTTTACACATCTTTCAGCATACATATGGCCTCAATTTTTTTTATCCTGATTGTGGAGGGACTCTGCTTTGCATTTGGTCTGATCAAGGTAGCTTTACTTCTGGAGGTGCTAAGAATAGGTAGGACTTTGCGCACTGGACATTATCCCGGTGACCATGTGGTGATGGTTTCCTGCCCCATGTAGTGCTGTTTGCCTGCTGGAGCTTTCCAGACTTCTGGAGGACTGCCTGCAGTTCATGTATTAGGGCCTGTAATTACAGTGCAGAATATCCAGGCCTGTGAAGACAGGATAGTCTTGAAATTAGTTTATGCATAATGGATAATAGGAGGCTGTTTTTAAGTGTAACTAATTTGGTGGGTTGGCAGATCTTGACTTCCTTTCTGATATGTAACATTTATTTATTTCTTTTTTAGCAAGATGAGGACAGAGGGCTTCTCTAGACTATAGCTCAGACTTAGCAATTTACATTCAGTAATCTCTTGGTCATTTAGCCACAGATAAATGTCATGGTTTGTTTTAGCTGTTGTGATATTGATATTTATTATGCAAATTGTATTCCCTACATCTTATTGTTCTGCATTCTATGAATACTTAAATTATTATAAACCTTTACACTTAATATGGCTCGTCCTTCAATTTGATGCTTGAGCAACAGAGGGTCAGAGCGCACACGTTCTTCTAGAGGGGAAGAAAATAAGTAATTAAAAAGCAGACAAACAAGAGAGCCGGCTGCCTGGCTCAGAAGAAAGCAAAGGCAATTTCGGGGAGGGAGAGCGAGTCCGAGAAGCGAGTCGCTTCAGCCTGGAAAGCCTCTCCCAGAGACGCGGGAAGCTCAGAGCACCTGTTGGTCCCCAGCCGCCTTAGGCGGGACGAGGGGCAAAGGGGCGGCAGGGGGAGTGGGTTTGAGCCCTGAAGGAGGAAGATGGCAGACCTTCTCTTCACACCCCGTCTCCGCCCTCCACCCCGAAGCCTTCACAGAAAAGATTTTTTGTTGAGTGTGGGTAATCGTAATTAACTAATAATACATGCGCATCATGTATATTAAATACACATATATCACATATACATTAAAACCAGGAAGGAGACCTTCAGCAAGCTGGGGAGCCTGAGCCAACCCTCCTCGATCTACCTTTCCCGAGAATCTACCGCAAACACAGACTCGAAAATCCCAGATCCCGATTCCGGCTCCTTTCTCCCAACTATGCCCAAGTCTACCGCTAGGCTGTTGAACGGGCTCTCCCGCTCCGCCGGACCTGCAAAGCACGCATGCACTTCTCCCAGATTGTTTTGTCAATCCGGGGACCTGCCTTCTCACTCTCTACTCCCGAACAGCCCCCGTTTCCCAAAGATCTATTCCTTCGGTGCAAGGTGCGTGACGGAAATTTGCAACGTTTTGTTTCCAGGCCAGTTGCACTCGGCGTACCGGGCAGGGGAGCCTCCTAGGGAGATTCTCGTCGTCTGGTTGATGTAGCGATTGCTATAAACATTCCTAATAAAGGTGTACGGGAAGCTAGACCCGCCCCCGGAGCCGGAGCCCCTGTGCGCCAGGGGCCCAGGAGAACACTTTTTCCTTGATCCCGGGGAACCGAAAACGAATTTTAACATAAACATATTTGCATACGCCCCTCCCCCTGGCCCCGCCCCTAGGTGGCGCGGGCGCGCCGCCGAAGCCAGCGCCAGGGGGCGGGGTGGGGGAGGGGGTGAGTCCTCCGAGAGCCGGGTTCGGCTCGCGGCGATGTGATTGGTCGGTCTGGACTCCTCCTCCAGCGCATGTCATTAGCATCTCATTAGTTGTCCGCTTGGGCTCGGGAGGAAGCCACCGCCGCCAGTCTGAGGCAGGTGCCCGACATGGCGAGTGCTGTGCTGCCGAGCGGACCCCAGTGTGCGGCGGCGGCGGTGGCGGCGGCGCCTCCCGGTCTCAGACTCCGGCTTCTGCTGTTGCTCCTCTCTGCCGCGGCACTGATCCCCACAGGTAGGTGTGGGCACCGGCCGGTTGGCCCTCGAAATCTCCTAAGGCACCCCAGTGGCCGTAGCCATGGAGGGGGGAAACGTTTCCATGACAACCTTCCCCCACTTCCTAAATCCAAATCGGAGGGAGTGTGGAGAGGAAACTCAGGGCTGAGAATGGAAGGGGTTGAGGGGATCGGTAAATCTCCTCTCCCTTGCCCAGCTCCGTGTGAATTAGAGCTCGTAGGGATGGCTGCACCCACACCTTTTCTCCCGGCTTGGCGCGGGGCGCGGAGTGGAGTGAGAATGTGGGGCCCGGGGGCTAGAGAATATAGGGGAAGGGGGTGGATCACAAGCACCCCCCTAAACCTTCCGAACCCTCCCTAACTCGCTGTTGTCCCCGTAACTTGCAGGTCCTCCCGCTTCCCCGGGCTGCCCATTCGCCCCCACCTCTCCAGCAGGCCCCCCATTCCCCATCCCCGAAACCTCCCCATGGCTGACTAGCGGCCCCCTCCAGCGCGATTCCTCACTGGTCCACAGGACATCTCCAGATTTGTCTGATCGCTCCTGCTTTCCCCGCGCTCTGCCTTTCTCCCCTGTCCACGAACAGCTCGCCCCTCGTGTCTCCTTCCAGCCGGATCGCGGCCCCTCCGCCCCCACCGCCCCCTCCGCCCGGCTGCGGGTCTCCTTGGCCGGGCTCCAGGCAGGGAAAGTTCCCCGGGCCCGGCCCCACGGGGGGGCGGTTGTTGTCGCCGCCTCTGCGGGAAGAAGCCGGGAACCCGCAGCCCGCCTGACCCACAGCGTCCTCCGCCGCGAGTGGGGACCCCGGATTTCCAGGCTGCCTGTCATTTTCGGCAGCTCGGGGGTGGTGGAGGGAGCGTTCGCGGCCTCTGCGGCCAGGCGGGCACCCTCCGGGCCTCCGGGCGTCCCCTGCGTGCAGAGCTGTCTTGGGAATTTGCCCAGGGGCGGCTCTGCGCGCCCCGCTCCTTCCCTGAAGATGCGGAGCACTCGGCTGGAGCACGCTGTTTGGCTGACCGTGTGCCGGGCGCGTTGGCGCGGTCGGGAAAGAAGAGGGCAGTGTTTGCTTTTGCTAACAAAAGGGAGCTGGAGGTCTTCCCCAGCGGAGAGACCGGCCGTGCTGCACCCTGCCTCCCCTTCCCACCACCGCCGCGCTTGCTGGCCGCGCGGCGTCCCAGCGCCCCTGGCCGCCTGCTGCGGGCTGGGAGCAGGGAGCCGGGACTCCAAGGCGCAGGGCCGCGGGGGGCGGGTAGGTGCAGGAGGGGATGCAGCAGGGCTCGGCGCCTGCAAAGCCCCTCCTCGCAGCTCGGAAGCCGCAGGACCCGCGAGCAACAAGTGGCGGAGGACACCGAGAGCTCAGCCCCCACCTGCGGAGCCCCCGACCCGGGCGGGTGCAGCGCCGGGGCCAGCGTGCCGCTCCCGGGGTGCCTCTCCGCTTGGGCTGTGCCTTTTGTTTACACGCTAGAGGACACACAGTTACATAAACACCGCAGGAGACACGCTGTAGGAAATGGGGAGATCTGGGGGTGCTAGCTTTGGATTTGGGGGGATGCCGGGGTGGTTGCTTTCCCCCCACTCCTCAAGACAGGCTTGCAAGGGAGCTCGACTTGAGGAACCTATCGGGGATCCATAGAGGTGGGAATCTGGCGGCAGCTTCAGTTCCAGAGCTGAGGATTTTTTCTTCCATGCCACTGCCTCCGGATGTTGTTTATGTGTTTTTGCACTGTCAATTCTTAATTTACGAGTTACGAGATAATTGGGTTCAGCCGATGCCGGTGTGGTTACAACTTCATTTCGGGTGATGTCTCTGACTCGATGGGTTCAATGAAATGTTCCTGAAAGAGATCCCTGGTTCTGCTGCATTGTAAAAAGCGCCAGTGTCGGTTAAACGTGAGCGTTACAGGCTCGGTAACTGGCGCATAACAGAGGCAACAATAGACTTGTATTGGCTGCAAAAAAAAAAAAAAAAAAAAAAAAGGCGGGGAGGGGACAAGCGCTGGTCGGGATATTGTCTTTGGACTAAAAATGGGAGCCGTGCAATGCCGCTTGCCAGCAGAACAGCATCAGATTATACCTCCTCTGTCCAGCCTGCTCATTGAAGGCTCCGGGTAGTAGCAACAGTACTGTATTTGTAACTATCTCGCGGTAAGAAGTTGCCTTCCCAGCGAGGGCTATATGCTGACTTAGAAAGGAGCGGTCTGGAACTCAACCGTGCATGTCAAAGCTACAAGAAAATTCTGTTGCCAGTTGCCATGGAAGCAGCTTCCTGCTCCTGTGTTTTGTACGCTGTTATCAGATTGTGTTCAAATTAGAAAGTAATTGGGTTTGATTTGTAGTGAGGGGGTGAGGCGCCTTTCTTTAAATCTTTTTTTTTTCTTTTAATGCGTTTTTTGGTGCTGAGTTAGAGAAGGGGTCTTGGCCTAGCCCCCAGGTCCTAGTCCCGGAGAGTAGATTTCAGGTGGGGACCAGGGGACTTCTCTTCTTTACTCCTCTTAGTTTAAGCTTTCTCAGAGACCTCCAGTTCCTACTCCCAGGATTAAAGAAACCTGTTGGCGTTGCCTTTTAACTTCATAAACCTTGTTTCATTTACAGCCTTGCTGGAATAGCCATCAAGGGCCATTGTGCAGTGGGTCCAGGTTCTGTCTTCCCCTGTAACTGAATCCATTTATCCTCTGGAGAAAATCTCTCATCCCTCCTCTGGTGTTTGGATGAAATGGATGTTAATGAAATGCAGCTACAATGGGCTTGTCAGAGCTCACTCCTCAGTGTAAATTACGCCCGTTTAGTTTGGGATGCTTGCGTGATGGTGTGATGGTGTTTCTGACCCCCAGTGAACCCGTGGTTGATCACCCTCCTCTTACATTTTCAGCAGTAGAGAGGATGGCAAATGGGTGGGGATGTGTGGTGGTGCTGGGAAGCCCAGGAGCTGAGTTTTTGCTTGTCGTGGCCTGTTGGGGCTTGTGTACTGGGGATAGGGACTTTACAAAAGTGCTGCCCTGCTATTGTCGCCTTTCCCTGCATCAAATCCAATAGCTGCGGGAGGGACTTGCACTTGTCCGTGATAGCTTTGATAAAATATCCCTCATTTAATGCCACTTTATATTTACAGTGTGTCACTGGAGACGCACAAGGCTTCATTTAGTGACTTGTGTGACGAGACAAGCTTGCATTATTTGCCTGGGACATTTTGGAGGAACAAGAGACCCATTGAGCAATCTTTTGAAATGAACAAATACGAAAAAAGGGGCGAATAAAAGAGCAGGCAGTTCTCCGGAACAAAGAGCTTTATTCATATGGATGTTGTACATGCTTTATCCAGTTTTCCCAATGGCCCTCCTGGTAAAGGGGAGTGGGACAGGGAAGAAGCCAAGGCAGGACACTGGCGCTTCCTCTCTTTTTTCCTGACTTCATATTCTTATCTGACTTTGCCCTCGACTCCCTGGACTCCCTGCCTGCTCTGCTCAGCTTGCTCGGCTCCCTCTAAAACCCCAGAAGGTAATGGGTTCCTGGGTCTAAAAAGGAGATTTTTGAAATCCTTTCTCCTAGCTCTGAATTACAGCGGAAGAAAGTGCTAGTAGCTACCTGTTGAGATGGATGGTCTTCGGCAGATATATCGGTTGAATGGAAAGAGATGTCACTTTTCTGTGACATGTGTCAGGAGGTGGTTGATAGTGAATGTCAGATGGGTAAGAGGTCTTGCAATTATAATATTAGCCTTACTATTTATTTTTAAAGAAATGCTGTGAAAACTAAAATCCAAAATTTTCATGATCATGAATGGTGCTCTTGGAGTTTTCAGTGACTTTTGCCCACACCTGGTACATTTTGGCCTTATTATACATAAGTGAATTTTTATTATTCCTTGGCCTATATTGCTAAGTGATTTTCAGGCTTTAAAAACTTGATAATATTGCTGTGAATATAAACTCAATCTCTCAGTTTCTGTATGTGACATATTAATGCTTAATTGGCCACTTAGAATTTACATTTTAAAAATGGTTTTGTGTGTGCCTGTGTGCTTAACGGAAGGCCCGTTTTTATGCAGGGGGATCTCTTAAACTGCACCAAACTAATCAATGTTATGATTTGAATGGAAATTTACCAGTATATAAAGAAATTTTATAAAAAATAAATCCAAAGGATTCAAATGTTGTATCTCTTTCTTGGGAAGAATAGTACTGACCATCATGCTGGGCATTTTCAACTGAAAATCCAGCCTAGAAAGGAGAAATCACACAGCGACATCTGTTGCAGAATTGAAAATTTGCTGCTTCTAGTTGCAAGCAATTAGTCCCATATACGCACCTAATGGTATCAGCCTGTGTGTGTGTGTGTGTGTGTGTGTGTGTGTGTACTCACACATATATGTATGTATCCACATGCATATATGTATATATATGGACGTATACAGAAGCTCAGCCAGTGTTCGTAGTCACATTTAAAATTATTTAATAGAAAATATAACATTTTAATGCAAAGTTCTTTTTCTTAATATCACCTGTTGAGGAACTAGAGATTCTTATAATCATGGAATTTTTGAAAGGGGAAGGATATTAGAAATCATGCGGCAACGTCTCATTATTTTGCAGTGAGGCAGCCAAAGCCCAGAGAGGGAGGGACCGTGCTTACCGCTGAACTGAGGCTGAGTTAGCTGTGCTTCCAGGATAGGGAGCTGGTCTCCGGAGAGCCAGCCAGTCAAGCTTCTCTTCCACCTCCCAGCAGGGATGCCCAGTAAGGGATATGCATCGTGGGTAGATGGTATCTCGGGTAGGAAGGGTTTGTATTCTGAAGGCAGCAAGAGTAATTATTGCTCTACAGTAATAAACCGATGGATCAGAGGTGTGACCTCTGGGAAGAAAGGACCGGTTTTTGTTAAGGTTGTCTTTCGTGTTGACAAATCATTCTGAAGCCTCTGGACGTCATGTGGCAGCCACACGTGAATGTTGTTGTCCAAAGCACCTGAGTAGAGGAGAGCTCTGGATGTGTGTCCCGGTCGTTTAAGTCAGATGCGTGAAAACTAGGCTTCACAGAAGCACAGATGCCTCAGCTTTAGACTTTTAACCTTTCGTTTTGTCATTTCAAGGAGTCCTATTAACAGGAGAACTGGTTCCACGTAACTAAAGAAAAAAGGAAGGGTCCTTAAGTCAAGAACAAAAACACATCTTGATTTTCTTACCAGGTACTTGTCCCTTTCCGTTAAGGCTGGGAGAAAGCTCAGAACAATTTTTTTTCTTAAAGAAAAAATTACTTTATAGTTGCAAGCTGACCCCCCTTTTTTTTAAACATCGATCATATTTTCTTTATTTTTTCACTTTATTATGGAAAATTTCAATTATACACAAATGTAGAGAGAATGCCATAATTAACCCTCTTTGCAGATCATCAGGTTTTGTACTTATCCACCCATGGTCCATTACCTTCTGTACACCTTCTCCCCTTCCCAGATTATTTTAAACAAATCCTGGACATCCTATCATTTCTTCCATAAATTACTTTAGAATGAATTTCTGTAAGATACAGCTCTTCTTCTACGCCCATAATCACAGTATCATTAGCTGCATGTACATTTTATCCACTGGTATACAGATTTTTATCCTACTCTTGCTTTACCCAGGAAGGTAGCGTGAAGGCTTGTTACACTGGGTAGAAGCTGAGGCGGGAGCTAGAAAAGCCGGAGCATGATTACTGCCTGCGCTGAGGAGACCTTTTCCTGTGGTTTGGTTTATTTTGAGCAAGGTTTTGTTTGGAACGGATAAGATGAGTTTTATTGTGTAAATATGGTTGTGTAAATATGCAGTAATTGTAGCTAATTCCTCAGTGGCGAGCTGTGGAAAACACCCTTGGTGAGATTGGCCGTTTCTGGATGTGCCCATAATGAATGCTTTCCACAGGAGGACTTCTGTAGGAAAGGCTAGTTTAGTTTGATGGCTGTGAGGTACCCTCATTCGGAATATTTTCCTCTAAATGTCCCCGTGGTATGAGTGCCTTTGCGTTTTGTAGCTATATGGCTTCAAAGAAAAAGATGTCTTTTCCCATTTCTAATTGGCTAAGTATTAATTTCAGCCTGTATTCTGTAACTGAAGTGATCAGAAAATGCCTTTGGTGTGGGAAACCCATACGGAGCTGTAAGTTTTGGGGCCTTATTTTTGTAGGATGGGGGTGCGGGGTGGTAGGAAGAGAAACTGTTACTCTTTTTTACTTTTCAGTATTTGCCCCATTAATTTAACGTGTGAATTTTAAATTTCAGCTAGAAATGTTAGAATGCTTCAATGTTAATTCAGAACTTCTTTGGTTTCTCAGAAAATAGGTTGTTTCCATTTTCCAGGGTTCATGAAATGTGAGGTTTTGTGTGTGTGTGTGTGTGTGTGTGTGTGTGTCTGTCTGTCTGTCTGTCTTTTAAGAAGTTCCTTCTCAAATGTATCTAACGTGGACTATAAATCTGAAGCATTGGGGTTTTTGGTTTCTAGCCAAACAAGTAATTACACATGAGATGGTTTTGAGAGTTCCAAGCAGCCCTGGCCAAGGAAAAACCCGCCTCCTGTGCCCCTATTCTGAGCTGGCCACGGCACCAGAAAAGCACAAAGGAATGTCTACATTTAGGGTTTGGGGAGCGCCACCAAAATCGAATAAAAAGCCTTTGTTTGGAAACCATCAATGAAGGAAGGAACCCACTGGAATGTTTGTAATTACAAGTGGCACCTCCTTGTTTAAATTTCAGAAGCCACAGTTTCTTTTTCAGAGATTTAAATTGCAGGCTGTAGCCAGCAGCTGCTGTTGTGGTTAATGGGCACTTTCTCTTTGAAGATCTTCCCGTGCTGGTTCTCAAAAGCTTTGGAGCAGTTGGCCTTGAACTAGGGTTAGAAGAAAGGGAGATGGAGGTATTTATATACATGCACAGCAGAAGTGATGTGTGGCCTTTATTATTACTCAAAAGAGGAGCTTGGTGGTAAGGTTTTGAGAAAACTGAGCACTAAGGAAAAAAAAAAAAAAATCTCTTATGACTGACAGGTGTCTTGAATGGGGTGATTATCTTACGAGAAATGTGGGGTGGGGAAAAGCTTTTCTTTTAGTAGTTGCTTTACTGGAACGTAGTCATTTGACCCACCATTTTGATCTAGATATTTCAGAAATGTTAAATAGCCTTGAAATGAAAGTGCTCTGTTTCATATTTAAATGCTACTCAGTGTTTGATGTTGATATTCTAGTGGCATGGACTTTTAAAAATGCCTAGAATAAGTGGCTTGCTCTTGGTAGGCATTCTAAATCCTCTTGAGCCATGCAGCACTAGACGGCAGTGTCAAGTTGGAATTGTTATGAGGTCCCTGGAGGGGGTGGGGAGGAATCTCCCTAAAAACAAAGGGCTCCTGGGCCCCATCTCTCCCATTGTCTGTACCATATCTCCACTTGGCTAGGAATAATCTAGAAGTTAACATGTCAGAAATTGAACCTTTCATCTTAGATCTCAACTTTTCACAAAGTCTCCATTATTGCACGTGACACCATTGTCATCCCGGTCTCCAAGGCCCTGAAATTTGGAGTCTTTTTTTCCCCTCCTTAGCTTTCACCCTTGGACTGAAATAAAATGGGGCTGATTATTTCTCCACAACATTCTCTGGAAGCCTCAACGTCCTCTCCAAACCATGTTTTACTAAGCAGAAGCTCCCTAGCCAATTCCCCCGATCCCAAGCTCTCTGAGTCAGAATTTAAGTCCTCCTACCACAGCTGTAATTCTTTCCTGGACAGCATCAGGACACTGCCCTTGCAGAAAACCTAATCTCAAATTCTTGCTCCTTGCATCAGATTCAAAATCCACATTGTTTTGTCTTAAGGTTGTTCCTTCCTCAATTGCTTTCTCACTCCTTCTCTAATTGCCCTCATTTCTTATTACTTTTCAGCCCAATCCCGATGAGACTGGAAGACTGGTGATTCTCCAGTGAAACCGAGGAAGAAAGTGGTTTCCCCTGATCAGCCTTCAGCTGGTTGCCTTTGCATAAAACTGCTCTCTGATCGGTTTTCCTCTTAACTGTTTTGGTTTATAATTGTAGGACGGCTGAATCTCCTTGCCCACCTTGAGAATAAACATCTTTCCTTTGCATCTTTCAGTTTAACTAACACGTGCTTATCTAAAATATATGCCCACACAGACATTTCCTTTTTCTGCTTTACAGGTGTATGCATGTCTTTCTTTCCAGTAAGCCACAAGGTATAGATATTATTGCCATTATTTTAATGAAATTTTAAACCCTAGAATGCTGAAAGTGTATTGTGCCTATTTGGTAGTACGTGTTGGAATACAGGCATTTACTATAGCATGAAAATAGTGAAACTGAATTCACAAATTACAAGCTGGCAAAGTAAGACTTTGGGGCAAAACGTTAAGCCTTGAGGAGTTGGAGAATTTGGAAGGGTCAGAGTCAGAGAGCCTTGTCTGGCGCTGCTGACTTGGCATACATGAGATCAGCCCCTCTGAAGATGCTCCAAAAGACGCAACCTTAGAGGAGCATTTGGTGCTCATGTTTTCGGTGCATCAGTTGCTAAGAAGTACTACCCGGGAAGCCAGAAGGAAGTGCACTAAAACCCACGTCTTTATTAGCTAACACTTTAAATAGCGTTGACTTGGGGAGCAGTGCTGTCTCACTAAACACAGGCATCTCTCCCATTGTGGCAGATCGCATTTTAGTTGATTACATAGAGGGTGAATTGTTACTGGCTTAAGAAAATAAATGAAATCTTTGTTTCTCAGTCTAACTGCTAAACTTGTTATCTGAAGGATCTTTTCAAAGCCTTTATCTGGTACTAATATCTGCCATGGTTCTTCCCTTATTTTTTTCCTCGTCTGGCATCCTTCCCCTGCAGAGTTCAGTTTTTGCTACCGGAAGGTTATACAGCACGATAATTCAGTGGTATGAACACTTGATTATCATGGAGTATTTGGGGGCGGTCTTGGGGAAAAGGTTGTATGTCAAATGTGGTATGTATTTGGCTCTTTGCTGATTATCAGCCTGGGATAAGCCAAGCCATGCAGAAGTTACTGCACATAATCAGCTTCTGAATAGAAGAGGAACCCTGCTTCATTTCTCTTGCAGAAACCCTTACTTAAACAATGAAAACTTCAAAGATAGGGAGAAAAAAGAAAGTTAATTCAGTACTAAATTACTGCTCAAATGGTTTTATCTCTTAAAAGGTTCAAATAGAGATTAGCTTAAATGACACTGAACTTCACATTTCCTTGTGCATATCTTGTGCGCACACGTCACTGTGAAGAGACCTCTTGTCTCCTTTCTTTTAGTTTTGTTAGTAATCACGTGAATGTTAGTTGCTGTTTGTTTCCCTTTCCTGAAGCAAATCTCTCCATCTCTGGGCCAGCTTGGCAAGCAGAATACGCGGTCTAGATTACAGAACAGCATAAACCTAGTGCTTTGCTTAAGAGCTAAAAACAACAAAAACAACCTACCTTACAGGGTGTTAAAAATAAAATAAGATCATATGTATGAATGTCCTTGAGAAGGAAGTATTTTATATATATATGGCTTTCAGTAAAACAGCCACGGTTTAGTGATGGGGGTTATGTTTCTGACTACTACCACTGCTAATCACGTTTGTAAATCCCTCACACGTTTGAGAATATTGAAAAATTCTGTGCTGAAAGGATTAATTCAGGATGTACTCAAATGTCTCTAAGGTGAAACTGAAGAATAAAGTGGCAGTAAGATTAAGATCCTACCCGGAGTTGAATGTTTTTTGGAAGTAAATGGAATTATCCAGTCACCTTGGAGAAATAGACAGTGATTATAATCTCAAGTTTCTGGGCCTTTTAACACAGACAGGACTTTATGATTTTACTTACCCCTTATATTTTATATACTATATTTAAATCAAGTACTTGTATTTCTGCAGCTAACCCATAAGGCACTTGGAAGGAAAATGAGAATTTAAAAATTATTGTTAAATCAAGTGTCTGCTTTTATACCAGGCATTGTGTTTGGTGCAGTTATAGTTGGGTGGGTTGATTCCTGAGGGATACAATTGGTTTTCTCAACTTTTACTTTGAAAACTCTCAAAACCGCAGGAAAGTTGAAAGTATAACAAATGCTTGTACACCCCTTACTTAGATTCATCAACTGTCAGCATTCTGCCTGTTTGTTTTATCTCTAGCTCTCTAAACAATGTATCCACACATGTCTTTTTGTTTTTTTCTGATCCATGTGAAAGCAAGTTACAGGCATAGTGACACGTCACCCTTGAATACTTCAGAACCAGACTCCTGAGAATAGGGACATCTTCTCCCACAACCTCATTACATTCAAGAAATTTAATATTCACCAATATTATTTGATGTCTAGTCCATATTCAAAGTTCCCCAATTTTCCCAGTAATATTCTTTATTTATCTGTGTTTCTTTGTCTTCCCTGATCTAGGCTCCACTGGAGATCACACACTGGATATGGTTTTCATGTCTCTTTTTCTTTTAATCTAGAACCATTCCCTTGCCCTCCACTTTTGTTTGTTTGTTTGTTTGTTAAGGTTCTTTTAAGGAGTGTGTGTGTGGGATGTCTTTCATGGTGTTGACATTTTGTTGAGTCCAGATCTACAGCTTTGTGGAATGTCCCACGTTCTACAGTTTGTTTGCTTGTTTCCTCCTAGTTTGATTCAGACTGTAATTAATCATAGGCAGGAACATGGCACAGCTGATGTTGCCACCTTTTAACATCACATCAAGAGCAACATAATAGCAGTTTGTCCTAATTTTAGCAGTGGCAAGTTTGATCCCTTTGCTAACTGTAGGTTTAGTACTTGGTTGATGTGGATTTACAGATGTCTCCACTTTTGTCCCTTTGTCATTAATAAGTAATTTGTAGGATATTTTGAGATTGAAGATCCTGTTCTCAAACACTTCATCTAGTGGTTTTGGCGGCATTGATAAACCTTGTCTGAATCAAATATTACACCAGTGTTTATAAAATTGTGCTTTTTCTAATTGTCATTCCCCTGTATTGGGCAGAGGCCTTCTTGAATAAAGAAGAGCTTGCCTTTCCCCCATCCTCTCCTTTTTATTTGAAAATCACAGTGGACTCATACATTTAAAAATGTTTCAGTGTGATAATATTTCTTTACCGTCAAATTTGGCTAAAGGGAACCCCTTCAGTCTGGCTCTTGTATCCTTTTGACATAGCTCTGTTAATTTTAAAGTTCTTTATTATTTTATGTCACAAGAAGATGTCTAAGCTCACCTTGTATTTTCCCTGCTCCAGATCTGGAATCAGCTATTTCTGCGAGAAGCTGTGGTTCCTTTCAGTGGGCAGCTGGTATTTAGATACCAAAGAGTTGTGCTCATTGCGGTTGACTTGTTTCAGTGGACAGAACTAGGAGATTACATGTATATTTATTATTATTTTTTTTTTTTTTATAAATTTATTTATTTATTTTTTTTGGCTGTGTTGGGTCTTTGTTTCTGTGCGAGGGCTTTGTCTAGTTGCGGCGAGCGGGGGCCAGTCTTCATCGCGGTGCGCGGGCCTCTCACTATCGTGGCCTCTCTTGTTGCGGAGCACAGGCTCCAGACGCGCAGGCTCAGTAGTTGTGGCTCACGGGCCCAGTTGGTCCGTGGCATGTGGGATCTTCCCAGACCAGGGCTCGAACCCGTGTCCCCTGCATTGGCAGGCGGATTCTCAACCACTGCGCCACCGGGGAAGCCCTATATTTATTATTATATAAATAAATGTATTTATATTTATATATATCTGAATACATTTAAAATTTATGCTTATTCATTTAAATCATGATTTCATACTGATGTCTTCAATTCTATTGTAAAACTAAGGTTCTCTCTCCCCTTTTCTCATTCCTTATTTGTACTTTTTTCCCCCCACAGTGAGAACCTTGATTCCCAGCCATATCAGTGTCTTATAATTAATGCAAAAAATAGATTTGGAATTACTCCACAGAGAATACTGTAGACAACAAAACTGTCAAGTGAAGCTCAAGATTTTTGCCATTCTTTTTTGCCTTTAAAAGAGATCCAGTGAAGGTTGACGGTCAGAGTACTGTGTTCACAAGTGCCAAATTAGTGCCTTGTGTGTGTGTGTTATCAATGAGATGTATACTAAGGATCATTAATTTCTGTTTCTATTCAGTTTTAGTGTTTTACCTATCCTTGTTGATTTAAGTTTATATGTCGAACATGTAAATCATTACCATGGCTCAAAAATCAAAACTGTGTAAAGAAGTGTCACTCCCTTCCCTGTACTTCCTGGCCCATTCCCACCCACCTTCCTGTAGTAGCCAATTTCATTCCTTTCTCATGTATCTTTCCTATTTTTCCTTTGAAAAAACAATAGGTAGTGTTCTCTGTTTTCATACTTTTCCATAAACCGTGTTAACATCTGCCTATAATGTCTTTTTTTTTGGCGGTACGCGGGCCTCTCACTGTTGTGGCCTCTCCCGTTGCGGAGCACAGGCTCCGGACGCGCAGGCTCAGCGGCCATGGCTCACGGCCCCAGCCGCTCTGCGGCATGTGGGATCTTCCCGGACCGGGGCACGAACCCGTGTCCCCTGCATCGGCAGGCGGACTCTCAACCACTGCGCCACCAGGGAAGCGCCACCGTGTTCTTTACTTAACCAAAGTAAATGTGTCCTAGATACGCCACGCTCTCTCAGCCTTTTTGTATGTCACCTCCTCCTCCTGAAGCATGCTTATCTAGATGGCTGATTCCTACATATCTTTCGAGATCCAGCTCCCAATTTCTCAAGGAAACTTACATGACCTCTCAGGTGGGTTAGGTGCCTTTTCTTTGTGCCCCTCTTCTGTACTTCCTTAGGGGCTTTCCCAGACTTATCTTCTTTCTTCCTGTTAAACATCTTTCTCCAAATTGCCCCAGGTTTCCTCTCTATACCTGTGCATTTCGTACTTGTCAAACTTGTTTTCACCAACAGAAATGCCCCATCCTCTGGTCTTCTATATCAGCATGTTTCAATCCTGTGCGTACATAAGACCCAAGTCCAGTGCTGCTTTTTCAAATCTTAATGTACTTTCCAGCCTGAATGTAATGTTTTCCTTTCAACTTCTTTTACAATTTCTCTAGCCATCCCATGATATTTAACACTCCTTACATTATCACATGTTGACATGTGTCCATAGGTAGGTGTCTCCTAGCCTTTCTACGGGAGGGACTACTGCTTATTCATCTTTGTATCCTTAGCAGCATGAAGTTAATGCCCTACACATAGTATGTGTTCAGTAAACATTTGTTAAAGCAATGAATGAATTGGAAATTAGGTCTCCATTGCCCATGAAATCATCAGCATAAATGTGAACAGAGAACATGGTGATAATAATTCAGTCCTGAAAAGCAGTATAAAGATGCATCACTCCAAAGGTCGTTTATTCACTCACCATTTTCCTGTTACACAATCTGATTTCCAATACGTATATAGCCTATCTTTTCTCATTTGTCATGAATACTGGTAGTTGGGGTTTAGAATTTGCACGAGGCCTTTGTGTATGAATTTAATTTAGTGGTTGTCTAGTTATCAGCTTTTAGAACTGTAATTCTTAGTAAACATTGTTTGTTCTCTCTTAATGGATGAAGGGCTGTCACTATCTGATGTTTTCATAGCCTGAAGGACTGACTTCTAGCGTGTTTGATCATACTTGGTTGTTGGGCAGTCGTTGGAGAGATTTAGATACCAGTAAGTAAGAGAACCTCTTTCCATTTACTTAATCACTGTACAGTCCTGGTATGGCTGGACTTTGTGTCATTGCTAGGGCCATACTGGCACGTTAGAGTTGAAGCAACAACCAAGAAACTTCTCTCTGAGGCCATCTGCCCCTCTTCCCCTCAGTTTTCATGAGAGCCTTGTCTTAAAACGGATATATTCTCAGGAGAGGCATGGTACACATAGGAAAATTTAAACCTCAGGGTAACAGTTTTCCTTGTACAGTAATAAAGATGTACGTGGAGTCTGTGGCTTCAGGATCAAAAAATAGATCACAGCTGTTGGATCAAACATGAGAAATGGCTTGTTGCTGTGTTTTAAAAAAATGAGATGGGTAGGGCAGTCTGTTTTGTGGAGATGCTTCCACTATTTGTGTGACTGGATAGTTGGTGCTAAATAAGACCGTGGCAAAGCTAAGCTTATAAAGTTAATTGCCTACAACTGATCTAGTTTTAAACAGAAAGATTTCCTGTTGTTCTTCCATGGAAGGTGGGAGAGATTTCATATGCAGGCGGAGGGAGAGAGAGTTTGCTAATGTTACCTTTTAACTTAGGAGAAGTTTGGAGTTTGTTCTTTCCTGTGAATATAGAGGTGGAACCCACTCTAACCAGAGTTTATTGCTGTAATATTTTGTAAATGCATTTGTGACACTGATAAATCTGACCTTGTCGAGGCGTTTTTGAAGGGGAGGGGTGGCTAGCCTTTTTCTCACCGTCGTAAGTGATGTCTGCTCAATAACTCTTAACTACCTGACAGTATTGGGAGGGGAGGAGGACCTATCATAACTTGTCTTTATGGCCTATTTCTAAAGTGTTTCCTTCATATTCACATCCACCCATTTAGACTTCTCTTCTCCCTGCCTAAGGCATGCATCCAGCCTAGGCTGTGTTTGGTGCTTTAAATGCTTTGAATTATGGGGAATCATAGCATTTTATCTGATGCTTCCCTTGTAGCTATACAGCTCTCTATTGTCTTAGGTTACACAGCTTGCATTTCTTAGGCATCGTGTGTGGATTATTGCAATTAGTTGAGGTTTTGAGTGGAATGACATATCTTCCTTGATTTTGTGCCATGTGCCATCTTCTCTTTCTTGGTAGACGCTTTTTCAGAGATTGCCTTCTTAAGAAATCTTCAAGGCAGAGGAATTAAACCCTTCCTTTCCACTATAAATCTTGGTAAATATATCTTTATCAGTGTGACCTACTGTCAAGTAAATAATGATGTGATAGCGATGTTCACAAAAAATTCTATCTTTGAAATACACATTTTGTCAGTGTGTTAATATATAATATATGATTGGTATTATCCAAGAAAAGGAAAAGATTAGTAAGTCAGTTTCTTCTAGAATTAGGTGGCTAACGCTTCAAGCATTCTAGTTAAAAACAATTGCTTCTGGGTCCTGTTGGCAGCATTGCTTATTTCATTATTCTGGTCATTTGCATGCAAACAAGTTGATGATTCTTTAAATAACCACCATGTTCAGTCTTCTTTTCCTCTTGAAATGTTATTCCTCCAGCACTGTATTGCATTCATGCAATAGCATGAATCTGGTGCAAAAAGAATTTCAGGCTAAAGAAGTAGCAGAACTTTCCTTCACCTTTATTTTTTTAACCAAAAATGATGTTTCAGTTTTATATTAATTTAGCCATGATGACATCCCTTTATCCTTGTTTCATAAGGTGAGTGCATACAGAGTTATGCTTTAATAGAATATTTTTCAAGGTCTTAGGATATTTTTAAATGAGGTCATCACCTTCAAGATTTTGGCCTGAACTTTCCATGAACTAAAGGAGGAAGAAAAGGATAGACTAAAAAAAAAAAGATGAATATATAATCTACTTATAATGGAATAACTGATGAGAGTTAAATTCATTTTATAACATTTATCTGGTGCTAGTTCCCAGAGCACTGTACCATTTCAGCAAGATAAGTTCCACATTTATACGTTGGATCTCTATAGGAGGCCCTTTGAAAAAGTGTTATACTCTTTTAAAAAAAGGTTTGAAAACCACAGATCTAAACAGAATGAGTCCTTCAGGTTCAAAACAACAAGGCTGGAGAGAATGAGCCCTGGTTCCTGAGATCACGTCCGTGCTGAGGCCAAAGTCATAGGCAGTAACAAGGAATGCTCATCTACCTCATCTTTCCTTTCCTCATATTGTCTTTGGGGTCCCCGAAGGTGTGACCGTGGCCACAGCAGAGGACTGGATAAGGAGCTGAGATTTCAGATCACTGCCATCTCTGTCTTTCTATCAGTGGGATATAAAGAAGGGCGCTAACATGGAGTTGGAGTGTAGAAGGCTTTTCATTTAAATGAAGTCTCGAAAACACAGGGAAGATTTCCACCCAGAAAGAGGTGAGGAGAGAGGACATTCCAGGTTGAAGGAGAACCACATGAGTAAAGGCTTACAGGTAGGAAAGCTAAAATGGCATGTGAGAGATGGGGATTAGCAAAAGATAACTGGGGGCCAGATTGTGGAAAAACTTTGACAGCCAAATTTAGATTTAATTCTGGATGTCATTGGGAACTATTGAAGAGATTTTGAACAGGGAAGTAATGTCAGATTGGTGCTCTAGGACTATGAATCTGGCAATGGTTTGTGATCAGATTAGAAATGAGAGATCGGTTAGGGGTATAATAGTTAAGGTATGACTTTATGAAAACTTGAATTAGGGCAGTGGAGGAAGAATGGAGGTGGAATTGACTGGAGAATGGGGATTGAGGGAAAATAAAGACTAGAAACGAAGGCAGGCTTTGGTTTGGAACTTGAGTGGCTTAGGAGAGTGGCTGTTCCGATGAACAGAAATCAGAATATCATGGTGGGCTTAGTAAGGGAAGACAGTGAGCTTGGTTTTGGACATGTTAAACTTGAGCTACCATTAGAACATAGTAGAAGTGTTCAGAAGGTCACTTGAAATGTGATACTCGAGTTTAGGAGAGAGGCTGAGAGTAGAGCTAGAGATACAGATTTGTAAGTCATCTGTAAAGAGTTCATAGCTGATTCTACATGAGGCATTGACTCAGTTACTTATTTGATACACATGTACTGAGATGCCTGATGTGTGCCATTGTGTTAGGTGCTGGAGAGGAGTGTATGAGGGATCCTGAAGAGGGTCATAGAGGTAGAACCTTAAGGGAGGTTTGTTTTTAATTTTTTTAATTCTTTATTTTTTTGCGGTACGCGGGCCTCTCACTGTTGTGGCCTCTCCGGTTGCGGAGCACAGGCCCCGGACGCGCAGGCTCAGCGGCCACGGCTCACGGGCCCAGCCGCTCCGCGGCACGTGGGATCCTCCTGGACCGGGGCACGAACCCGTGTCCCCTGCATCGGCAGGCGGACTCCCAGCCACTGTGCCACCAGGGAAGCCCGAGGGAGGTCTGTTTTTAGCGGACAGGATAAGGAACTGTGCTGAACTAGTCAGGACTAATCAGAGGACTGGAGATTAATGCTGCGGAAGGGGGAAGGAGTTGTAGGCAGGGTTGATGTGGGTTGGAAGTCTGTTAACTAAGTTGCTGAAGAGTCTTGAAGCAGTAAGGATTGTCTTGAAAGTGAATGAACTCTGGGGAGGAGGTTGTATAAGAATGAAATTAGGTAACTTAGCCAGTCACACAGCTAGGCTGTTGGAACGCTTATTTGATTCCCGATTCCAGGTTTTTGGACTGGAAGTACTCCAGTGAGTCCGGTTCTCATTGTAGTACACTGGTACACCACACTGTCCCTTACCACTCATTGTATAGGGGACTGTGAGAGCCTGTTCAGTCTGTCCGTAGGACTCAGAAGGTTTAATTACGATTCTAGAGGTTGATGTTGAATAAAAAGCACATTAACGAACCTCACAGTTGTCCTTGTATTTCACGTAATGAGTGACAGCTTTGGCAGGCTTAAGCATGGAGGCAGGATGGATGGAAGCTGTTTTTCTGGAAGTGTGCTTCTTTAACAACCACCATCAGAGAACAAAAACAAATCCTAGTGCAGGGCGGGAAGCCCTTTCAGGATGGCAGGAAGAATCTAGGTCAGCTTAACGGCAACTCCGATTTTTTTTAGGTAGATGAATGTTTGCTACCCTGGCTTTCAACGAGCTGCGTGAAGTCCAGAAGGACTGGGCATGGTTCCTTAGTGCATATTAGTCAGCAGGGGGTCACGAATTAAATTGATGTGTGGCAGCATTTTGGTTTACATTTGACTGGTGTGAGTGTAGCTCAGGCCAATATGGCAGTCTGCTGAGTTGTAGTCTGCATTTCCTTAAGTCTTCCACGTAAAAGGTAAAGCCTTGTGGAATTTTTGCACGTTACCTTTAGGACCTGACAAGTCTCCTCCTCTAGGTAGAATGATCAGAATGGAACTCAGTTGAGCAGTGGAGTGCTGAAACTTTTCAGCCGTGTGTCTCCAGTGCTTTCCAGTAGACCTTCCTGTGATGACGGAAGGCTGCTGTATCTGTGCCATCCAGTAGTGTAGCCACTAGCCATATGTGACTATTGGGTGCTTGAAATGTGGTTCGTGTAACTGAGGAGCTGAATTTTTAATTCTCTTTAATTTTAATTAACTTAAATTTAAATAGCCCCATGTGGCTAGTGGCTACCATGTTGGACAGCATAGCTCTAGACTAAAAAGTAAGAAGCCAAATTCTCATGCTTATCATTATTGGAAGAGGGGTTGGGTGAGGGTGTTGACTTCATGCCAAATTCAGTAGATTTGTATTGAATCTTGGACTCAGCTACTGTGGGTCTCCAAATTGTGTATTTTTCTCTACTCTCGCTTGCTTTTCATACCTAAAAGCTTCTAGAATATCTTAATTTTTCTTTCTTCATTTGAAGAATTATCCCTTTTGGCCCTAGAGGGATATAGCTCATCTAGTGCACAGATTAATAGCTCTAGCTTTGTCCTTAGAAGGGTAAATCTTGGAGGTTACTGTTACGTGACTGTACTGCCGTATGCCAATTCACATTGTTATCTTTTCTTTTTTTTTTTTTTGGTTGATGCCGAAAGTGAGTGAAATGTGAAAAAAACATTCTTCATTTTAAATAGTTTTGACTGCCAGGTTAAGGCGACTCTTAAGTGGAGTTTCATGAGGTCTGGCCATAGTAACTGCTTTTAACTTGATTTAAAGTTCTTAAACATTCTGAATTGCTTCACCTAATCTTTTTATACTGACGTACAATTTTCAGGCTCTTTTTTATTTTCAAATCCGTAACTGACAGCTGCTCAACACCTCATTCGAATAGTTTTAAGAGTTTTAGAGAAAAGTTGGGACAGGCTGGATTTACTGGCATCAGTTGGATTGAGATATTGTGGATTTAAAGATGATAGAGAAGGAGAAAGAAAAATATGAAATAATGATTGCATGTTCACTGCTTGCCCAATGACGGTGATTTGGAGCCTAATAACCAGCAAAACTGAGAGATAGCAGAAGGACATTGGCATTCACTTTCAAAACTTAACATAAGGAATGAATATCCCATTTGGAAGCAAATTTTTCATGTGTGGTCCCATTCGTTTTATGACATTTTAAAGAATACTGATGCACAGAAATGCATGTATACCAAAAACTGACTACAAACTTTTTCTTGAAATATATTCTACAGATTCTGAGACTGTAAACTCCCAGAAGGAGTGAACTCTTTAGGGGAATCTGTGATGTCTAGTGCACAGCCAGCATTTCTCAAGTGAAATTGACCATTTTATAGAAGAAACAAGATCGTGAGATCTCCCACCTTTACTTCCCGTGACAAATGGAACCTACTCCATGACTCAACTCAAGAAGGCTCTGTGCTATAGTGAATATAAAGAAGCTATAGGGTGTAGTGTTTGTCCAAGAGTTAAAATTAATGTGACTATAAATTTTATCCTCAGCCTTTTAATGCCTTTTGAGTAAACGCTGCATGCCTATCTGTGTGGGTGTGGGTGTGGGTATGTGTATCCCCTACTGTGTGCTGGACGCCGTGATAAGTACTAGATTTACAAAGATGAATTTTATAGGGTTTCTTTCCTTCAGAGATTTATATTTTAGGTTCTTGTGCAGGAGATAGTGAAAATAACAATGTTACGTGCTCAGACCCGTAACAGACATCGTTTGGGAGTGTTACAGAAGAAGGAGAAGTACCTACACACAGTATGGAGACTTAGCCTCAGGAAAGACTTTCAGGGGGCCCTTGAGTTGGGACTTGAAAGATTGATAGGAGAGAGCCATACAGATGGTATTAGGAGTTTTTCCAGGTAGAGAGAGAACATGTGGACAGATGTGGAAGCCTAAAAAGCATGGGGGATTCTGGGAATTGCAAATCGTTTGGCATGGCAGGGGGAAAAAGCCTTTGAGGATGCAGCAAAAGGCGAAGCTGGGGAAGGTACATGGGAGTCAGATCATGGAGGATCAACTTAGTGTTGAGGAGGAGCTGAAGCTTTATCCCAAGGAGGGTGTCAGTAGCAGGTGGGGAGAATCGAACTGGCTGTGTGTGGAATGGATTGGGGAGATTAGAAACCAGAGGTCAGAGAGCATTTAAGGAGAAGCTGAGGGGGAGTAGCTGGGATTACGAGGGCCTTAGCTAAGGTATCTGATGTGTAGTTTGGGAGGAGTTGCTTTCAGGATATATCGAAGAGGGTAGAATTTCATGACTGAATGAGGAGTGAGAAGAGGGCGAGTCTAGATCAAGTTCTGGCTTGGCCACCTAGGTGAGTGATAGGTACACTAGTCAAGACAGAGTTTAGAAGGTGGACAAGACTGGGGATTGAAGATGATGTGCTTAGCTTCAGAGATGGCTGTGGCATGTCCAGGTGGAGGTATCTAGCAGCCCTCTCCAGTACTCAGTGGAGCCATGGCTATGATGAGTTCTCCTAAGGAGAATGTATACACTGGGTAAGGAGAGAAGAGGCGTTCCAGGATAGAACTTGAGGGAACATTAACAGTTAAAGATAGACAGAAGATGATGAACCAGGGGCGGGAATGAAGAAGGAACTGTCAAATTTTGAGGAAAACCAGCAAAGACTTTTGTCTTGGGATCCAAGAGAGAAGAGAGTTCTAAGAAGGAGGGAAAAACACTGTCAAATGCTACAGCGAGGTCAGATTAGATAAAGGAGGCTGTTCGTGGACACGGCACTTAGGCATATAAAGGGGAGCTCGGCCTAACAATTTGAGTGCTGGGTGAGTGTGGAGACCAGATGGCAGTGGCTGGGGCAAATGGGGAGTGCAGAATAGGAGGTGGGAGAATAGACACGTTTTTTAAAATTTATTTATTTTTTGGCTGTGTTGGGTCTTCGTTGCTGTGCGCGGGCTCTCTCTAGTTGTGGTGAGCGGGGGCTACTCTTCTTTGCGGTGCTCGGGCTTCTCATGGCGGTGGCTCCTCTTGTTGCAGAGCACGGGCTCTAGGCGCATGGACTTCAGTAGTTGTGGCACGTGGGCTCAGTAGTTGTGGCGCACGGGCTTAGTTGCTCCGCGGCATGTAGGATCTTCCCGGACCAGGGCTTGAACCCGTGTTCCCTGCATTGGCAGGCGGACTCTTAACCACTGCGCCACCAGGGAAGCCCTGACATGTGTTTTAAGAGAGGTAGCTGATGAAGTTAGGGAGAGGGAGGAGGAAATGGAAATAAAGAGATGTAGGAATGAGGGAAATTTAAAAATATATATACTTTAAATTAGGGAGATTTGATAAGGTTTATATAAAAACCAGAGGGAGATTGAAGAAGTGAGAGTTGATCACTGAAGGAGTGAGGGCTGTGATGAAGGCCAGGCGGGGGGCATTGGCTTGGAGAGGAGGAGGGAGAGAGACAATTTTTCTTCTGAGATGGAGGTAATGGGAAAGGCCTTGAGAAGAAGGATGGGTGTAAGCTGGACTGTATGTGGGAGGGCTGAGGACCCAAGAGACAAAGATTCTCCTTGGGAAAGTTGGAGCCCATGTTGTACCTGCTGACGCTGGATGTGATACCCACCAGGGTTCTTGGCCTTCCCCAAGCATTAGAAATTGACTAGAGGCCAGACAGGAAGTTCAGGCAGGGCTCTACTGGGGCTCCTGCAGCTGCAGGAGGGAGCAAAAACAAGTAACAGGTTCCCTTACTTGCTCCCAAGGCAGGGTGAGCGGGTTTCTTATATGGGGTGAGGGTAGGGGTGTGTCCACGGGTAGGGCCAGAGGGGTAGCTTAGGTGGTTTGCAGACCCTTTGGTGGTGTTGAGTACAGGGGGCATGTGCAGTACCCTGCTTTTGCTGCTGACATCGTTTTTGCTCTAGTTCTTCGGAAGTGGCAGTTGGGGTTTTTGGCCTTTCTGTATCTCATCCAGAATTTGCCCCAACTGCGCATGCAAGCAGTTATTTTTAGTCCCTTATAGTTTCTTTGTATTTTCTTGCTCGAGGAGACGTTTGTCCAAGTGCAAGCACTGCAGCAAAGGGTCTCAGGTCCTACGTCCCAGCCTGTCTCAGATGGAGCTGGAGGGAGAAATGGGGAAGGTTTGAAAATACCTGCCCACTGTGGGAACTCAGAAGATTGTGGAGAGCACCTGGCTAAGGTTGGAAACCTCACATTGCGGCGACCTGACCGTAATCCCCCTGGCCTTGCCTCGGCAGCAGACGGAGTGCTCCTCTCTCCCAGATGGACGCTTTACTACCGAGGGGTCCTTGATTCTTTCTTCCCTTTTAGAGGGGCGGCAGGTCAGTACGTCACGGACATTTAGAGCCAAAGCGACTTCAGAGATCTACAGACTAGCCTCCCCATCTTATAAATCAGGAAACTAAGGCTCAGAAAAGTGAAGTGATTTACTCAAGTAAATCGAAGGCCAAGACTTGAGCCCCAGACTCTGACCAGCAGCACGGGGCTCTTTTCTGTACCCTCGCTGCCTCCTCGATAAGGATTATGAATAAATTCCACGCATTGTAAATGCTCTTAATATCCTATTTTGGACACTGGGAATCCAATGCCATTTTCTTCCTCTCTGCCAGGTTCAAGCAGGTATGACTATACTCTCAGCTACTAAAAATAATTAGGCTTATCTATTTTTTTCCTAAGTGGAGGTGATGTTTGATTAGATGAGAATATTATTTGGGACTTGTAAAAAGGTAGAGCTTAATTGGTGAAATGTTTGAAATTTCTAGTCTTAGCAACTGTCTAATTTGAAAGGTAGGTGGATTTATTCATTCATGCATATATTCATTTAAGTTTCAATTATTCCATATTTCTAGAGTAAGTACCTGCTAGGCGCCAGGCATTGTGATGATGTAGTAGCGCGAATACCCATATCTGTCCAAACGTCTGTTGAGAGTTAGCTCTCATATTATACCTTCCTCATCTAAGTTATCAAGTTTAATATCGGTAACTTGTGAATGCCTCTTTGGGGTATGCCATCTCCAACCTTAGCCTAGAGGAGAACTAAGAAGCCGATAATAGATGTCTGTTGGATAAACACAGATTTGGCAGGAATGATTTAGTGAGGAGCAGGGGACCCTTAATTAATTACATTGTTTATAATACATTTTCTCCTTTGTTTCCAAGAATAAGAATTATTCAGCAATATGATTGATAAATAAAACATAAAAGGTCAGTTATGGTTGCCCTGGTAACTGTATTTCTCAGTAAGTATTTTGTTTACCATGAAATGTGTCCTGGGTGATTTACTGTAAGTCAGACTCTGAATGTCATGACTTTTTGCATTTGCGTTTCTTATGCACTCATTTAGGAGTGACAGTTTTGTAGGGTTTTTTTTTTTTTGGCGGTACGCAGGCCTCTCACTGCTGTGGCCTCTCCCATTGCGGAGCACAGGCTCCGGACGCGCAGGCTCAGCGGCCATGGCTCACGGCCCCAGCCGCTACGCGGCAGGTGGGATCTTCCCGGACCGGGGCACGAACCCGTGTCCCCTGCATCGGCAGGTGGACTCTCAACCACTGCGCCACCAGGGAAGCCCTGTAGGGGTTTTTTTGGGTTGGATTTTAAAGCTCTATGTTCGATGGCGATCCCTGTGTTCTTTTCCTTTTTCTGGAAGACAAACAGGAAACATTACAGTGAATCTATCTGAGTCAAAGAAGAACTTCCAAGTCTAATGTGGGACTTAAGAGGATTTGAATGATTTGGGGGATACATGAAATCTCTTAAAACTAGAATATTTTCTGCAGAATGTAGACAAAGCGTATTTTCTAATAAGTGATCAGGAATGTGTTAAAACTTACCTTTTGATTTAATCCCCATGCAATTAATTTTAAGTAGAATAAATTATTCTTAAAAAAGTATTAAAGATGAAAATCAAAATAATTAAGCAATTAAAGCAATTGCTACCTTGAAGGTTTTTGGTGGTATGAATTAAAGTTAAGTGGATAATTAAAAGAAAAAAAGTTTAGCATATTCTATGACCCCAAACAAAAACCTACTTCAAGGAATTCAGCTTACAGAAATAGTTTAAATATATACACAGAAGGATGTAACTGCTGCATTGTTTTTAATGGCAAAAAAATTGGAAACAACCCAAATGTCCATCCGTAAGAGATTGGTTAAATAAATCGTGGTCTGTCCATATAATAGAATACTTTCTAGCCATTAAAAAGAGTGATGCCCATCTATGTCTACTGACAGGAAAATATTTTCAAGATATATGTCAGTAGGTTGCAAAAAAGCACCTTGCAGAACCCGGTGTATGTGGAATGATCCTATTTCTCTTAAACACTTATGTTTTATGTATAATTCATCTATAATGCATACTAGCTAATTAGAAGATTCATTTAAAATTTGGAGAATAAACATAAAGCTGTTAACAAAGGTTATATCTGAAGAGTGGGATTATGAAGGACTTTAACTTTCTAAGTTATATTTGCAGGTTGTTTGAAATTTCTATAATGAATATGCGTTACCTTTGTAATTAGAAAAAAAGAAAAAACACAAAGCCTACTGTTTAAAAGGTCTAAAAAAGAGTGTTGAAATGGATGCTGCATGTAAATATATTAGGCGTTGAAGAAACCTTATATTTACAGTTTATTTTTGGCTAGATACCTGGGACTCTGAAGAAGTGTTACTTTTATGTCTCTATACCCTTTATACTGACTGATATCTAGCTCTTTCCTAGGTATCTACCAGCTGTTTTGTTTTCTCACGTTTCATTTGCTTTCCAGCGTATCTTTCTCCTTAGATTATCACTTTGCAAGGCAACCTGTTTTATTTCTCTTGTTTAGTTGCTATCGATTATGCTTTGATGGACTTCTGCTTTTTGTTAAAAGAATTTTTGGTGGCCCAAATACTGGATTTCTTTTAAAGTTATATAAACTCTGTATACCATGGAATTTAGGAATGGAATTTTTGGTCTTCAGGATTTCATCTGCTTGTGATTTGCTAGCTCCTGACTCTATTGTATTGCACCAAATATATAGGTTTCATTGTGTGTGTGTGTGTGTGTGTGTGTTTGATCCCAGTCTCTGCCTGGACCCCAATTGTATCAGCAGTCTGGAGAAGAGGCTTCTGTAGTACAATCAGTTTTTTTTTTGGAGAGGAGTCATCAAGGCAGATAGGATTAGGAAGAGAACGCACATGGGCCAGCCCTTGATTGCCTTTTTCAGTGTATAAGCTTAGTTTATTAGCACACAGAGTGGAGCAGAAAAGGGTCACTATTTCAGACCCTTGCTGTGAGTGAGGCTGTTTCAGTACAGTGACGATGTCTGTGAGGATAAAGCTACACACTGAGGTAGATCTTAGGTCACAGTGCTGAAATTATGGGTATATTTTATGGATCTGGTGACATAATACAAATTTAGAAAACAGCTTAACATGTTTTATTTTCTCCCCTTCTGCCTTGGTTACATAGAGCTGGATAGGTAATTCCTTTTCTTGGAAATAACCATTGGATTCTTGTCCTTGGGAAGAGTATGAAAACATGCTTTTAAAGAAGTTTTAGACAAGACGTTATTATACCATGGGTTAAGATTTAAGGCAGTGGTTTTCAAAAAAAGTTTTAGACCATGACCCATGCAACCATATACACAATAAATTACTATGTTTAGTGGCCCTTGCTTTTTTTTAAGTATACTTTGATGTTTTTCTTCCTTTCCCTTTTCTGTCAATCCTAACCTATCCACTGTCTGCTTTCCACTGTAATCTATCCATGCCTTTTTGTATCCTATCTTACCCTACTGTACCTTGCTCTATTCTGCCGTATCCATTTCTAGTCTATTTCACTTAAGCAAATGCTGGGTGGGATCCATTAAATTTATTTTAAGATGACCGTTTGAAAATCATTGATGGCAAGGATGACAAATTGCAGTAAATAAAATTGCCAAAGGGCTTGGATGTTATATTTATTTCTTGAGTGCTGTCTGCCTTTTTCCGTGCAAGTCAGTGTGTTAGCTCTCAGTTATGGTGTGTCCCCATGGCTTGTTTGCTAGTGTGATGGGTTGCCAAAATTAAGCTACCTCATTTTGCGATATACGTAACTGTTGATTTCTAAGCCATCTTTATTCCAGGAGAGTTTTAACCAGGGAATCTTTATCATTCCTGATTCTCTTATCGTGTAAGTGTTGAGCAGTCCAAGTATGTAATGATGCTAATAAAGTCTGCATTTTCTCAGTGTGGATTATGCACGGCAGTGTTTAATTCTAGGACTGCTTTCTCCTACCACCCAGCATGTTTCTGGCCCCCTCCTGCTGCCATCTACTGATTTGCATAGAGAATACAAATCCATTGTAATATTGGACTAAGCCTCTGGGCCTAAGCCTCAAAGGTGAGGTAAATATGCCTCTGAGGGAAAAGCAAACAAATATATCACCAATCCCCCCAGTATACTTAAAAACCGCATGGAAATGACCTTGCATTATCTGGCCTTGGTCCTCTTTTATTATTGATAATTTAGTGTTGACTTTCCTCCTGAACAATTTTATAGCTGAATTTTAAGCTTCGTTTTTAGATTATGTAACCAGAACGTGTGTTACATTCTTGAAACTCTTGAGAGAGTACAGACACTCTATATGTCTTATATTTACTGTAGAAGCCAGCTCTCTGCTGGAACATAATTGATCCCTGATAAATATATTGATTTGATTTGAATGTGGATTGCATATTAAATACCTTGTTCTCCATTTCTATGGTTTTGTGTCTTCTCCAGCATGTCATGTGAGTGGAATCATACTGGACGCAATCTTTTGAATCTGTTTTCTTTCACTTAACGTGTTGCATCTGAAATTCATCAGTGTTGTTGCATATATCAGTAGTTCATGCCTTTATATTGCTAAGCTGTATTCCATTGAATGGATGTACCACAGTTTATCCATTCATCTATTTGACGGACATTTAGGCTGTTTTCAGTTTTTGGCAGTCTCAGTAATGTGACTAGAAATATTTGTGTACAGATTTTTTTGTGGATATAAGCTTTCATTTCTCTTGAGTATATGCCTAGAGGTGGGATTACCAGGCTATGTAATAAGTATAACTTTTAATAAGTTTACCTTTTAAAGGAACTGCCAAACTAATTTCCAGAGTGGCTGTACCATTTTTCATTCCTGCCAAAAGGCAAAAGGATTTCATTTGCTCTGCATCCTTGTCAGCACTTAACAATGTCAATGAGTGTGTGTGTTTTAATTTTAGTCACTGTAATAGATACATAGTGGTATCCCGTTATGGTTTTATTTTATGTTTCTCTAATGACTACTGTTGAGCATCTTTTCATGTGCTTATTTGCCATCTGTATTTCTTCTTTGGTGAAGTGGTGTCTATTCAGATATTTTGTCCATTTAAAATTTTTTTAATTTTTTTTTTTTTTACTCTTGAATACTGAGAGTACTGGATAGAAGCCCTGTGTCAGATGTGTGATTTGCATTTATTTTCTCACAGTCTGTAGCTTGTCTTTTTATTCTCTTAAGAGTGTCTTTCACTGAGCTTTTAATTTTTATGAAGTCTAGTTTATCAATTTTGTCTTTTATGGATTGCACCTTTGATGAGGTTACTAAGAACTTACTGCCTAATCCAAGGTCATGAAGATTCTGTCCAGTTTTCTTCTAAAAGTTTTATAGTTTTATATTTTACATTTAGGTCTGTGATTCGTTTTGAGTTATTTTTTATATAAGGTAGTAAGTATGGATTGAAGTTTATCTTTTTTGCATACGGATGTTCAGTTGTTTCAGAACCCTTTGTTGAAAAGACTAGCCTTTCCTTTGAATTGCCTTTGTACCTTTGTCAGAAGTCAGTTGGCCATATTTGTGTGGTTCTACTTTTGGACTTTTCGGTTTAATTGATTAATACGAATATCTTTTTGCCAGTTGTGGTAGATGCTTTTTAAATCTCGGATTACTGACGAGGAAACTGAGCCTCAGTCAAATTAAGTTCTTTGTCTAGGTAATTCGGCTAGCAAATGGTTGAACCAGTGCTCAGACTGGGCTCTCTGACCCCAGAACCCATGCTATGCTGGGGAATTATGTAGGCATCTTAGGTATATTGCTCCTGGTTGAAATTTTTGGTTTTAAGGAAATGTTTGTGCAGTACGTTTCTGGAAGGGTAAATGTGACAAGTAGATTGCATTGAATTACCTAAAATGTGAAATCAAAGTATTTTCTGCTTACTAGGCTATTAATTACCAGACAATAATTAGTTATCAATACCTTTAACAAGGTATAACCTTCTTTCCTAAGTCCAGGATAGCTGTATGTCATTTTCCTTTTATTTTAAAGAGAGCAATAGAAATGTATGTTCCTTGTATGGCAGGAAAAGAATGGTTAGGATTTGTGAATGTGGGAACACAGATGGGTGAGACTGACTTGAATCCAGATGGCTTATGTAAGGAACTTAGTAAGAGGTGAGCGTGTCGCTAATGTGGTGGTGAATAATAAATTAACATTTCAATATTGGCAAACTGGGGAATTTTGAAGAATGTCATATTTAATTAACTTCTGATTTTTAAAAACCAAGCTTGTACATCGATAGGTTAATGCCCAGTGTGCACACACTCCCACACATACCTGCCCTCACCCACACCTATATATATAGTTTTTGAGAGTCATCTTTAATGACTTCAGCCTAGGTACTCTGTTCTTTTTCTTGTTTTTAAAAATTGAGGCATAACTGACATATAATATTATATTAATTTCGGGTGTAGAGCATAATGATTCGATATTTGCATACACTGCAAAATGGTCACCACAATAAGTCTAGTTAATATCCATCATCATTTAAAAGATCAGTCTGGAAATTCGCTTCCTTGAAAAAGGCTTGGCTTTCTCTCTGAGTAACAGGTGTTCAGTTTATACTGTACTCATTTCTCCTTGACTGTGCTCCCCTGTAAGGGCTTTGGTTGATTGCTGTATGTATTCTCCATCTTTTCAACAGGTAGGATGGTGTAATGTGTTCCCTTCAACTGGGGTAGGATGTATTTGGTACATATTTTTGACGTGTCATTTCACTAGAAGATTGGAGAAAAAATAAATTAAAAAATATCAAAATGATAAATGTATATTACCATGTAGAATACAGAACATGCGTGAATTTTCAACGTTAGTGATGTCTGTATTCAGGCAACTTTTGGCTATGTCCTAAGCCCCCTAGAATCATTAATTCCCTCTCCTATGATGCTTGAGGCATCTCGGTTAAAAAGGCCGGGACACTTCAGATGACGTGAGGAAAGGGGACACACACTGTGGACAGTGGAGCCGGTTTGGACTTCTGGGTCCTTCACTTCATATAGTGATTGATGCACGTGTTTGGCCTTAGTTTCCTCATTTGAAAAATTAAGATAATACTGCCTACTTCATGTGTTGTTGTATTGCAAGGATTAAGTGAGATTTCATAGGTAATGTCCTCCCTACGATCCCTGTCCTACATTAGGGGATTTATAAATGGTACCTTTTATTATTAATTCAACTAGGACAGGGTATTTTTAAAGAAAATGTCAGACCACAGAAGCAGTTCTGTTCTCTGCATAGTAGGCACTTAGTAAATGCATTGCCTGGTATATACGGCGTTTCATGGTCCTGCTCTACGCAGCCATCCTAATTTGCACAGGGCTTTCAAGTTTTAGTGCTTTATAATTGTTAATGAATAGTAAGAAATACTACTTGACTCTTTGACAAATCCATTACAGTTCTTAAAATTTTTCCATTCAACTTTAGTTTTAATGGATGATAGCTAACTTTCTAATAGTATCTTAAAGGTTTTTATGGCTTTTTCTAGTAGCATAAATTAGGCTACCTAAATGGGCTTTTTGACATAATGCCCTACCATGAATGTTGTTCCGTTGTCAATGGCTAGTTTAATCAGTCTTATTTGAAGACAGTTTCAAACTACGCGGGGTATTTTGTTCTTTATTTAGTTTTTATTCATTTCCTAACGCATCTAATTAATGGAACTGTCCAGTGGTCTAACACGGAGAAGGAGAGAAGGTGGCATTATGAGAAGTTTAATCATTAAAATGGCACCTAACATTTCAGACAAATGCTATAGTTTACAGAGTACTTAACAGGTACTGTATCATATCTCACATTATCGTTTGATGTGGGCATTGACTGTTTTTTCTTACTGGGCTGATTAGAGAACTGACTTTCAGATTAATAACTTCATCCAAGATCTCAGAACCAGAAATTAAGGGTAATATGGTTATGATTAACAGTACCACTTCCTCATAGGGTAAGACATAGAGACAACTTACAGTTTCATGCCATCCAAAAAGCACCGTCTCCCACAACTTACTGATGTGATACAGGAGTCAGATCACATCGGGTTCAAATCCTGGCCCTGCTACCTTAGGCAAGTCATTGAACCTCTCTGAGCCTCAGTTTCCTCATTTGTCAAATAGGAAGGATAGTAGAATTGTTGTATTAAAATTAGGTTAGGGCTTCCCTGGTGGCGCAGTGGTTGAGAGTCCGCCTGCCGATGCAGGGGACGCGGGTTCATGCCCCGGTCCGGGAGGATCCCACATGCCGCGGAGCAGCTGGGCCCATGAGCCATGGCCGCTGAGCCTGCGCGTCCGGAGCCTGTGCTCCGCAACGGGAGAGCCCACAACAGTGAGAGGCCCGCGTACCGGAAAAAAACAAACAAACAAAAAAATTAGGTTAATAAGTATAAAGCTATTAGAACAATCCCTGGGACATAGTACGCGCTATATGAGTGTTAGCTATTATTTTTTTTATTATAGTGGAGAGGTTGAAGTGCCTTACATGAAAGGTAAGTGATTGTACTTAGACATAACTAAAATTATAGAAGTGGAAATCAGGGCTTCCATAAGAGTTTGTTTTGACAGAACTGTGTAATTCTTAAGCCAGCCTCTATTAGGGTAGAATACATGTATTGTGCATTTTAGGTAGGTATCATCCCCATCTGAATTTTCATGTAGACTTAGTTCATTTACTGCCCTGGGATAAATGAAAATTTGGAGCACCTGATTTTTGTTTCTAAAGACTCAACCCACGTAAGAAATACAATAAGGTGTACCCCTGCCCTATACCAGCAGACTCTTTTTGCCTTCTGAAAGAAACACACTCACACCACCCACATGGATACCATACACACACACACACACACACAAACACACACACACACACACACACACCCTAAGACATACGGTACATTAGCCATTTCCATGATAACTAAGCTGTTAATTGCTTTCTTTAGAAATTGTAGTCTTACTTTTAGGATTTTCACAAGTGAAACAGATACCCTATTCATGAAGTTTTGTCTGCTCTTTTCTTCTGGATTAGGCAAATCAACCTGTTCCAGGAGAGCCTTTATTACTGTAGAAAAAGCTCCAGATCTGGCTGTCTTCAAGCTTTTTTCTTCCCACTTCTCTGTCTCATCTCACATAATGTAGTGCCAGGAGTACAAGACTGGTATTATGGTGCTTACAGCCTTTCCTTTTTGTAATTTTCTGTGTGGCTTGAATTGTTTTTTCAGTGAACATGTAAAACTTAAAATTCTGGTAAATGTTGGAAGTAGGGAATTAACATTTGCAAAATTGCAAATTATTCTTAAAGTTCATGCTTATCTTTCTTATGGATACCATATACAGGCTGCTTTTGCATTAATTAAGTCTCTTTGTATATCAAAGCCACAGACTGAGTGTTGCACCTGGTTATGAAATGAAATACTTATAGAAATATATTCACTTTTAATTTATTAATGGCTATAATCAAGATGAAAAGCTTTTCTTAATAATTAATGTCAAGAAGAGAAGTGTAAACTTAAGGCAAGTTGATGACTTCTCTCCCGAGGATGTATAGATGTGACTGGGTTTGTGCTTAAAAAAATTTTTTTTTCAGTTCCTTTGATTTGTTTTCTTTTGTTTGAAGGTCCTTATGTTTTAGCCTTGGCTTGCTGTAGAGTTAGGAGCAACCCCTAGTGTGCCTGTAAACTCATTCACTCTTAAAAGGATGAGAATGTTTTAGATTTCTTTCCTCCTTTAAAGAAATTGTTCAGTTGCAATGGTATTGGTCCAGGGGGTCCCTGCTATGTATGGCTCCTCTCTTTTCCATGCTTAACTCAGTGTGTTTATTTCTTAATGTCCTGAAATACCCAGCAAAACTCAAAGTGGAAACGTCCTAGAAATCAAGCTTCTTATATGGCCCCACGAGCATTTAGGAAACACTTTGTGAAACTGTTTGTGGGCACCTTTTGTTCTGGTTCCGGTGCTTCTGTCCATCATGTGGGGGTCATGGGTCTTCTAAGGAAAAAGCAGGCCTGGCCCCTCAAGCCTTTCTACCTGCAATCAGTTAGGTGCTCGTATCTGAGCATATTGCGTCCCACGATTCGCAGCCTTTGTGTTAGGTACCCACTCCGAAGTGTTCCTTATCGTTTAGAAGGTCGAAGTAGTCATCAGTGACTGAAGCCCAATTTAGATTCTCAAATCGAAATCACTGTTGAAGAATACTGTTGCTCCACTACAAACGTCTTCTGCATACCATGAGTGTGTTCATCAGAGAACAAGCTCTCACCGGGTCTCTCATAAGATAAAAGCTTTTTTTAATCCCTTTTAACAGGTGTTGCTGCAGTTTATTTATAACCAATGCATTAACATGAAAAATACTGAAAGGCTCCTAAGTGGAAGGCGGCTATTGAAATATTGCCGTATTTAAGTTATAGAATTTTGTCAGGCTGATTTGTGGAAAGGACGAGTCAATGTTGCCTGGTAAGTGGTGTACTCACTGGTTTCCTGTAAGTTTCTGCAGTGTGTTTGAGTCATGCAAAATCTGGGGCTTGCAATTGAATTGATTGCTCCCTTGCATATTTATAATCAGATTCATATTTGGCCAGCTTTCATGCTCCTTGACATTTCTGATCTTTCTGAAGCATGGCATATGTTAGAACTCTCTTGGTCTTCTAGACTTACTGCAGCACAAAGACTGGAGATCCTTCATTGAAAGAATTGCCAAGGAGGTTTCATTTAACCCCTTTCTTCCCCGTCCAAGTTTGAGCTCACACAGAGGGAAGGTAAATGGACCCTTTAATATTGTGCAGTATGTTGGCATTCTTGTTGATTTATATCTCTACCGCATTTTCTCCTTCCTGAAAAATCTCCCCAGAGACTGAAGTGGTTGGGCTGTATTAATGGATGTTTATGTTGTCCTGTGACAGCTGGTTTTGCTAATTTGTTTTTACAGGGCAGTTTATAGTGAATGAATGGCATGCTGAATATTTCACTGAGATTTCAGATTATCTGAAGAATATTTTCCGGTGTACTAATTGGTAGATAATGCTGAGTACATTGATGTTGACATGAGCAAATGGATTTAAAATGATTTGAAGTGAGCTTCATTAAAAGATGCTCTAATCACAGTCAGCAGGAAATGTCAAACTAGTTCTGCCTTCATTCACACTGGTGGACCAGAACTCTTGTAGACTCAGGGTGTTACACGTCATCATGGTTCTGGTTTTAGGGTAGTCCAGGGTAGGGGAAGTGATAGAGGCTTTTTCATAGCTTTTTTGGCTCTTAAAGTAAAGTAAATAACATATCAATTATTAATTACCTGTATGGTTAAATGAACATTCTCTGAAAATCGTGGTTTTACTGCTGGAGCCCCATAATGCATTATGGATTGGATACATGGAAATCATATTTGCTGCCCACTCTGACCTGGAAGGCAGTAAATTACTTGGTACCCATTCCAGCAGAAACCTATTCTAGAATTAATGCTAATGTGCCCATCAAAACGTCAAGGAAAAACCTAGGCAAATGCATTCTAAGTTCCCAGGTTAAAACTTAACAACACTGGTTCTACTTGTCATTCCTGTAAAAGCTGTAGAGGCCTTTTGATCAAAATTGACCATTTAGGGGGGAAAAAAAAATCTATGGCTATCAAGTACAGGGAGTAAATTGAACAGTGAAGAAGACAGACTCCGGAGTAAGACTTTTCAAGATTCAAAGCTTACTTTTTTCCATTCCAACTGTGTGTGTTTGTGCAAGTAACTTAACCTGTCTGAGCCTTACTTTTCTTATCTGTAAAATGGGGATACTGATACCTCCCTTGTGAGGTTGCGGGAATATCTATGTATCTATGTCAGTGTTTATCTTTCTAACTATAAAATGCTTATCAAAGTATAAGGCACTTGGTAAGGGCTCCATCAGTGTTTGTTAGCTCTTGTAACCGAAGTAAATCTGTTCCGTCTTTCGGATACCTGCGCTTCATATGCGAAGGCATTAACCAGGCATCTTATTTGTATTGGTTTTAAGTTTTAGAAACACCTCTCCTGTCATTCAGAAAACAGCTGTCTAGAACCATTGAAAAGTTCCTGATGAGGACATGATATTGGCTGTGATGAGACCACCCCCAGATTCATGCAATCGGTTGTGGGGAAATCTTGCTGCAGAAATCTTATTTTTCTCTTTGAATCCCATCAAAATGCCTTTTTCCTTCCATCCCTGACACAGTGTGCTGAGGGAGTAGTGCTGCCAGGCAGAGATCCAGGGCTCTAATTATTTTCCAGTAAAAATAATATGATGCAGGAACTTGTCTGATGCTAATGAAATCTAGCCTTGTGGCAAGCAACCTGTTCTTTTCAGTTTTCTCATTAGCATCAGATTTGCGCCGCTAAACAGCCGTACAGTTGGGGTATCCTTTGAAGAGCATTCGTGGGGGTCAGCCCGACATGTAAAATTGAGAGCTCCATGCTCTGTAGTCAGGAGGGCCTCCTGGCAATTGCTTTACCAGATTAGGAGATTGATAAAGTATGCTGATACCGGCATAGAATGTTCTGAACTACACAAACAACATCCCTAAGTGACCCAACGTTGTTGGTTCTAAGCTTCTGGCTGTATTACATGTGAATTTGGGCTGTGTGCTTGAGGAAAAATCGTCCAGCTCATCCATTCATGGTTCTGCAGGGCAGCTGGAGCTGTTTTTTCCCTGCTCCTCAATGGCACCGTGTGTTTTAAAGCGGGGAGAGGGAAAAGCAAAACAAAACTTCTCCCTCGAATGACCCGATCAGCTTTTCACTGTCCCCTGTAAACTATGCTGGAAATGTAATAATCTGTGATGGCTTGAGTGCAGGACACAGCCTCTGTTGACAACACCAAATGTGAAAAATGGCCCACCAGGCTGCAGATGTGGTTTGTGGGTTAGTACAGACTTCCCTCATCAGTGGGGAAATGGGGCCTAAGTCGGGCTTGGAAAATGAGAAAAATGCTTAAGGGATGTGACTGATGTCTGCCAGGTGCACTATGCTACATAAACCCATTATGCACTTTAATTTAATGTTCTCTATAAAGACCCAGGACCTGTCAGGAGAAGGAAAGAAACAAGCGATCCATCTTCAGTGAATTGTGTGAATAGATTTTTATATTTTTTAAAATACACAGTCACCTAAAACCTACTTTTCCCTTCATTCAGTCTTCTCCACGTCTGGTCCTTTCCCTATCTCACACGGCCACTCCGGAGGCTGCTTGTGAATTGTTTTGTTCAGTGAAATAACACTAATGTGTTAAGTATTTAACATTGCTAATTGATTCAATGTAAAGGAAAAGGGAAGAGATGCAGAGTGCCCCACATCTGTCAGCAGACTTGAGCAAACAAGACTGCATAAAGTCTGAATTGACGATGATTCATCTCTGAGGCTGTTGGCCTCTGGGTAATATAGCATTTCTTGCAGGTGGTGATGGGGCTGAAATGGGGAAAAGATTAACTTCCACCTGGGAGCTGGAAAACCGAGTAACTATTTTCAATAGAGAATTTGGCTCTAATTCTTCTTCTTTTCCCCTCAAAGCTTTTTGTTTTCAGGCTTCAGGTGTAGACTGGGAGATGACCAGGCAATGTTGGACTTCCAGCAGTGTCATCCTTTTTGCGTGTTGGGAACATTAAAACACTTACCTGTACTTCACTAAAGCAAGCTGAAATTTGCTGAAGATTTTAATTGATGAGTGAGGAAGTAGAAACTCCGGTGGGTCAGAGAGAATTTCTCCATTATAAAAACATAACCTTTCAGAGAGTACCCAATGGCAGTGAAATGTCAGGAACCTGGATTTTTACAATGGAAAGGGAGGCAGATTTGCCTTGAGTTTCCTATAATATGATTCTGAAATATGAACGTACATGTATACCTCATTTTTTCTTGAAGTTGTTTTGTTGGCCGCTGTGTGTAGGTGAAAAGTAATTGTGATAGCGATATCATTTTTGGCTTTGAATGGATTTCTTCTTTAAGATCAGAGAAGGCTAATGGCATGAGGAGAAATTACTTAAAACCAGGAAATATAAATATTGAAACAAAAGTTGATCTTAGGAGTTAGTCTCAGCTCTTCTTTTTTTCTGAAGGAGAGATGTTAGTAAACTGAGGGCAGGGGTAGACTCGTTTCATTGGTTGTGGTCAGAAGTGTAGGCGCTGCAAAAAACCTCAGTTTGGTGACATCAAGCAGTGGGCTCCCATGTGGGGTCCATGAGATCCCTCAGGAGATCCGTGCATGGCTTTCAGCAGGTCTGTGAGTTTCCTGAATTACATGCCATGTTCTGTGTGCATTTTTCTGCAAGGATCCGTGTTTTAATAAATAAACAGGCTGAAATGAAGCCACTTCTGCCAGCTATCTTAAGTGTCTGTTTTACAGGTTGACATGAGCCTGTGTGTCTTGTTCTTTCCCTTCCCTGTCACCCTCCCCTTCTGCAGAGCACACCCATGTCCCCTACCTCACCCCCTGCCCTTCTTTCTCCCCCTTTTATCTTTTACACCACTGCCTCTCTTATTCGTGCACCCTTTAAAAAAAGATGATCTGGGTGCTTGCCAGATTGACTGACACACAAACTTCAAGGGCCTTCCTTAAACCATCCTTGCCTTCAAGTCAGGGAAATTGATTCCCACGCTCTGGTGCTGGGATAGAGCACTTAAGTCTTGTTTGATTATACCCCTTACCTCGTGGCTGCTCGGATACTTGCCAACAAAACGATGGTTTTCTAACTTCCCTTTTTTCCCTCCCTCCCCCTCCTCCACATCAAAAAGAAATTACTTGTCGAATATTTAATAGGTTCATGGGGCTCTGCTCTGGTGTAAGCTGTTTTCATTCTGTATGAGATGAGATGAGGCGCTTGTCAGCAGAGGCCTCTGGTGATGTCGGCCCCCCTAGCTGAGCATGGGTCACCGTGGCCTGCAGACCTAAATTGGGTGGATCAGCAGAGGAGCTTCATGCTGTGGAGTGGGACGACTTCCGGGTGACCCGAGGTGTCGCTGGCAGTTCTGCAGGTGAGAGGCCCAGGTTCTTCCTTTCCGGTTTAACTCTTGCCTTCTCTGCTGCTCTCCATCCTTCCTTGTGGCCAGCTGAAGCAGTCAGCCTTCTGAGCTGGGTCTTGGAGTTTAACTTCTTCCCCCTCCACTGTCCTGAAACCATACTTCTGAAGGTCACCAAGCACCAGTAGTCCTTAGTTAAGCCTTATCTTCCTTGCCTGCCCTACAGTGTTTGGCGCCATGAACTCCTGTTTCCTTTGAAAAATGCCACTGTTTCTTCTGCAGCACTGCTTCTGCCTTTTAGGTTGGCTTTTTTGGGTGGCACTTGTGTTGGCTCTTTTTCCTTCTTCTCCCAGCCACACGTCTTCCCCAGTGTTTTGTCTGTTTCTTCTCTTTTCCATAGGCCCTCTTTAGTGTTCTAGATCTCATTCACTCCCACAGCTTTGAGTCTGGCTTTTCTCTCCAGAGTGACCTTTTTTTTTTTTTTGAAATCCCTGCACTGCACTGTCAACTGCCCGCTGTTCCTGCCACCTCTTGGAGTCCCACTGCCCCATCAAACTACTTTGGTTTCCAACAGAATTTATCCCTACCTGTTTCCCATCTCAGATCACCAACAAATATACAAATACACCCACCAAAGACAAAATCCCCAATTGGAAAGTCTGCTCCTGCCACCACCCTACACCTGCCAACCCAGGTCCTTGTGCATCTCCTTTTTCCTTTCATCGCTCACCACCCTTCTCCCAGGCAGCCCCAGGCCTGAGTCTCCGCAGACATCTCTGTTTCCTTCTGTGCTTCATGTGCACGCAGGCACCAGGTTCTCTTGACCTTTCTAATAAAACCTTTCTTACCTCACACTTCCCATTGCCATGGCTCACGGTCAGCTATATATTCCCTTGTGGCTTTTGTCGTACACACCCCATCCATCCCATGGACTGCGGACGGATTTGACTTCCTTAAACCATGTTCTGATCACTCCCTGGTTCCAAAGCATCCTTGTTTTAAAAGCAGAATTCTCTGGCCTGCTGAGCTCACCAGATGCTCCCCTGTGCCAGCCTGTTGACCCAACTTACCGTCAACCATGGTTTGCAATTTCTGACCCCTACGAATTTTTAAAAAACATTTATTGTCTCTCATATTCTTATATTGAGATATTACTCATCCTTTTTCATCTATTACATTTCTATATGAAGATGAAACCTTCCCATATCACCTTGGCTTTATCTGAACTACTATTCTTACTCTCTGAGATTTATGATATTCAAGTTGGTTTAGAGTTATTTGTGTTTTCATTTTATCACTGTACCGGACTATAAATAGTGACAGAGTAGGAGCTTCATCTATCATGTATATATGCTGCCTAATATAGTACCATCTACATGTTAGGGGGTCCAGTAAATATTTATTGAGAGAATTAATGAACTCCTACACTGAAATGCTACTTCATGTTAGCTGTCTAACCCAAAGTTACTAAAGATCTCTTCCTGCTAAAGATCTTTTGACTGATTTTTTTTTGGAGCCTTTCTACTGAGTCGTGCGAATTAGCATGGGTTCACAGACTCAGAACCTGAAATAAATTAATCTATATTTGAAAGAAACCAGGGTGTGACTGTATAAGGATCTTAGTAAAAGTACGATGGGGAATACAGAGCCAGTGACCAGTAGTTGATATAAGTGAGGTGGTTTTCTTTTTCTGTTTTCTAGCACATGGGCAGAATAAGGTGGCTTTTACCTCCAGTAACCCAGGCCAGGACCACATAAGGTTAAAAGAGCTGAGATGTGGGAGGATGAGATCCATGAAAGAAAGAAAGTACAGTACCTGACCATGTTAATTACTCAGTAACTAACTTCATTACTATTATTACTGTCACCATTGTATTTTCACCATTTATGGTCATTAAAAAAAAAATACTGGGTACAGTACATTTAAAGATCATCAGAGGGAATAATGAAAACCCAGTTGTAAAAGGTTAATGCATGGTTCTTAGGCCCTTGGACATGTTTCCCCAGCACTTCGTTACTGGTGGGGGAGCATTTTGTCAAACTTATCAGTAACACTGTGTGTAGCTGAGTTGTATTGTTTCAGGCTACTTGTAAATATTATTTTGTGTGACACACTTCCAGGATCTGGAAAGCCTGGCCTTTGGGACTGATCCGAAGAGCTGTTTACAACTGTGGCAAACCAATACCCGTGGCCAAAGGGAAAGGTTTACACTGGGAGTCAACTTAAATGAAAAGGGAGGGTGTGTGGCTTCCTTAACCCTGTGTGGACTGGCTGTGCCGCAGCATTTGCTGCCAGGAGGTAAGATTGCGAGGCTTAAGAAAGCCTCAGCATTGGTGAGAGCTCCTCTAGAAACAGAAACCTCCTTTGCGAGCCTATCTGCCAACTGGAGGAAAAAGGTGTCAGGTGTTCAGGGGCTGCTTTACAGGTACCAAAGCCCCTTAGTACATGTCCAGTTCCAAAATTTAAATCCTATTTGTGGGAAATCAGTAGAGGGTTTAATAGAAGGTTAACCAAATCATACATATACACACAGAAAGTCTGGCCTGAGTATGGAAAGGCCGGGGAGTCTGAATGTTCTGGTGAAGTACTAGGAGGTAATTTATTTTAAAATTTATTAAACCCACTGAAACGTAAGTGTGAGGATAAGAGAAACCATATGCACATATGGTCCAGAATGAAACTCTTCAGATTTCTGAGATGGTTGCAACCAGTGACTAAGCCATTTTGAATTAACGTGGTGTGTGAAAGTTTTTCCAGTTTAGCCTCTTCAGGTTCACTAGTGGTGGAGAGACAGCTAACTAGTCAGTGATCTCGTTAGATGGGATTTCAGGAGGGAAGTGGGACCCTTCTCATCCTGGCTCTGGGCTGACTCTGTCTTTCAGGAGAAGAAATGGGGTTGGGGGGGCCATGCGGAAAGGAGATCTCTGCGTTTCTTTTCTGGAGAGTAAAGCAGGTCTGAATGCAATTTTATCCAAAGCTTTTGGTTTCTCAGGGGAACATTGTGACACTGTAGTTAGAAATTTTATGTTTAAAAAAATATACGGCTCTAACAAGAGACTAGACATTCTTTTGGTTTTCAAGTTATTTGTTAAATTTAGGCCTTTGGTTGCATGGGGGGAGTAAAGGCAGTAAGTACGTTTGTGATAGAGAGGAATCTGCAGGACGATCTAATCAGAGGAAGAATTTAGAGGAATCAGACCAGAAACAAATCACTGAGCGGGATACAGAAGGGCATTGTGTGGCAATAACACTTCTTTCCATTCATTATTGCAGTTATAATTATGGAACCCAACATATTTAATTGGCACGGTGTACTCTTCTCTACTGAATAGATTGCATTGTTCCTGTTGAAAAAATACCCTTCTGCATTGGGAATCTCCACATGCGGCTCTTGGGCTCTGGAGAGGTTTCTTTGTTTACGTGATGAGTGATTAACTGAATTGTAGAGCCTTGCTAGGCGTCATCCCCGAAGATGAAGAGAAAAGGGGGTATCTGCTCTGCTCTAACTTTGAAGGGCTTTGATTAATTAGAAAAAAAAAATCTATTAGATCTTTGTGAGTATGTATGCCTTAACTTAGAAACACGTAAATGGAAGGTTCAGTTGAGTTTGATATCTGGGCTAGTCTTGTATCTGATTCCAGAGGCCCCGTTCGGGGAAATTTTGTCTCCTGAGATGTTACTGGTGTGTGCGATGGGATGTCGAGTGGCAGAAGTGGTATGTGATTGCAAGTATCCCTCAAGAGATGTGTGGCGACTTAACCCCTATAAATCAGAGCAGTGCTAAATGTGGACGGAGAGAAAAGGGATCTTATATAGGACTTGTTGGTGAATACCGGAGACGTTTTCTTTTCTAACTTGCAAGATGAAATGCAGGTATGGACTGGGGCAGGGTGTAACATAATAATAATAATTATTGTTAGAGTTATTACAACCAGCATTTATGAGCACAGGTGGCCTGCCAAGCCCTGTGCTAAAGCATTTTACCTTCATTGTCTCCCTGAATTCTCACAACGACTCTAGTGTCTACTATAGTCCCCATGTTACTGATGAGGAAACCGAGCCTTGGATAGATTACTTCATTTTCTTGTCTGAAGATCGCACAGTTGATGAAGCGGGGGTGGAGCTTGATCCCACAAGCCTCTCAAAGGCCAGGTCTGTTTTTGCTCTCTGCTGTAGAACGGGCTGGAAAGGCATAGCTCATTGTTTTAAAGCCTTATTATTTTAGCCATGTTGTTCCTCACTACATATAAGCATTCCTACATCTGAAAATGAATCAGAGCTTAATGTGGTTGGAGGATCTCTGTGGAGATTTGGGGGTGGGGTACCTTAGCACCCCTGGAACATCAGGTTGTTGCTTTACCCAGAACTGTTTTCTGTGGGCGCCACAGGTAGTCCTGCTGTTCTGGATACAAAAGGTCTCTAGTTCAATTTCTTGCTGGAATGGATGCTTCACAAATGAGGATAATCTTTCATTTGATGTTTACTCACGTGAATTCCTTCTGTATTCTGTACTGTCCACATTGGGCTTTGCAATTTTTATATATTCTTGCCAGAATGCACTTATTCATTAGCTGTTTTTATTAGTGTTATGGTTGAGATGACATTTTCCATTCGAAACTCCAATTTTCTGTGGCTTTTAATTTTACAAAACAATTACCGATCAGACTGAAACTCCTTAGGCTGGTTTTCCTCTCAGAGAAGAGGTTTGGGGGGAGGTTTTAAAGTCTGTTCCACTTCTTGGCACCCTAGGCATTGAGATTCGTGTAAGTGCTCTTTAAATAAAGTTGCAATCACTTAATTATTTAAATAAACGGGAGCTGAATTATTTAAGGGTTTTCTGGCAAGACAGAAGGTTCCAGATTTTCTCTTCTACCCCTCACTCAGAATTTTCCATCCCATTTTGTGTTGGCCAATGAAGAATGAATTTTTCAGTTGTGTTTTGCTATGTCTGCGAATCTAGGTGCATTTTGGGGAGGTCTTACCCAGGCTTAAGCCCATGGATTTTAAAAGTCCAGTTTGCAATTTTAGTTGATAGTCAAATGCATACTTTTAAGTTACGTCTTTTTATGCAATGTGGTTAAAATGAAGCCTTTGATCAAATTCAATTCATTGGGCACCTACAATGTGAAAGGGAGAGTAGCCGAGTGGAAAGAGTACAGTCTTGGAATTTGAAGGACCTGGGTTTGGATCCTGACCCTGGCATTGATGTGGCTTTATCACCTTTGCAAAGTTATTTAAGCTTTCTGCGCATCAGCTTCCTCTTGTGTTCCCCATCTAATAGGCTTGGGGCCGGGTGTGGATTAAGGAAATGTATATGAAAGCCCGATGGTACCTAGCGTTTAGTAGACCCTCAATATATAGTAACGAAGAAGTCTGTGCCAGGCACTATGCCAACTTTTGGGAATTCTGAGGTGGATAAGACAGAGGGGCTCCTATCCTTACTGAGCTGTTAATCTGTTAATGGCGAAGCAGAAGAAATTTCAAGCAGAAGGATTAGCCTGAGCACAAGTAGGTTTGGAACCATGAAAGTCAGTTACTTGGCAAACTGTTAATGTTCCAGGGTGTTAAATTTTTTTTTTTTTTTTTTTTTTTGCGGTATGCGGGCCTCTCACTGTTGTGGCCTCTCCCGTTGCGGAGCACAGTCTCCGGACGCGCAGGCTCAGTGGCCACGGCTCACGGGCCCAGCCGCTCCGCGGCATGTGGGATCTTCCCGGACCGGGGCACGAACCCGTATGCCCTGCATCGGCAGGCGGACTCTCAACCACTGCGCCACCAGGAAAGTCCAGGGTGTTTAATCTTAACATGAATATAATTGGAAATATTAAACTGATGTGGTGTTTTTGAGGTTTATAATACACATGACATACATTATTTCATTTGATCCTTGCAAAAACCCTGTATGGCAGAAAGGGATTACTGTCTTTATTTTATAAGGGATTTGAGTGATTTACCCATATTCATATAGGTAGTGGAAGAGCCAGGATCAAAGTCCAGGTTTTTGCATTTCCTGTCCAGTGCTCTTTCTACTGTATCATTCAACTAGTCGTATGTCTCATCTATATACACAAGTGCTAAGCCTTTAATGATAATTTAATGAGACTTTACGAATGCTCTTTTCGCTTTTTTTTAACTCAAATTTGTTTTTACTCAAGTTCATCTGACTGAAGATAAAATTATACAAAATCAAATTGAGGTTATGCTTTAGCCTCTATATGTATGTCACTTGTGACCTCGTAATTAAAAAAAATTAAAGTTCAGTTGTTTCCTCCCTCACACCCAAGTATTGTAGAGTCAAGTTTCACCTTCGAATTTTACTTAATTACTTTACATATTGTATCAATATGTTTTATGTTGTCTTACTGAACGGACAGATCACTCACTACTTAGACATTCAGATTTGCCCAGGGTACATATCCACCCAGTTCTCACTATTCTTCTCCATTAATGGCAACAGTACATCTTTTGGGGGAGGTATCCTCTTTAAAGGGCCACTTTTGTTTCACTATACTTTATTCAAACCCATTGGATTTTTGCTGAAACTGTTAAGATTATAGATCTTTGGCCATCATCAAGTTTTAAAAACAAACGCACAGACTAGAAACTAATCCCCCCCCCCCCCCCCCCACACACACACACTGCCACTTGTGTTCTCTTTGCTCTGCAGGAACAGTGCCACTGGGCCAACTGTGGCATATTCAACACACGAGGCAGAAGCATGGCCCCACTTCTCAGAGAGGACTTACTTGCACCCCAGAGTTGCTTTTGGACCCTGCCAGTTATTGGCATTTCCCCATAAGAATGCAGAACATGTGCGTGGTGTCAACTTGATCTTTGAACAGGAAGTTGCTGTGAATGGATGGCAATGCGAATGTGCCAGCGATCTGTGAAATGCTTCACTGTGTTGGGCACACAGCAGATTAACAGGTTCTTTCCTCTCCCAAGGAGGAGTGTTTACAAGGACTGGCTGCTTCTGGGTTTGCAGGGAAGATATTTTACAGTTAGGGAACAACTCACAGAGCTTGTGTGGCCTTCCTGGAATACTGAAAGATTTTCTTCAGGGACTGGACTCTGTTGGAACCTTTTCCACAGTTGAGAGAGTCAGTGAACATTCCATGGGCTTTGTTCACATTTTGAGTTCTGTTTTTTTTAGAAGAGAGAAACAAACATTTATTTAACATTCGCTGGTATTAAACACTGGCCTTAGTACTTAATCAGATCTGATCCTCATAATAAACATGATTCCTATTTTAGAGATGAGTAAAGCATAACTCAAGAGAATTTGTAACTTGCTTAAAGCCACATAACTATTAAATTATAAAAGTGAGAGTTAAAAAAATTATTGCACTATATAGAAAAGGTACATATTATTCATTCATGTTTCAAAGTATTACAAAGTGAATTACTAGTGAAACTACTACCCAGGAATTCTGAGACAATGGATGAGTTGTCTACTTCTGAAATTTATATAATTTTTTAAATTGAAGTATAGTTGATTTACAATATTGTATTAGTTTCAGGTATACAGCAAGGTGATTCAGTTATATATGTGTGTGTGTGTGTGTGTGTGTGTGTGTGTGTGTGTGTGTGTATGTATTTTTTTCAGATTATTTTCTACTATAGGTTATGATAAGATATTGAATATAGTTCCCTACACATTTTGAGTTCTTAGTACATTTTTATTTAAAGTACATACGGGGATTTTTCCACCAGACACTTCCTCACTGTCTTTATCTATATTTTTCCCCATTTTTTTCCTTTAAAGTTCTTCTGTTCTTAGAGATATCCTGCTCCCTTGCCATACAGACCATTTTTTTTTTTTCCAAATACATTGAAGATTTGGAAAGAAATGATTATTGAATTTTTCAGTGAGGGTTGCTCATGAGATTTTGGAGCTTCATGTATGAGGCTTTTGGAATTTATTTTGATTTTTCAATTGTGAAAAAAAATGGAAGGACCTAAAGCTAGTAGCTGGTGCGATCCAAGAAGGAGTTGCCATACTGATAAAAAGAATCTGAAAAAGAGAGCCCAGAAAGAGCTGACTTCCCCTCCTTTGAGGCCTTTTCCAGTTTCACCTGAAGGAAGTCCCCCCGCCATCTCTGGATGGAAGGAAGATCTGAAACTTCTTCTGCAGTCCTTCCAAGAGGTCAAAAGCTTTTATTTTATAAGCCTTTTTATTTTATGAACCGGCAAGAAAACTGGGTGGGGTGGCGCCAGGAAACGGCTTCTTCTAAAATATCAGAAGACAGGGTGTAAGACTTGTCCCTTAGGATAGAAGGTGGACAGACTTACAGCATAAGCAACAGTAAAAGGCACATCCTTTAGGATGAAATTTGCCTAAAGGAATGGTCTTTGACCCTCTCTCGTGGTGTCTGACCTGAAATAAACTCTTGAAAAGACCTAGAGTCTTCTCAGCTTCACAGAGAGGAGGGGGGGCCTTGGCAGTGGACAAGTGGATCCCAGCGTCCATCAGGAAGGGCAGGCCTAGGTCCCATCCCCTGCTGGGATTTAATGGGCTTTTTGATTTGTCATTTTGCCAGGAGCTTTCAATGAATTTGAAAGGTGATATGATCTAGTGTCATTGCATTTTATGAGGTTACATTGAAACCCTTTTCCTTGATCCGTGGCGAACCCAGCTTCTTAGGGTTTGAAGATATTTTTAAAACATAGCACAAAAGTGAACATGAAACACTGAAAGAGAAATGCCTGCCTGGCAGACCGTGATTCTGCTCCAAGAGGAGCAGTTTACTTCCACCTTGATTTACCTGGCAGGAAAGTATCTTTTGCAGACACTGCTGAAGTTTTTCTTAAATTCCTCTGCTTTGAATTGTGTCTCTGGGAGCCATTCATCTTTGTCACCTGCTATTTTTAGCCAGGGGCCAAAGACCTTACAGCTTCCTCAAGTGAATGATAAAGAAATAAGACCAGTTGTAAACAAAGGCTCATCACAGCATTGTTTTTCTGCTGCAAGAGCTTGCTTCAAGTTTTCCTTTGAGTCAACTTTAATTGCCTAGAACCTAGAGGACTTAGATTTTCTAGGAGAGAGGGCTTTGTCAATTTTGCTTCCAAATCTTCGGAGAGGTAAGGCCTTTTTTTAAAAAAAGAACATTCTAGAAGTAGTGATAAATACAATTCTACAATGAAGGACTACTCCTCCATCCCTATTCTCATGTTACAACGGTAGGTTATATGTAGTCATCAAAAAAAAAATAAAAGTGAGTGGAGTGCCTTCCAGATTCTAGGAGGCTGTATCTTATACGTTAATTGATTTTGGAATATGCCAGTATTTTTTTTAGCTCAATTGGTTAATCTTGGGACTAAGGAATTATAGTGTTTAAAATTTCCTTTTTAGGCTGCTGTGTTTGGGGGGGGAATACTTATTTTAATGTTCATGATTTGTGGTCAGAAAGTATGTTTTTGGTGTAATTCGCAACTACCGCTGGGAAGAAAGTTCAGGACACATGCCCCGTGATGAAATGCCTCTCTTTCCATGTGACCAGTGTATTTACATGACAACTAGACTAACTAGACAACTAATTTTATCTAACTAGACAACTAATTTTATCTAACTAGACAACTAATTTTATCTAAGAAATTAGATTAGATGAAATTGATCCAACTAGTTAAACTAATATAATTTTCCATGCAAATGTTAGATGTTTACAGGTTTGGTTTTTCCCTTTAAGGAAGTGAGTCTACCTCTGAATCATTTCTTCCATCTAAATGTTAAGCACTGCCAACTTCCCCCCTTAAAAATTATTTTGGAGGCTGAAGTATGGTAGATATTTCCCAGTAGTGATATTTCTTTCCCATATAGTTTGTACTTAATTTTTTAAAAGATAAAGAAAAAAACATATAATGAGATGTTGCATGTGCAGAGAGCCCAGAACTTGTGTTTTATTCTACTGTCCTTCCAAGTTGAGTTTTGTTCTGCTCTTATTTTTATCTCTCCATCTATGTTTGCAGGGCTGTCTGTTTCCCCCAAGTGTTAATGTAAATACGTTTTATTTTGAGACAGATCAGTTCACTTCCCTCTGGAAATCCATTCCTATAATGTGGTAAACCTCAATATAACTCTCTGGTCCGAATGACATTTCATAACTGTGTACAAATCAAACACACTGTTGATATTAAATGACAACATTTAATGCTAATGTCAACAATTCACTTAAGTCTCATTTCATTAAAATACTCCTGATCTGGAGAGAAGCCGCTTGTCTGAGCAGATAAAGCACTTGACTTTCACCTCTAGTTTCCAGGTGAAAGTGCAGTTGGTGAGCTGTAATT